>NW_027512965.1:0-311178 GCF_048772815.1 Callospermophilus lateralis
GGAGGTTATTTTGGACACTGTCTTGTGCTGCACCCCTCATGGAAAACTCCAGCCAGAGGTTATGATGAGTGTCTGTATGGACGAAGATGAGGGCCATGTGGGAGTGTTTTGGTTTAAATTGTGGTCATTTGTGTGGCAGTTGGAACAGATGCCTGGGTCCACCTGGACTTGAACTCTGGTGTGATTCCCCTTAGAGAATGAGTTCTGGAACAGACCTCAGAGAAGTACTGGCATAAATTGTGTTGGGATTTTATGAGGCCACGCATGAGAGTCACCCTTGGAAACTGAGATCTTGGCCCAGGGTGGCTTTTCCCAGAGCACTTGGAATCTCAGCCAGGATATCACATGATTTTATTCTGAAAAACTTGGCAGCCATAATTGAGAGTCAAAACACACATAGACATCACATTGTAGACCTCAATAGGCCTGGATTCATGTGACATTTTGGCCACTGTTTGGGAACCTTCCTGTGAGGGTTCTCCAGAGATTTCATTGAAATGAGCTTCCTCACCATTTAATGGTTCCAGAATAAATTGAAACCCACAGTGCCTCCAACTTCCTCCTTGAAAAGTGGCTAGATAAATACCATGGAATTTTTAAAATTCCCATGACCAGGTGGCACTGGAGAATCTTTGGATATCCTGAGGATGATCATGAGTATACCAGTCAGTGCCTTGATTGACTGGTTTTTATGAAGATGGTGCCGAACAGAGATGCCAAGAAGTTGAAGCCTGCTGAGGAGTGGGCATAGAGCAGTGGTGGGCAGGTGTGTGATAAAACATCTGTGGTGGGGCCATGTGGATCTCCCATTGGCTTCCAAATGCCTTGTGACAGACATGGTGCAGCCAGCAGTCCCTTCTATGTAAAGGCATCTTGTTATATGGAGAGGTTTCAGGGCAATGTTTAGAATCGGGTTGCTATGGTCATGGGGGCAAGCTATGTGGAATATAAGCCTGGTTGATGCATTCTTCTGCAGACCCTGACCTACCACAGGTGACAGATCTCCCTCACGCACTGGGTAACAGTTGAATTCTTTGTATTTCGTGAAGCAAATACAAAAATTCCATTTCAGCAGCAAGAAACACCACAAAAAGTGGAGGATGCCCAAATGGCTTCACAGTCCACATGTGGATACACTTAGCCCCCCGTGGCCACAGTTTACCCTAAAAGAGAGAATTCAACATTGCTGCCTCATGTTCATTGGAAAATAAGAAACCATGACCTCCAAGTCACATAGATGCAGACCCAGATTTGATGGTCTCACTACAAAGAAAGCTAAAATTCCCAACAACAACATATATTTCAAGTGCCCAACGTCAGAGGTAGATTCTCAAGAAGTCTTTAGTCCAGCAGAGCTCCATGGTTGTGGAGTGTTTACCCTGTCCCTTACTTTTGGAATCTCAGAAGGGAGGAAGATACACCAAGCCAATTGACGGCTCCTTTTGAAAAAATTGTACCACCAATGACATCATCAGCAAATATAACCCAACACTACCACAAGTTGCTGCACAAACAGATAGTTTACAATGCATACATGTGAGTTCACAATGTGTCCAGGCAAGTTCTGCAAGCAGTTCAGTGATGGCTATTGCAGAAGCTGTAGATTGGTTTTATCTTTGATTTCACCAGCACTGTGATGAAGATAGAAATTCTGGCAATAATGGCTAAAGAAAAAATTATGTAACATTCCAGAAAACACTGAAAGAAAACAATTTTCTTAACAATTTACATTGTCTTGGAGAGAATTATTAAATATAATGAAAAGGAAATGTGAAAGAAAACAAACAGATCTGTTAACCTCCTTTTTTGTTCACATTTTAAAACAATCCTCAACAGCTGTTTACCCAATTTAAATTAAACCATTTAAATAATGTGAATAAAAAATATTTGGATCAATTTTTTCATGAGCCCTCATCATATATGATATATGGACATATGAACATTCAAACATATAACACAAAACACAAGTGTGCACACATAATATAATACATACAACACATAACCTAATAGTAAAGGCCTTATAACTTTTTACATGTGAAATCTCCATTGCAATGTTTAAAAACTCTGTTGTCAAAAAATAGAACTGATCACCAAAACATTAAACTAGATATGTATGAGCTCAAAAAAACAAAATAAAATGTGGGAAAAGGCAATAATAAAATAGATATTGAAAAAAGCATCCTGGTTCTATCTTAGATGTAAGGGTAGCCAAACTGGAATTTTGGATATCAGCTGATATGGACTTGAGTCAAATCACCTTCTTTTTGTTCTGTAGAAATCGCTTCAGTTAATCTCTCTGGAATCCAAATCGGCTGTTGTTCTCTCTGTGGAAACACACAAACAGGCCCCTGGCTCCAGACAATCATTGGGTCAGGACCTTGGTTAATCTCTCTGGAATCCAAATCGGCTACTGTTTTTCCTGTGGAAACAGACAAACAGACCCCCGACTCCAGACAATTACTGGGTCAGGACCTTTCCATTGTCCTGTTAGAATATCTTTCCAAAGAACCTTGGGCTTATGCACATTTTTTGGACACATATGCCTTTCCCCAGCACTAAGTCCTGATGAATCCAAATTTTAAAAGTTTAGAATAAAAAGGGTTATTTTAAGTTTGTCTTTGGGGAATATATACCCTTTCCCAATTGCGTCTTTTTTGCTTTAATAAGTACTTTTTAATAGTTTGATGAGCTTTTTCAACTATGCCTTGTCCCTGTGGATTGTATGGGATTAATGTTATATGAGTAATGCCAAATGATGACCAAAATTGTTTAAAAGAGGTAGAAGTATAACCAGGGGCATTATCTGTTTTTAACTGTTTGGGAACGCGCACAGTGGCAAAATTTTGTAAGCAATGAGTGATAATATCTTTAGTTTTTTCTCCGGCATGAAGGGTGCCCATCAAAAATCCAGAAGAAGTATCAACTGTAACATACAAATATTTTAATTTTCCAAATCCTGGCAAGTGTGTGATGTCCATCGGCCAAATATGATTAGGTATCAATCCTCTAGGATTGACTCCAAGATTAACTTGTGGTAAAAAGGTCACACAATTTTGACATTGTTTTATTATTTGTCTAGCTTTTTCCTTAGTTATTTTAGAAGGCTTTTGTAAGGTATTAGCTTTGACATGGAACTTTTTACGAAAATTTATAGCTTCTTCTAGTGTAGAGAAAATATGTATGTCATGTGTACTTTTATTTGCTAAATCATTGCCCAAACTGATGGCTCCAGGCAATCCTGTATGTGCCCTGATATGTCCTATAAAGAATGGATCTTTTCTGTCCCAGATTATACTTTGTATAGTGGAAAGCAAGGAGAAAACAGTAGAGGAATGGGAAATCCTACCAGCATCTTCAAGGCATACTATAGCATTAACTATATGCTGACTATCAAAAATAAATTAAATACAGAATCTTTAAACATCACAAAAGCTTGTAATACTGCATTAAGCTCTACATTTTGAGCTGATTGTTTGGGTACTAGAAATGTAAAAGTTTGATCAGGTGTAACTATTGCTGCTGTACCATTATTTGATCCATCAGTAAATATATTTGGAGCATTCATGATAGGTGTTTTTCTTGTCAATTTTGGAAAAATTACAGGATGCGATGACCAAAAAGACAATAAAGGATTAGATGGTAAGTGATTATGAAATGAAACATTAGATTTGCACATGATTATTGCCCAAGTATTTAACTCATTAACTAACTCATCAATTTGATTCAGAGTATGTGGAGTAATAATTTTATTGGGAGCAATCCCAAGCACTCACTTTGCTGCTTTTATTCCTTTGAGTATTAATTGTCCTATAGCCTCAGGGTACCTAGTAAGAATAGTGTTAGGAGAATAAGATAAATGTATCTATAATAATGGACCTTCTTGCAAAAATACTCCTGTAGGAATATTTTTTGTTGGTAGACAATAAATAATAAAGGCAAACTTATATCAATTCTATCTAATTGCATATTTTCCATATATGTTTCAATGATTTTTAATGCCTTTCTTGCTTCAGGCGTTAACATGTACCGTGAATTGGGATATGATGGACCTTTTAGGATATCAAATAAATATCCCAACTCTCCTGTTGGTATACCTAGATAAGGCCTTATCCAATTTATGTCTCCTAATAACTTTTGAAAGTCGTTATGTGATTTGAGTTGATCTACTTGTATTTGAATTTTTGGTGGCGGTACATGGTTGAGGATAATAGAATACCTAAATAATTGGAAAATTTAATTGTACTTTATCTATTGCTATATCTAGATTATTTTTTAATAAGTTTGTAAGTGTGGCATAACATTCTAGCAATGTGTTTTTAGCTTTGTGTGCTAATAATACATCATCCATATAGTGAAATATTTGTAGTTCAGGATTTTGATTTCTAAGTGGCTTGATTACTTTGTTAAAATAAATTTGACACATTGTTGGGCTGTTAGCCATCCCTTGAGGCAGTACTTTCCATTCACATCTCTGATCAGAACCTTCATGATTCAGAGCAGGGATAGTAAATGCAAAACGTGGACTATCCTCAGGATGAATTGGAATTGAAAAAAAAAAAAAACCTTTAATATCTATAAGTAATTTTGTTAAACCCTCCTCCTATGGGCAATTCCTTTTAAAATTTCCTGTTTGTTCACAATTGTAGCATGTTCTTGGCCTGACATCTAATGCCTGTTTTAGTGCAGCTGCCACAATTTGCCCTTCTTCATTAATGTCTCTGGCATCTAAAGCCTGTTTTACTGCAGTTGCCACGACTTGCTCTTGTTCATTAATGTCTCTACATAATTTAATATATGTGTTTAAATCTTCATGTTTCCATGGTCTAATTATATCTCTGCACCAACTATTCGCTTGCTCATAAGCCAGTTTTTTTAGTAATAGCATTGCTTGTTCTGTTTTCCCAGAACCTCTGGTACCTGTTTGAATAAGCCTATCGACAAATTCAGCATAAAGTTAATTAGCTCCTTGTATTACTTTAGATAATTGACCTTGTAAACCTCCAAGTCCTTGTAAAGTCTTCCATGACTTAATTGCATCTACAGCAATTTATGCACATACACCAGAATCATATGCAATTTGTTGCTGCTGATCCTCATAAGGTCCCTTTCCTAACAACATATCTAGATTTCTCTGAGGATAACCAGCTGCTGCATTTCGCATAGCCGTCTCCTTGCAAAATTCCTCATTGTCAACCTTCCATAACAGGTATTGTCCTCCATTTAGCACAACTTTACACATATTAGCGCAATCCGCTGGCTTCATGTTCAAGTTGTTAATGGTTTCGACCATGCTTACAGTGAAGGGTGCTTGAGGACCATAGGTTGTTACAGCCTCTTTTATCTGCTTCACTGTTTTGAAATTTAAAGCATGGTAAACTCGCTGCCCTCCTACCTCAAATATAGGGCATGTTAATATTTGAGATTTTGTCTCAGGATCCCAACTATCAACTGTGGGGGTTGGGGGCTTCCCAGCATATGGAGGTGGCCTTGTTAGTTGGACACTTACGTCCTCTGGTGATAGAAAAGTATTAGTAGCAGTCTCCTGTAGAGGTGGTTCTGTTGGTTGGACACTTACACCCTCTGGTGATAAAAAGTTGTTAGTAGTAGTCTCCTGTTGTAAATTTCCCCCTGATGGCTTTTACTGTTTTACACTTTCTTTCTCTGTCTGACTAGCTTGAGAGGCCTTCTCTTTTACATGATTTTTTTCCTCTGTCTGACTGGTTCGAGAGACCTTCTCTTTTACTTGAATTTTTTCCTCTGTCTGACTAACTTGAGAGACCTTCTCTTTTACTTGAATCAATATGTCTTCTCCTTCCTCTACCATTGTCTGAACTGAAGGCTTTTGACTAAACAAACAAGATACGAAAGTCCACAATGGCAATGTGCCAACTGGCAGAGTTCCTGGGCTTTTCTTTTCTATTCTTTTTAAATCTTCACCATGATGGTTCCATTGTGATATATTTAACAACTCCTCCTTAAAAAGGCATGGGCTACATTTTTGTATTGTATCAACGTATGCCCTGACTGCTCTTAATTTTACTGGGATGCCTCCTTCCTCTAACAATTTACTTAACACTTTTTCAGTTTGTTTTTATTTCTAATTTCTGATGCCATATTTCTACTATAATACAACCCAACAAGATAACACCAAACGAAACAGAGATAGAATGAAATAAAAATGGAAAAACAAAATATCATTATAGCCTTTCTCTCTATCTGTTCCTCAGACACAAATAGTTTTTCCTCAGATGTGAGCAGTTTTTCTTCCGTCTCACTTGTCTCCAGGGACAGGCAATTTAAAGCAAATGTGAAGCAAAACAAAAGAGGAATCTTAAAATGGCTACCCATCCTCTTGTCCTGCCCTCAGGGGCGAGCAGTTTACCTTATCAGTTACCCTCAGTCGCTCCCCATGCGAGCCACCAAATGCTGCAGTCTGGCTGGGAACAATCAGGAGCCACTTTTCAAAAGAAAGCAACTTTATTTTTAGAACCACACACGCCAAGCAAAAGAGCCTCTCAGGAAAAACCCTCAGAGCCCCAACTGTCGCCACCGGCTTCCCACAAGCCTTTCCCTCCCACACAAGTCTCTCTCCACTTCCCACAATCCTCCTGCTCTTGAGGCCGATTGGCTGGGTCACGTGCGGAGTCAAAAAAGTCCCCCAATGAGCAGCTCTGTGATCTGAAAAGGCAGGGAAGCAGCCCAATGAGCATCACCGCAGAGGAGCCAATCAGCTAGATGTTGCTGGGGCCGCTATGAGCCAAATATCAGCTGGCAGTCTGAAAGGGTGGGGAAACAGCTCAATGAGCATCTCCAATGAGCATCACCGCAGAGGAGCCAATTAGCTAGATGTTGCTGGGGCCACTGTGAGCCAATCATCAGCCGGCAGCTGAAAGTTTGCAGGCAGCTGGAAGTTTGCTGGGCCCCTTAGGCTGCAGCTATGAACAGGAGTTGTATGCACCATTCACTGAAGGTAGTTTTCAGTACTAGGAAACAAATATGTATTTCAGGTGGATGAATATTTCTGACAATAATCTGGTGAAAAGTTGATTATAAATCCACATACTTGAACATGAATGAATTTAGGGAGTGCAAATAAGACATATATATTTCATATTTTGAAAAATCTGTAGAGTGTGTGTGTATACACACACACACACACACACACACAGATATTAAAATGTAGCAACATATATGCCAATCGAAATTCACCATGAAATACACAACATTCACAGATCCAAACATATTCAATTTACTTAACAGGGATTTATGTATAATGTTGTTCTACTAGGAGGCTCTCCCATAGTTTGAATTTCAGTTCCAACAGCGTTTACGAGGAGTGATCCCTTCTCAAAATTTGTATCTGCCAAGTCAGCCACCTCACAAGAATGTAGGTGTGATACCAGCTGGGATTCGATATGTGCATATAAAAATACATGTGCTGAATAGGCTACACAAAAAGGGAGACAGGAATTCACATATTTGTTAACTTTAAAAACACATGGATATCTATTTCAATTAAAAATAGACTGGATTTATAACACCTAACCTTTAACATGCAAAAGGCAAGTTCAAGAATACACCATGCCTCTTCTGAACTGCTTGTATTTCAATTCTGATTTGGTTACTTTTCTGCATCATATTAGAATTAGTAGTCAGAGTGTAGTAGGGTACAAGTTAGTGTCAGGGATTCAGTATTTCAAATGGAAAATTGGAAAATGAATCCAATGTGTATGCAATATGTGTTACACAAATAACTTCCCACTCTAATTCAGAAAATGGCTTGACATAACCTTCGCCCAAAGAAAGACAAAATTAGAGGAGAAGAGTCAGAAAATCTGTAAATACATATATGGAATGGAAAATTCTCAGAAGTTTAAAACTTTTGAGGCTTTAGAGGAGCTTCCAAAACTTAGGGACAGGGTAAAACTCCACAAACATGGAACTCTACTGGCCTAAAGACTTCTGGAGATACTGACAATGAGGTTGGGCACTTGAAATATACGTTGTTGTCAGGAGCTTTAGCTTCCTTTTTAGTGAGAACATCAAAGCTGAGTCTGCATCTATGTGACCTGGAGGACATGGTTTCCTATTTTTCAATGAACATGAGGCAGCAGTGTTGAATTTTCTCCTTGTAGCTAAACTGTGACCACTCAGGGCTAAGTGTCTCCCCATGTGGACTTGAAAGCCATTTGGTCATCCTCCAGTGTTCGTGTTATTTCTTGCTCCTGCACTGGGTGTTTTGTATTTGCTTCAAGGCATATAAGGAGTTCAACTGAGACACAGTCCTGGAGGGTGTCCTGTAATATGTGGGGGGTCAGGGTCTGCAGGAGAATGCAACAACCAGGCTTCTATCCAACATTGCTTGCCCCCTTGATCATAGCAACCAGATTGTGAACATTGCCCTGAAAACTCTCTATGTAACAATATGCCTTTATATACAAGGGTGTGCTGGCTGCACCATGTCATTCACAAGCCATTTGGAGCCAGTGTAAGATCCACATGACCCCACCACAGATGTTTTATCACACACCTGCACACCACTGCTCTAGGCCTACTACTCAGAAAGCTCCAACTTACTGACATCTCAGTTCTAGGCACTGTCTGGTACCCTCATGATCAGCAACAGGACATCCTAAAGTTCTCCAGTGCCACCTGGTCATGGAAATTTCAAAAATGAAGTTTTTGAAATTTCATAAATGAAGTTGAAGGCACTGTGGGTTTCAATTCATTCAGGAACCATTAAATGATGAGGAAGCTCATTTCAATGAAAGCTCTGGAGAACTCTCAGATACAAGGCTTCCCAAAGAGTAGGCAAAAGGTCACATTGTGGTCTACAATGTGAGGTCCATGTGTGTTTTACTCTCAACTACGGCTGCCAATCTTTCAGAATAAAATCATGGCATATCTTGGATGAGATTCCCAGTGCTCTGTGGAAAGCCCCCTGGGCGTAGATCTCAGTTTCCAAGGACGACTCTCATGGGTGGACTCCTAAAATCCAAACACAATACATGGCAATACTTCTCTGAGGTCAGTTACAGAACACAGTCTCTAAGGGGAATCACACCTGAGTTCAATCCTAGGTGCACCCAGTCATCTCTTCCAAACGCCAAACAAATGACCACAATTAAAACCAAAACACTCCCACATGGCCCTTATCTTCTTCCAATAGACACACATAATAACCATTGGCTGGGGGTTTTCATGAGGGGCGCTGTGCAAGACAGTGTCCAAAATAAACTTCCTTGCCCCTCATTTGCCTAAAGTCAGGGTGTCCTGAACACCCTTCCTGTTAACCATGAGTGATCAAATAGGACTGCTGTTAATACTGTTCCAATTCTCCAATTTGAGGCCTACTGGCTCTGGGGTTTAGATTCTTTATGTGAATTGGAGTTATGAGAAAACCCACGCATCTCTGGGCTAGCCTCTGCAGGGCTTTGAAGAACTCATTTGACCAAAAGATCCCGATTCACAATTGATAAAGGTCAGGATCCTTAGAGGAAGGCGAGAGACTTCATCCACAATGACTGCTCTTTTGGCCATTTTGGTTTTGGATACAGAAGAGATTTTTCTTTAGATCCCTCAGGTGCTGAAAATCTAACCACAGCATCACAGAGGGCAAAGAGGCTTATTCAGACCCATCCCATTTCAAAGCAATTAAGCAAAGAGCCACAGGTGATGCCCATTCATTACAATTTGAAAACTGTTTGCTTCAGCCTTCACCAAGGGGTGGCCTGAGGCAAAGACCTTCCTGACATTCAGGGAAAAAGAACAATAGGTAAGCAAAAGGCCCAAAGCAGGGTTTCCCACTGAGACTCTTCTGGTCACACTGGTATCTGAGTTTTCTGAGATGCTCGCCATTTCCTTCAGCTATCCAGTACATGGCCATGTCACAGAGTTTGGTGGTGGTACATATCTTGAACACAAAACCATTTGCCCATTCTGGACAGTGCCCACAATTCAGGAAGAAAACAGAAACTTAAGGAGATTGGAGGTGTTGCCAATCGAAAAGTCAAACCGCAGTCCATTCACAAATTGGGCAGAATGAATGCTGGGAAGCTTTCTACAAGACAGGACACATCCATTGATACATTCTCTTTTCTAATGTCGACAACCACGGACACAGTGGGATACACAGACCTAGAAACACTCGCCTTGTCAAATGACTTACTAGAAATAGTCCACTCCAAACCAAACAAACTGCTTTTCCTATCAATTCTCAGAACATGTGACAAAGCCACAAACACACACCCACACCCACAAAGGCAACTTCTTTACCCAAGAAGTTCTGTGAATATCCGGAGTGTCCTCTGACTGGTTGGCCATTATTTGTTCCCCCAGAATGGCCTGTCCTGTCTCAGATCTGGTCTCCTTGGCCAACACTGTGAAGTTGTCAGGAGCCAGGGGTGAGCCACTACCTGCTTTTTCATGAAAGACCCCTCTTCAGAGCTTTCCTGGCATTTGGCCATCCTCATATCAGTAGGTACGAAAAAAGACTTACTCTGTTCTTGGTAAATCCAAATAAGTTAGCCCACTGGGACTGTGACTGGGACTGTCTCTGGATGCCAGGCTTCTTGGATCCCAAGTTCAGAGAGCTCCATCACCAATAAATTAGTTAGTTCACTTCCTTCAGGAACTGAATTATGACACTGCCTTGGCAACCACTTTGTTTTAACAGTAGCTTCGAAGGGTCTCATGTGATGGAGGCTGCCTCTACTTCCTGTGACAGTTTCACAAGTTAAAATGGTATATCAACCATAGGCACCTGGGAACAGCTCACCATACAAGCCTCGTTTGGTCCGTCTTCTCTACATAAAGAAGAAAGTGGCTGATTCAGACAAATCCCTTCATTCTGAGCAGGTTGTTTGCCATGGAAGATGACTTTTGCTCTCTCAGGTCCTAAATAGCTGCATACATCTTCTCCAGGGATCATTTCTGCATGGACCTTGAGGTTCTCTGCCGGTGGAAGATCCCCTCTATTTCTGTATTGTAAGACAAACTCTGTCCCTGCTCTTCTGTATAGTTAGATTGAGGGAAAAGTGTATGGTAAGGCTTAATAACAGGTTCGATTTGGCTTAGGAATCATTCTGATTGATGAATAATGGTATTGGGTACCTGTGATATTTACAAGAATATACAAGTGAAATATAAGTATGAAAACAGAAATCTAGGTAAGATATGAAGCCCAGAAGAGCATTAGGCCCTTGATTGGGATACTTAGCTTTGAATTTTGTTCTGCACAGATGTGTCAGATAAATCGATATACCATGGCATAGGACCTTGTACCTTGGATGATTGAATGTTGAAGAGAACATCCAGTCAAACAGGGATAGTCGGTATTATTAGAAAGATAGTTGGTAGGTTTAGGAAGAAGGGTGAGTATAGGATTGGCAGCAAAAGTTCTTTAGCAATTGGGTTTCAGATAGAGAGTGAATGTAAAAGTTAGTATATGTGAAGAGTCAGTCACAATGATGAACTGGGGAAAATATATAGGAAAGCAGATATGAATACAGACATTATGAAATCAGGCAAAGTATAAAGTCAGTGATAGGCTTAGGCATTTTTAACAGGGTTGTTGTTGAATATATAATCTAAGGAAGAAACAAATATGTACTCAACAATAGGATTGACATTTGAGAGCATTAGGCAACCTGCACATAGATGTTTTTAGTAATCCATGCTCACTTTCCATTTAGGCTTTCGTACAATCAATGTGTGACCTTTGCTTTTTTGTCGAGAATATTACTGTGATAAAATGTATATGGACATCAGGTGACATGAGTATTTCTTCCACCATTTCTGTGAGCAATATTTTGAAGACGTATAAATAAGTGTTGGGTGTAAAATTAGGTGTACCTGGAGTCTTTGGATATAGAGATAATGAATGAATAGACCATCCTGAGAATAAATAATATAACTGGTTCCAACTTTAAATAATTTTTTGAATTGATATCTGAAAATATACAGAAAATCTTATATTGCTATACAATCATTCATTCCATCCTGTTACATTCTAATGGTAATATGAGTGTTATGGTTTATCATGAAGAGTGTGTGAGTTTTGCTTCAAAAGTGATTGTGGAAGTCAAAAATAATGTGTTTGGCAAGAAGTCTCATGAAAAGACCAGTCAAGAGACCTGGAGGAATAAATGTGTTCTGAAGAAGGAATTGATTAAACATGAAAAAAATTCTTATAAATTTGTGAAACTCTGGATGAAATATATATACTATGAGATATATATATATATATTTGAATATATGTAGAATACATAGGTAAAATATATGTATGAAAACAGAAATCTAAGTAAGATTTGAAGCCCAGAAGGGCATTGGTCCCTTGATTGGGACTACTTAGCTTTGAATTACTCTCTGCAAAGTTGTCTCAGATAAATCCATATACAATGACATAGGACCTTGTACCTTGGATGATTGAATGTAGAAGCGAACATCCAGTCAAAAAGTGAAAGTTTAATAAAATAGGTACTTGTCACTTCCTGTGTTTCTGTACGCTTAATAAAACACTGTTGAAATCTTGAGAATTGTTTGCTAATCTTGTTCCCAGAATGTGCTGTCCCCATCTGCCAAACTGCAGATTGTACTCCCTCACCCGGTTAAGCGCTAACCGCCCACTGACCCTTACCCATCAATAAACTTTCCTCCCTGCCCTCTCCAAGAAAAGTATATAAGCTCTGCTGAAGCTGTTCTCAGGGCTCTCTGCTCTATTCAAGTGAACTCTGAGCCCCAGCATGCTGGACCCCCAGTATATCCTTTGCTGTTGCATGTTAAAGTCTCTTGGTTGTCCCTTCCTCTGACACTAGCCCGACCTTTACATATGGAGGTTCCACAGAGATCAAGCAGCGGTGGACGAGAGACCCCAATGGACCCCCCTCAGATAAGTAAGGCGCCTCTTTCTGGTTTCAGGTTTCAGGTTAGGGTTTGGCAAAATGGCTGTCAATGAAGAGTGTGAGCTCTCTCTGATGGTGGCTGACAGTCGTGTTACAGAACCACAGGCCACGTCCCTGGAGGACGCCTGAGAGGACTCGGGAAATTGAGGAACAATAGTCTCCTTGACTCAGTGATATTTTGTTTCGGATTCAGTATTGCCAGTCCATCGGATTTTGCCGGCTACTCAGTCATGGTCTCAGTGTTGAACGTCCATTGCCTGTCTTTATTGTCTTGTCTTGCCTGTGTCATGTGTCTTGCTTTCACTGTTTGTGTATCTCTCATTATGGAACAGAGCACTTCAATGCCTCTGTCCCTGACCCTTGATCACTATACCAAAGTCCGTTTAAGGGCTCAGAATCTCTTTATTTCAGTAAAGCCCCGGATGTGGCAGACTCTCTGTACCTCAGAATGGCCCACCTTTGGAGTCGGATGGCCCCTAGAAGGATCTTTCTACTTCCCACTAATTTATAATTCAGAGATATTGTCTTTCAGCCGTGGCCAGATAGTCATCTGGATCAACAGCCATATATTTTAATTCAGCAGGACCTCTGCAAATTTCCTCCTCAATGGGTCAAGCCTTTCCTTGCCCCTGCCCCCGCAATGACTCCTTCCCCCAGGAACTCACAAACACTCTGCTCCTCCTCCTCCTCCACACTCTGTTTTCCCTGTGTCACCAGATTTGAGTCTACTGGACTCTCCTCCCCCTCCTTATCCCCTGCCCTCATCCTCTAACCCCCAACACCCTCTAAGTGATACCCCTGCTGCTGACTCAGCCTCTCCTCCATTGAAGGAAGCTAAGCCGGCCCAGCGCCCTCCAGGTAATTCCCCTGCAGCACACACAGCACCTCCTCCCATGGAGGAAGCCGGCCCTGCTAAAGGAACTCGCTGGCGGTGAATGATTGAAAACCCTGGAACTCTTGGGATGCCTCACCTTCGACCCTATGGACCAATGATTGACAATGGCCATTGGGGGAAAATTCAAGCCTACCAGTATTGGCCGTTCTTCTCTTCAGACCTATGTAACTTAAAAAATTACAATCCCCCTTTTTCCGAGGACCCCACCCGGCTCTCAGGTGTGGTTGAGTCATTGATGTTTTCACACCAGCCTACTTCGGATGACAACCAACAACTGCTAGGGACTTTCTTCATGACAGAGGAAAAAAAGGGAATTCTCCAGGAAGCTAAAAAAAAATCCTTGGACCAGGTGTGCATCCGACACAACTTACCAACATAATCAAAGCCGGCTTTCCCTTGAACCGACCCAACTGGGACCCCAACACCTTTGAAGGTAGGGAGCATCTGTCCACTTATCGCCGGGCTCTAATAGTGGGTCTCCGAGCAGCCGCTAGTGACCAACTAATTTGGCCAAGGTAAGAGAGATTATCAGGGGCCTGATGAATCTCCCTCTATGTTTCTAGAGAGAATTATGGAGGCATATAGGAGCTATAATCCTTTTTATCGTCAGGCAGAGAATCAAAAGGCATCTGTCACGATGGCCTTTATTGGGCAAACTGCCCTGGATATTAAAACAAAGTTACAAAGCTTAGATTGATTACAAGATATGACTTTGAGAGATTTAGTCAGAGAAGCTGAGAAGGTATACTATAAGAGAGAAACTGAGGAAGAGAAGGGAGCAAATGGAGGATAAAAGAAACAAAAGGCAGAGTAAGGCATTGACTAAGGTCCAGGTCACAACAACAAATAGGCCAAAAATTAAGAAACAGGGAGACAAGAAGGTATACGTTGGCCCACGACAGAGGCCACCCTTGGCCTCAGATCAATGTGCCTACTCAAACAAAAAGGACACTGGGCCAAAATTGACATAGAAAGCGACAGCCACGCCAGCCAGCCATTCTGACTCTGGAGGATGACTAAGAAAGTCGGGGCTCAGATCCCCTCCCCGAGCTCAGAGTAACTTTTGAAGTGGAGGGGACCCCAGTAAACTTTGAAGTGGATACAGGGGCAATATACTGACCCCATAAGGCCACATTGGGCCCTCTATCAAATAAAAAATCTCTATTTCAAGGGGCTAATGGCAGTAAATATCGGGCTTGGACAACTAAGAGGACCATTGACCTGGGAAAAGGAAAAATCCATCACTCCTTCCTAGTAGTCCCAGAATGCCTGGCCCCATTGATCGGCGGAGATCTGCTCACCAAGCTCTGGGCCAAAATAAATTTTAACCCTGAAGGCCCTTAAGTGGAATTTCTAAATCTTTCAGTAAAAACTCCAAGAGCCACGGCTCTAACTATGTCAGTAGAAAATGTACATCAACTCACTCACCTTGGTTCAAAGAAACTGCAGGCATTCCTGAAGGATCAAGAACAGAGTTTTCCACTAACAGACTCACAGTGAAGAAAATAACTGAATGGGTAACAAAAGCCTGTCGGGTTCATCAATTGGTAAATGCTTACCATTCCAAGCTTCCTGTATGAAAGCACATACGAGGAACCAAACCAGGACAATACTGGGAAGTGGACATTACTGAAATAAAGCCAGCAAGGTATGGACTTAAATATTTCCTAGTCTTTGTAGATACATTTTCAGGATGCATTGAAGCCTTCCCCACAAAAAAAAAAGAAAAAAAAAAGAAAAGAAATAGCGCAAATTTTGGTCAAGAATATCCTAGAAGATATTTTTCCAAGATACAGCCTGCCTAAGTTAATAGGGTCTGATAATGGACCGGCGTTCATGGCCCAGGTAAGTCAGGGGTTAGCCAGGACCCTGGGGATTAATTGGAAGTTACATTGTGCTTATAGACCCCAGAGTTTAGGACAGGTTGAAAGAATGAACCAAACCATTAAACAGACCTTAACAAAATTAAGCTTAGAGACCGGAATAAAAGATTGTACTATGCTCCTGCCTTATGCACTGTTAAATGAAGAAAATACTCACTCTGATTTTAGTGTAACCTCACCCCCTATGAAATTCTCTATGGTGCCCCTCCTCCAGTAAGGGACCTAACACCAACTCTAAGACCTTACAATCCCTTCCACACCAGCTTGCTTGACAGACTTAAAGCTCTTGAAAGAATTCAGTGACACCTGTGAAAACAGCTGGCCACTGCCTACCAAACTGGGGACGAGGGGACTCCACATCGATATCAAGTAAGAGACTTTGTCTTCATAAGACGACATCAGGTGACATCGCTGGAACCCCGCTGGAAAGGACCATTCCAGGTGCTACTTATAACACCTACAGTGGTAAAGGTAGATGGAATCACTTCCTGGATCCATGCCTCTCATCTCAAGCCTGCGCCCTGTCCAGACATTGACTGGAAACTGGAATTGGCTGGAAACTGGAAAAGACTGGTAACCCTTTCAAAATGCACATTCGCTGTGTGGATAAGGCTATAGACTCTCCCCTTGACCACCAGTATTTCTAACCCTCATCACCCCTTTCAGCAGCGATGGCTGATCACAAATCCTACTGGACAAGAAGTTTAATCAATCTTGCATACAGCCCCCTTAGGGACCTGGTGGCCATCTCTCCACCCAGACATTTGTCAGCTGGCTATATGTCTTTCCTATTCAGATATCCCTGAAGAAGAGGATCCCACTAAAATTCCATTAAATCCCTTCCGTATCATATGTAATGGAAACAAACATTATGGATGTAGGGACACGTGAGCCAGATGCAGGTCGGCTAGCCTAGATTACTATGTTTGCCCGGTGAACTATCAAAGCCACAAACAGCCATGGCTGTGTGTGGGAAAAGCCGACTTCTTCTGTAATCAAGGGGATGTGAGCATACAGGGGCTGCACGATGGAACCCAAACTCCTAATCAAATTCAGTACACAGCATTGGCCATATTACCAATAAGATAACCTAAATCGATGGCCCCAGGAGGGGTCTCTAGATCCTCAAATTCTGTGGAACCTTTTTAACTTTGGGAAGGGCTCAAAGGCGTGAAAAGAGATTCCCCTATGTGGAGGCCTTTTCCGTCCTTTGCTCACATCCTGAACTATGCTTCTCCAATAGATCCTCACCCTCAGCCTTCTGCTCTAGTCTCTCTGCTGTCACTCCCACCTCAACAACCTGATTTCTCTTATCCCTTTACTAGATCAACAACCCAAACATCCGCCGGTTCTCAGACCATTGCCCCCTTGCTGAGGTAGCAGGTACTTAGTTACCACTCTACCCACTCACTCCTCTCTTCTCCTGTCAGCACCCATACGGGGTTTCACCAGGTCCTTTTACCAGCTAACCTAAAGCTCAAAACAGCTGAGAAGACCCCTATCCAAGATGTAATAAAAATGGTCTTTAAAGTTGCTTTGTCATCACTGAAAACAGGTTACTAAGAATTTAAAGTCCCTCACAGGCTTTTTGGATACACACTCCCATCTTCCCCTCTTTTCTACCTGTTCTACTGCTCAAGTTTTTGTTGCTAGAAAATCCCAAACCCCTTTCCCATTATTCTTTTACATCTCTCCGTACTCATTCTCAGATCCTCGGAACTGCTGTAAGTCCCGCCTTCCCTCTCTTTCCCCTCTGTTCCACACCCACAGAAAAGTCTTAACTGATCTTCTCCAGATGTCTTCACCATGGCTGACTTTAGGACGTTCAGCAAAAGAGTCCCTATAAAAGAGTTCAGTGTAGACAAACTTCCTGTTTTCATGTGGCCCTGTTCTACTTGGCCACTGGCTAAAACAATCAGTACTTGTAAGCTAGACACCCCCTTACTAGTTTTTCACAAAATATGTGAACAAGGCCTCTGACTTTGAGCTGGGGCTTCAAAGAGATGGCTACATTTCTATGATAAAGAAGTTACCAACTGGCTCCATGGTAATAGCTGGCAAGCGGAAAAAAGAAAGGGATGAAATATCTCTACCCCTCCCAGGTGTCCTTGAAAAGTTAATTTGCTCAGAACAGAGGAAAAAAACATAAAAAAACTGCTTTTTGTGAATTTCTGCTGACTGTGAACTTCTGAGCACATTCCCTTACATGTTGGGTACAAAATTCTGAAACTTCCTAAACTTGGGTTTCATGGGATTAATTGATTACAACAGAAGCAATGCCCTCTGAATCCGTTTGCAACCAAATAGGACTGTTTCCCTAGCTTTGGTGCTATCTTAGGTGCCTTGTCTTGACTGTTCCTACAACAGTATAATTCTATATACTTAAACATTTTTATGTTTTCATTAAATGGTCAACAGTGGTGATTAAATGTGTAATGGTGCAGAGGTTACCCAGAGTGCTCTATCATGATGCAGGTTCATTTGAAGATCAAACAGGGGGGCATACAACCCGGTTCCACAGGGAACATATATCCCTCACTTCAGCCATCCTATTAGGAATACGAGTTGCTGCAGGGGAGGTCACAGGAACCACTGCCTTGGTCCATGGTACACAGCAAAATACCCAATTAGAAGCAGCAATAGACCAAAACTTAAAGATATTAGAAACCTCCATCACAGCTTTGTGGGAATCTTTAACCTCTCTCTCTGATGTTGTTTCATACAACAATCGAGGGTTGGACCTCCTCTTCATGAGAGAACGGTGCCTTTGTGCTGCATTGAGGGAAGAATGTTATTTTTATGGCAACAATACTGGAGTCGTAAAAAATTTATGAGTAAAATAAAAGGATGCCTTGAAGAGTGTCAACGAAAGAGAGAGGTCCAAAAAGGGTGGTTTGAGTCTTGGTTCACACAGTCCCCCTGGTTAACTATACGTTTATCAACCTTGGCCAGTCCAATAATAATACTCACATTCTTGCTAACTATAAAACCCTGTTTGCTCAACCATGTATTTTCATTTCTCCAAGCTCAAATTAGACAAGTTAAACTTATGGTAATACCCCACTAGCAGACATAGAATGTGACACCACTCCAATGATCACTTTTATGATTAAAAGTAGCCAGAAGAAGACGTGGGGAATGAAAGGTTAATAAAATGGTACTTGTCACTTCCTCTTTTTCTGTATGCTTAACAAAACACTGTTGAAATCTTGAGAACTGTTTGCTAATCTTGTTCCCAGAATGTGCTGTCTCCAACTTCCAAAATATATAATGTACTCCCTCTCCCGGTTGCATGCAAACTGCCCGCTCGCCCTGACCCATCAATAAACTTCCCTCCCTGCCCTCTACAAGGAAAACACATAAGCTCTGCTTAAGATGTCCTCAGGGCTCTCTGCTCGATTCAAGGGAGCTCTGAGCCCCAGCATGCTGGACCCCCAATAAACCCTTTGCTGTTCCATGAGACAGTCTCTTGGTGGTCTCTTCCTCCGACGCTCACCTGAACATTACTTGGATGATTGAATGTAGAAGAGAACATCCAGTCAAAAAGGGATAGTCGGTAGGATTAGGAAGATAGTCGGTATGTTTAGGAAGGAGAGGGAGTATAGGATTTGGAACAAAAGTTTTTTAGCAATAGGGTTTTGGTTAGAGAGTGAATGTAAATGTGAGCACATATGAACCATCACAATGATGAACTGGGGAAAATATGTAGGAAAGCAGATATCAATAGACACATTACGAAATCAGGCAAAGTATAACGTGTGTGATAGAATTAGGCATTTTCAACAGGGTTGATTTTGGATATATTATCTTAGGAAGAAACGAATATATTGTCACAAATAGGATTGACTTTTGAGAGCATTAGGCAACCTGGACATGGATGTTTTTAGTAATCCATGTTCACTTTACATTTAGGCTTTGGTAGAAACATAAGTGTGACCTTTTCTTTTTGTGTCCAGAATATTACTGGGTTAAATTGTATATGTAGATCAGGTGACATGAATATTTCTTCCACCATTTCTGGGAGCCATAATTTGAATACGTATAAATTAGTATTGAGTTTACAATGAGGTGTACCCTGTGTCTATGAATATAGAGACAATGCATGAATAGACTATACTGTGAATAAATTATATAACTGGTTCCACTTTAAATAATGGATTGATTTGATATCTGAAAATATATAAGAAATCTTATATTGATATACAATCATTCATTCCATCCAGTTATACATCTAATGGTAATATTAGGGTTATGGTTTATCATGAACGGTGTGTGAGTTTTGCTTCAAAAGGGATTATGGAAATCAAAAATAATGGGTTTGGTAAGAAGTCTCATGAAAAGACCAGTCAAGAAACATGGAGGAATACATGTGTTCTGAAACAGAAAATTATTGAAAGTGAAACACATACCCATAATTTTGCTAACTTGTGGATGAAATATATACTCTATTATGTGCATTACCTGAAGAAATAGTAATGTACCAGTGGCGAATAAGAATGAACATGAAAATACACATCATGTCCCATATGAATCTACTTGCATTAATGAGAAACTGGGTCAATTATTGTAGAAATATTAGGATATGTATGCACCATTCACTGAAGTTAGTTTTCATTACTAGGAAGCAAATATGTATTTCAGGTGGATGGATATTTCAGAGAATAACCTTTTGAAATGTTGACTATAAATCCACATACATGAATATGAAAAAATTTAGGGAGTGTATAATAAGGCATATATATTTTATATTTTAAAAAAATCTGGAGTGTGTATATATACACACAGAGAGAGAGAGAGACATTAAAAAGTAGCAATATATATGCCAATCGAAATTCACCGTGATATATATATCTTACACAGATAGAAAAATATTCAATTTACTGAACATGAATTTATGTATAATATTGTTCAACTAGGAGGCTCACACATAGGATGAATTTTCAAATCCCAAAGCGTTTAGGTGGAGTGATCACTTCTCATCATTTGTATCTGTCAAGTCAGACACCTCACAAGAACGTATGTGTGATACCAGGTAGTATTCTATATGTGCATATAAAAATAGATGTGCTCAATAGGTTACATAAAATGGGAGAGAAGAATTCACATATTTGTTAAATTTAAAAATACATGGAGAACTATTTCAATTTAAATCGACTAGATTTATAGCACCTACATTTTGTCATGCAAAAGCCATGTCCAACTATACACCATGCCTCCTCTGAACTGCTTGTATTTATATTCTGTTTGGGTTATTTTTCTCCATCTTATTAGGATTAGTAGTCAGAGACAAGTAGGGTATGGGTTAGTGTCACGGATTCAGTATTTCAAATGGAAAATAGGAAAATAAATCCAATGTGTATGCAAATATGTGCCACAAAAAATATTCCCACTCTCATCCAGAAAAATGCCTTGAAATTATCTTCGCCCCAGGTAAAACACAATTAGAAAAGAAGAGTTAGAAAATCTGTGAATACATATGTGGAATGGAAAATGCTCAGGAGTTCACAACCTTGGAGGTGGTAGAGGAGTTTCCAAAAGTAAGGGACAGTGTAAACACTCCACAATCATGGAGCTATGCTGGCCTAAAGACTTCTTGAGAAACTGCCTCTGAGTTTGGGCATTTGAAATATATGTTGTTGTCAGGAGTTTTAGCTTCCTTTGAAGTGAGACCATCAAACCAGGGTCAGTATCTATGTGACCTGGAGGACATGGTTTCTTATTTTCCGATGAACATGAGGCAGCAGTGCTGAAGTCTCTTTGTAGGTAAACTGTGGCCTCTTCGGGCAAAGTGAGCCCCGTGTGGACTTTGAAGCGATTTGGTCATCCTCCACTTTTCGTGGTGTTTTTTGCTGCTGCAATGGGAGTTTGGTATTTGATTCATGACATACAAGGAGTTCAACTGGGACACAGTGCATGAGGGAGTCTTGTAACGTGTGGTGGGTCAGGCTCTGCAGGAGAATGCACCAACTGGGCTTCTATCCCACATTGCTTGCCGCCTTGACCATAGCAACCTAATTCTGAACATTGCCCTGAAAACTCTGCATATAACAAGATGCCTTTTCATATAATGGTCTCCTGGCTGCATCAAGTCAGTCACAAGCCATTTGGACGCCAATGGCAGATCCACATGGCCACATCACAGATGTATTATCACACACCTGCCTACCACTGCTCTAGGCCCACTACTCAGCAGGCTCCAACTTACTGGCATCTCTGTTCTACACCATTTTCATGAAACCCAGTCAATCAAGGCACTGACTGTTACACTCATGATCAGCAACAGGACATCCAATGGTTCTCCAGTGCCATCTGGTCATTGGGAATTTCAAAAATTTCATGGTGTTTATCTTTCCATTTTTCAAGAATGAAGTTGGAGGCACTTTGGGGTTTCCATTCATCGAGGAACCATTACATGGGGAGGAAGCTCATTTCAATGAAAGCTCTGAGGAACTCTAACAGGCAAGGCTTCCCAAACACTGGCCAAAAGGTCACATGAAGCCAGGCCCATTGAGGTCTACAACGTGAGGTCCATGTGTCTTTTGACTCTAACTATGGCTGCCAAGTTTTTCAGAATAAAATCATGTGATATCCTTGCTGAGATTTTCAGCTCTCTGTGGAAAGCCATCCTGGGCCTAGATCTCAGGTTTCAAGGGCAACTCTCATGTGTGGCCTCCTACAATGCCAACACAATTAATGGCAATACTTCTCTGAGGTCAGTTCCAGAACTCAGTCTCCAAGGAGAATCACACCAGAGTTCAAGCCCATGTGAACCCTGTCATCTCTTCCAACCGCCACACAAATGACGACAATTAAAACCAAAACATTCCCACATGGCCCTCATCTTCATCCATATAGGCACTCATCATAAACTCTGGCTGGAGGTTTCCATGAGGGATGCAGTCCAAGACAGTGTCCAAAATATCCACCATTGCCCCTCATTTGTCTAAATTTAGGGTGGTCTGGAAACCCTTTCTGTGAACCAAGAGTGATCAAATAGGCGTGCCGTTAATACTGCTCTGCTTCTCCAATTTGAGGCCTACTGACTGTCAGGTATAGATTGCTAAAGTGATTTGGCATCATGAGAGAAACCAAGCACTTATGCAGGACTTTGAATAACTCATTTGACCTATAGGAATCCTATTCTCACTTGATGGACGTCAGGAACCTAACAGAGGAAGGCAAGAGTCTTCATCCACAATGACTGATCCTTTTGCCATTTTGGTTTTGGATGCACACATGGGATCTTCTTTAGATTTATCAGGAGCTGAGAATCTTAGCCACAGCCTCAACCAGGGCCTAGTGTCTGATTAAGACACATCCCTTTCCAAAGAAATTAAGCAAAGAGCCACAGGTGATGCCCATTCATTTCCATTTGAAAACTGTTTCTTCAGGCTTCAAAAAGGGGTGGACTGAAACAAAGACCTTCCTGACATTCAAGGCAACAGAACCATAGGTAAGCAAATGGCCCAAAGCAGGGTTTCTCCAATGAGACTTTACTGGTCACACTAATATCTGAGATGTTCCCATTCCCTTCAGCTATCAAGAACATGGCCATGTCACAGAGCATGGAGGTTGTACATATCTTGGACAATAAATCATGAGCTCATTCTGGAGAGTGGCCAGAATTCAGGAAGAAAACCGGAACTTAGGAAGTTAGTAGTTGTTTCCTATCCATAAGACAAGCCACAGTCTATTCATCACTTATGAACGATGAATGCTGGGAAGCTTTCTACTAGACAGGACACCTCCATTGATGCATTCTCTTTTCTAATGTCTAAAACCACGGACACAGTGGATACACAGACATAGAAACACTCGCCTTGTCAAAAGAGTTACTATCAACAGTAGACTCCAAAGCAAACGAACCACCTTTTTTACCTATTCGCAGAATATGAGACAAAACCACAAACTCACACCCACACACATAAAGTCACCTCATTCCCAAAAGTGGATCTGTGACTATCTGGAGTCTCCTCTGACTGGTGGGCCATACTATGTTCCTCTCGAAATGGCCTTTCCTCTCTCAGATTTTGTCTCCTTGGCCAACTCTGTGATGCTTTGAGGAGCCTGCAGTTAGCCACTACCTGCTATCTCAGGAAAGGCCTCTCTTCAGAGCTCAATTGGCATTTGGCCATCCTCAAATCAGTAGGTACCAAGAAGGTCTGAATCTGTACTTGGTAAATACAAACCAGTGAGCCCACTGGGACTGGGACTGGGACTGGCTCTCGGTGCCTGGCTTCTTGCATCACAATTTCAGAGAGTTCCATCACCAAGGAAGTTAGCTAGGACACTTCCTTCAGGAACTGAATGAGGTCACTGCCTTGGCAACAACTTTGTCCTAACCGTTGCTTCCAAGGGTTCCATGAGTTGGAGGCTGCTCCTACTTTGTGTGACAATTTGACTTGTTACAATGGTATATTAAAATAGGCACCTGGGAACAGCTCTCCACGCAGGCCTGCTTAGGTCCATCTTCTCTACATTAAGAAGAGAAATGCTGATGCATACACATCCCTTCGTCCTGTTCAGGTTGTTTGCCATGAAGATGGATTTTGCTCTCTCAGATCCTTCATAGCTGCCTACATCTTCTCCAGGGATCATTTCTGCATCGAACTTTGAGGTTCTCAGCAGTTGGAAGATACCCTACATTCCTGTATTGTAAGGCGAACTCTGTCCCTGCTCTTTTGTAATTTTAGATTGAAGCAACAGTGTATGGTTAGGGTTAATAACAGGTTCGATTTGGGCAAGGAATCATTATGCAGGATGAATAATGGTATTGGGAACCTGCAATATTTATAGGAATATAGAGATGAAATATAAGTATGAAAACAGAAATCTAGGTAAGATTTGAAGCTCAGAAATGCATTGGGCAACTGATTGCGATATGTAGCTTTGAATTACGTTCTAGATACATGTTTCAGAAAAATCGATATACAATGGCATAGGATCTTGTACCTTGGATGATTGAATGTAGTAGAGAACATCTACTCAAAAAGGGATAGTCGATAGGATCAGGAACATAGTCAGTATGTTTCGGAAGAAGAGTGAGTATAGGATTTGGACCAAAGTTCGTAAGCAATAGGGTTTCGGTTAGAGAGTGAATGTCAATGTCAGCACATGTGAAGGGTCAGTCACAATGTTGAACTGGAGAAAATATGTAGGAAAGTAGATATCAATAGAGACATTAGGAAATCAGGCAAAGTACAAAGTGAGTGAAAAAATTAGACATTTTCAATGGTATTGAGGTTGAATATATAATCTTAGGAAGAAACAAATATGTAGTCACCAACAGGATGATCATTTGAGAGCATTAGGCAACCTGGACATGGATGTTTTTAGTAATCCATGTTCAGTTTCCGTTTAGGCTTTGTTACAGTCATACGTGTGACTTTTGCATTTTGTGTCCAGAATACTACTGTGATAACATGCATATGTAGATCAGGTGACATGAGTATTTCTTCCACCATTTCTGGGAGCAATATTTTGAAGATGTATAAATTAGTATTGGGGGTACAAAGAGGTGTAACCTGTGTCTATAAATATAGAGATAATGCATGAATAGACCATACTGTGAATAGATAATATAACTGGTTCCACTTTACAAAATGTATTGAATTGATATCTGAAAATGTATAAGAAATCTTATATTAATATAAAATCATTCATTCCAACCAGTTATACATCTAATAGTGATATTATAGTTATGATTTATCATGCAGTGTGTGTCCGTTTTGCTTCAAAAGTGATAAAGGAATTCGAAAATAATGTGTTTGGAAAGAAATCTCATGAAAAGATCAGTCAAGAAACATGGAGGAATCCATGTGTTCTAAAGCAGGAAGTGATTGAAAGTGAAACAAATGCCTATAAATTTGCTAACCTGTGGAGGAAATATATATCCTATGATGTGCATAAACTGAAGAAATTGTAATGTCCCAGTGTTGAATAAAAATGAACATCAATAAACACATCATGTCCCATAGGCATCTACTTGCATTGATGATAAACTGTGTCAGTTACTATAGAAATATTAGGATTTGTATGCACCATTCACTGAAGTTAGTTTTCAGTACTAGGAAACAAATATGTATTTCAGGTGGATGAAATTTTTTGAGAATAATCTTGTGAAAAGTTGATTATAAATCCACATTCATGAACCTGAATAAAATTAGGGAGTGTATATAAGACACATATATTTCATATTTTGAAAAATAGAAGGAGAGAGTGTATATATATATATATATATATATATATATATATATATATATACACACACACACAGACACACACACATACACACCCAGAAACATTAAAAATAGCAATATATGCCAATCAAAATTCACCATGAAATATATATCATCCACAGATCCAAAAATATTCATTGTACTGAATATGGATTTATGTATAATGTTGTTCAACTAGGAAGCTCACCCATAGGTTGAATTTTCAGTTCCTACAGCGTTTAGGAGGAGTGAACTTTTCTCAAAATTTGTATCTGCCAAGTCAGCCACCTCACAAGAATATATGTGTGATACAAGGTACAATTCTATATGTGCATATAAAAATACATGTGCTGAATAGGATACAAAGAAATGGGGGAGACAGGAATTCACATATTTGATAAGTTTAAAAATACATGGACAACTCTTTCAACAAAAAATTGACTAGATTTAAAACTCCTTCCCTATATAATGGAAAAGTTAATTCAATGGTACACCATGCCTCCTCTGATATGTTTGTATTTCTGTTCTGTTTGGGTTATTTTTCTCCATTACGTTAGGATTAGTTGTCAGAGTCTTGTAGGGTATGGGTTAGTTTCAGGGATTCAGTATTTCGAAAGGAAAATTGGAAAATGAATCCAATGTGTATGCAAATATGTGCTACACAAAAATCTCCGACTCTCATCCACAACAATGCCTTGACCTTAACTTCGTCCCAAGTAACACATGTAGAGGAGATGAGTAAGAAAATCTGTGAATACATATCTGGAATTTAATATGCTCAGGAGTTCACAAACTTGCATTTAGAAGGCGAGATTCCAAAAGTAAGGGACAATGTAAACACTCCAAAAACATGGAGCTCTGCTAGCCTAAAGGCTTCTGGAAAAACTGGCTCTGATGTTGGGCTCTTGAAATATATGTTGTTGTCAGGAGCTTTAGCTTTTTTTGTAGTGAGACCATAAAAGCTGGGTCTGCATCTATGTGACCTGGAGGAGATGCTTTCTTATTTACCAATGATCATGAGGCAGCATTGCTGAATTCTCTCTTTCGGGGTCAACTGTGGCCACTTGGGGCTAAGTGTCTCCTCATGTGGACTGTGAAGCCATTTGATCATCCTCCAATTTTTGTGATATTTTTTGCTGCTACACTGGGAGTTCAGTATTTGCTTCACGAAATACAAGGAGTTCACCTGGGACACAGTGCTGGAGGGAGTTCTGTCATGTGTGGTTGGACAGGGTCTGCAGGAGAATGCACAAACCAGGCTTCTGTCCAACATAGCTTGACCCCTTGACCATAGGAACCTGATTGTGAACATTGCCATGAAACTTATCCATATAACAAGAATCATTTACATATAAGGGTCTGCTGGCTGCACCATGTCAGTCACAAGCCATTTGGAAGCCATTGGGAAATCCACATGGAAGCACCACAGATGTTTTATCTCACACATGCCCACCTTTGCTCTAGGCCCACTATTCAGCAGGCTCCAACTTACTGGAATCTCTGTTCTACACCATTTTCGTGAAACCCAGCCAATCAAGGCACTGTCTGGTACACTCATGATCACCAACAGGATATCCAATGGTTCTCCAGTGCCTCCTGGATATGGGAATTTCAAAAATTTCATGGTATTTATCGAGCCCATCTTTCAAGGTTGAAGTTGGAGGCACTGAGTGTTTCATTTAATTCGGTAACCATTAAATGGTGAAGAAGCTCATTTCAAAGAAAGATCTGGAGAACTCTCACTGCCAAGACTTCCCAAAGAGTGGCCAAAAGGCCACATGAAGCCAGGCCCATTGAGGTCTACAATGTGAAGTGCATTTGTGTTTTGACTCTCAACTATTGCTGCCAAGTGTTTCAGAATAAAATTATGTGATACCTTGGCTGAGATTCCCAGTGCTCGGTGGAAAGCCACACTGGGAATAGATCTCAGTTTCCAATGGTGACTCTCATGCGTGGCCTCCTAATATCCCAACACAATTCATGGCAATACTTCTCTGAGGTCAGTTCCAGGACTCAGTCTCTATAGGGTATCACACCAGAGTTCAAGCCCAGGTGGACCCAGTCATCGCTTCCAACTTCCACACAAATAACCACAATTAAAACCAAAACACTCCCACATGGCCCTCATCTTCTTCCATATAGACACTCCTCATAACCTCTGGCTGGATGTTTCCATGAGGGGCGCAGCCCAACACAGAGTCCAAATAACCTCGCTTGCCCATCATTTTCCTAAAGCAGGGTGGCCTGTACACCCTTCCTGTGAACCACAAGGGATCAAAAATGCCTTCCTTTAATACTGCTCTGCTTCTCCAATTTGAGGCCTACTGACTGTCAGGTATAGATTCTTTATGTGATTTGGAGTCATGAGAAAACACAAGGATGTATGGGATAGCCTTTGCAGGGCTTAGAAGAACTCATTTGATTCAAAGGATCTCTATTCTCACTTGATGGTGGTCAGGAATCTAAGAGAGGAAGGCGAGAGACTTCATCAACAATTACTGATCTTTTTCCCATTTTGGTTTTGGATGCACACATGGGATCATTCTTTAGATGCATCAGGTGCTGAGAACCTAAGCCACAGCCTCACACAGGGCCAAGAGACTGATTCCGACACATCCATTTCCAAAGAAATTAACAAAGAGCCACAGGTGATGCCCATTTATTTCCATTTTAAAACTGTTTTCTTCAGGCTTCACAAAGCGGTGTCTTGAGGCCAAGACCTTCCTCACATTCAGGGGAAGAGAAGAATTGGTTAGCAAAAAACCCAAAGCAGAGTTTCTCCACTGAGGCTTTCCTGGTCACACTGATATCTGAGTTTTTTGAGATGCTAGCCATTCCCTTTAGCTATCCATTACATGGCCTTGTCACAGAGCTTGGAGGTGGTACATATCTTGGACACAAAATCATGAGCCTATTCTGGAGAGTGGCCAGAATCAGGAAGAAAACAGGAACTTAGGAAATTAGTAGGTGTTGCCCATCCATAAGGGAAGCCACAGTCCATTCATCAATTGGGCAGAATGAATGCTGGGTAGGTTTCTACTAAACAGGACACATCCATTGATGAATTCTCTTTTCAAATGTCTACAACCACAGACACAGTGGGATACACAGACATAGAAACACTCACTTTGTGAAACGACTTACTAGGAACAGTCCACTCCAAACCAAACAAACCGCCTTTTTTACCTATTCTCAGAAAATGAGACAAAACCACAAACTCACACCCACACCCACAAAGGCACCTCCTTCCCCCAAAGAGGTCTGTGACTATCTGGAGTGTCCTCTGACTTGTGGGCCTTATTATGTTCCCTGAAATGTTCTGTCCTGTCTCAGATCTGGTCTTTTTGGCCAAATCTGTGAAGTGGTCAGGAGCCAGCTGTGAGCAACTTCCTGCTTTCTCAGGAAAGGCCCCTCTTCTGAGCTCTCCTGAAATTTTGCCATTCTCACATCAGTAGGTACCAAGAAAGACTGACTCTGTTCTTGGTAAATCCAAATAAGTGAGCCCACTGGGAATGGTACTGGGACTGCCGCTGGTAGCCTGGCTTCCTGGATCCCAAGTTTAGAGAGTTCTATCACCAAAGAAGTGAGGAAGGTCACCTCCTTTGTGAACTGAATGAGGTCACTTCTTTGGAAACCACTTTGTCCTAAAATTTGCTTCCAAGGTTCCCATGAGATGGAGGCTGCCCCTATTTCCTGTGATACGTTCACAACTGAGGATTGTATATCAACCATAGGCAGCCGGGAACAGCTGTCTACACTGGACTGGTTTGGTCCATCTTCTCTACATTAAGAAGAGTGAGGCTTATTCTGACACTTCCCTTCATCCTGACCGGGTTGTTTGCCATGGAAGATGACTTTTGCTCTCTCAGGTCCTTCATAGCTGCCTACATCTTCTCCAGGGATCATTTCTGCATGGAACTTTGAGGTTCTCAGCAGGTGGAAGATCCCCTACACTCCTGTATTGGAAGACTAATTCTGTCCCTCCTCTTCTGTAAAGTTAGATTGAGGAAACATTGTATGGTTAAGGTTAATAACAGCTTCCATTTGGGTTAGGAATCATTCTCTTGGATGAATAATGGTATTGGAATTTTGCGATGTTTTCAAGAATATATAGGTGAAATATAAGTATGAAAAAAGAAATCTAGGTAATTTTTGAAGCACAGAAGGGAATTGGCCCCACTATTGGGATTCTTAGCTTTGAATTATGTTCTGCACAGGTGTCTGAGATTAATTGATATACAATGGCATAGGACCTTGTCTTTTGGATGATTGAATGTCGAAGAGAAAATCCAGTCCAAAAGGGATAGTTGGTGGATTAGGAAGATATTCGGTAGATTTAGAATGAAGAGTGTGTATAGCATTTGGACCAAAAGATCTTTAGCAATAGGGTTTTGGGTAGAGAGTGAAAGTAAATGTCAGCACATGTGAAGAGTCAGTCATAATGATGAACTGGGGAAAAAATACAGGAAATCAGATTTCAATAGAGACATTAGGAAATCAGGCAAAGTATAAAGTGAGTGATAGGATTAGACATTTTCAACAGGGTTGAGGTTGAATATGTAATTTCAGGAAGAAACAAATATGTAGTCACCAATAGGATTCACTTTTGAGAGTATTAGGCAACCTGGACATGGATTTTTTTTTAATCCATGCTCACTTTCCATTTAGGATTTGGTACAATCATAAGTGTGACCTTGCTTTTTGTTTCCACAATATTACTGTGATTAATGTATATATAGATCAGGTGACATGAGTATTTCTTCCACCATTTCTGGGAGCAATATTTTGAAGACATATAATTTAGTATTGTGGGTACAAATAGGTATACTCTGTGTTATATGAATATAAAGATAATGCATGAATAGACCATACTGTGAATAAATAATATAACTGGTTCCAAATTTAAATAATGGATTGAATTGATATCTGAATATATACTGGAAATCTTATATTGATATTCATACAATCATTCCAACCAGTTATACATCTAATGGTAATATCACTGTTATGGTTTATCATGAAGTGTGTGTGAGCTTTGCTTCTAAAATGATTATGGAAATTGAAAATAATGTGCTTGGAAAGAAGTCTCATTAAAAGAGCAGTCAAGAAACCTGTGGGAATACATATGTTCTAAAGCAGGAAGTAATTGAAAGTGAAAAAAATGCGTATAAATTTGTGAATTTGTGAATGAAATATGTATTCTATTATGTGCAAAAACTGAAGAAATATTAATGTACCAGTTTTGAATAAAAATGAACTTCAAAATACATATCATGTCCCATAGGAATCTACTTGCATTGACGTTAAACTGAGTCATTTACTATAGCAATATTAGGATTTGTATGCACCATTCACTGAAGTTAGTTTTCAGTATTAGGAAACAAATATGTATTTCAGGTGGATTAATATTTCTGAGAACATTCTTATGAAAAGTTGAATATAAATCCACATTCATGAACATCAATGAATTTAGGGAGTATATAATAAGACACATACATTTCATATTTTGAAAAATCTGGAGAGTTTATACATATATATATGCACACACACACACACACACACACACACACACACACGTATACATTAAAAAGTAGCAATATATATGCCAATCGAAATACATCATGAATTATATATCATCCACAAATCCAAAAATCTTCATTTTTCTGAGCATCGATTTATGTATAATGTTGTTCAACTAGGGAGCTCACCCATAGTTTGAATTGTAAGTTCCAACATCATTTAGGAGGAGTGATCCCTTCTCACAATTTGTATTTGCAAAGTCAGCAACCTCACAAGTATGTACATGTGATACCAGGTAGAATTCTATATGTGAATATAAAAATGCATGTGCTGAATAGGGTACAGAGAAATGGAGACAGGAATTCTCATATTTGTTAACTTTAAAAACACATGGAGAAGGGAGGGGCAGAGCCGCCAACCGCGCCTGTAAGGTAGGCGGACCTGCGTGCCACCCGTAGAACAGGCCTAGCGGCCCGCCATCGTGAAAAACACATCACCCTGGTTGGGGGTTGGGCAGAGCCACTGCACGCCTGCAAGGAACGTGGACATGCGACCCACAGGCAGAACAGGCCCAGACACCCTCGGAGGGGCAGAGACACCCCTTGCGACTTCAAGATAGGTGAACCTGCGACCCACCGGCTGAAGCGGCCCAGCTGCCTTCAGAGGGTTAGAGCCGGCCCCAGCGCCTGCGAAGTAGGTGGACCTGCGAACACCGACAGACCAGGTGCTAGGCCCCGCCAGGGTGCTAGACACATAACCAGGTTTGGGGAGGGGCCGAGCCACTGCCCGTGCCTGCAAAGCAGGTGGACCTCTCACCCAGAGGCAGAACAGACCCAGCGACCTACCAGCGTGGTAGACACATCGCCCCGGTTTGGGGGGGGCAGAGATGCCACTCACGCCTGCAATGTAGACAGCCCTGCAACCCACAGACAGAAGAGGCCCAGCGGAGCGCGGAGGGGCAGAGCCGACGCCTGTGCCTGCAAGGTAGCTGGACCTGTTACCCACTGGCTGAACAGGACCAGCACCCGCAGAGGGGTAGATCAACTGCCCGCTCCTGCAAGGTAGGCGGACCAGCTACCAAGAGGCAGAACAGGCCCAGTGGCGTGCTGGTGTGGTAGGCACATTGCCCCAATTGGAGGAGGGGCAGAGCCGCTGCTTACGCCTGTGAGGGAGACTTTTCAAGAATACAATAGCAATATAAACATTTAGGGGTAAAATTCAATAACACAAAAGTTTCACCAAGCCGAAAAAAACGTGAACAGTAGGGAAAGACAAGGAAAGAAAGGACCACAAGCAACGCAGGTCAACTCAACATTAGAAGAGGTAATATCTGCAGCATATGGAATGTCAGATAAAGAATCAGGATATACTTGCTTCAGATGATCTGGAGTCTCCAGGGAGACATTAGACAGCAAAATCAGACAATGAAAGATCACTTTGACAATGAATTACATAAACAAATCCAAGAAGCAAAAGATCAACTATACAGGGAGATAGAGGTTATAAAAAACACACAAACAGAAATCATAGAAATGCAGGAAGCAATAAACCAACTTAAAAACTCAATTGAGAATACTACCAGCAGAGTAGATCACTTAGAAGATAGAACATCAGACAATGAAGACAAAGTATTTCAACTTGAAAAGAACATAGAAAGCTCAGCAAGACTGTTAAGAAACCATGAGCAGAACATCCAAGAAATATGGGATAACATGAAGAGACCAAACTAAAGAGTAATTGGGATACAGGAAGGTATACAGGTCCAAACCACAGGATTGAGCAATCTATTCAATGAAATAATATGAGAAAACTTTCCAGACATGAAGAATGAGACAGAATCCCAAATCCTAGAAGCCTACAGGACGCCAAATGTGCAAAATCATAAGAGATAAACAACTAGACATATTATAATGAAGATGCCAAACATACAGAATAAAAAGAGAATTTTAAAAGCTACAAGAGAAAGGAAGCAGATTACATTTAGGGGTAAACCAATCAGGATAACAGCTGATCTTTCAACACAGACTCTGAAAGCTAGAAGATCCTGGAATAACATTTTTCAATCACTGAAAGAAATTGGGTTCCAACCAAGAATTGTGTATCCAGCGATTTTAAGCTTCAGGATGGAAGATGAAATTAAAACCTTCCATGATAAACAAAAGTTAAAAGAATTTGCATCTAGAAAACCATCTCTTCAAAAGATCCTTGGCAAAACATTATAGGAAGACGAAATGGAAAATAACAATGAAAACCAACAGTGGGAGGTAGTACAGTAAAGGGGCGAAAAATAATCAAAGAGAAAAACAAACCATGTTTAGTAACATAAATAAACAAATATGGCTGGAAGAACAACCCATATTTCAAAAATAACCCTAAATGTTAATGCCTTAAACTCACCAATTAAGAGACACAGGCTAGTAGAATGGATCACGAAAGAAGACCCAAAAATTTTCTGCCTACAGGAGACACATTTGATAGGAAAAGACATATATAGACTAAAGGTGAAAGGTTGGGAGAAATCATATCACTCATATTGACTTCGGAAACAAGCAGAAGTGTCCATACTCATATCAAATAAAATAGATTTCAAGACAAAGTTAATCAAAAGGGATAAAGAGGGACACTACATATTGCTCAAGGGAACCATACACCAACAAGACATAACAATCATAAATATATGTGCCCCAAACAATGGTTCAGCTATGTTAATCAAACAAACTCTTCTCAAGTTCAAGAGTCTGGTAGACCACCATACAATAATCATGGGAGATTTCAACACACCTCTCTCACTACTGGACAGATATTCCAAACAAAAGTTGAATTAGGAAACTATAGAACTCAATAACACAATTAATAACCTAGACTTAATTAACATATATAGAATATACCACCCAACATCAAGCAGTTACACTGTTTTCTCAGCAGCACATGGATACCTCTCAAAAATAGATCATATATTATGTCACAGAACAACTCTTAGACAATATAAAGGAGTATAGATAATACCAGGCATCTTATCTGATCGTAATGGAATGAAACTGAAAATCAACAATAAAAGAAGGAAGGAAAATTCATGCATCACTTGGAGAATGAACAATACGTACTGAATGATCAATGGGTTATTGAAGACATCAAGGAGAAAAATAAAAAAAATTCTTAGACATAAATGAAAAAGACAGACAGAACATATCAGAATCTATGGGACACATTGAAAGCAGTTCTAAGTGGAAAATTCATTGCTTGGAGTTCTTTCCTTAAAAAAAGAAAAAAAAAACAACAACAAATAAATGATCTCATAGTTCATTTCAAAATCCTAGAAAAAGAAGAGCAAAACAACAGAAAAAGAAGTAGAAGGCAAGAAATAATTAAAATCAGAGCTGAAATTAATGAAATCGAAACAAAAGAAACAATTGAAAAAATTGAAAATACTAAAAGTTGAAAAATTAATAAAATCGACAGACTCTTAGCCATGTTAATGAAGAGAAGAAGAGAGGGAACTCAAATTACTATCATAAGGGATGAAAAAGGCAATATCACAACAGACACTTCTGAAATACAGAAGATAATCAGAAATTATATTAGAAGATAGTGAAGGCATCAATAAATTTCTTAAGTCATATGATCTGCCCAGATTGAGTCAGGAGGATATAGACAACCTAAGCAGACCAATATGAATTGAGAAAATAGAAGAAACCATCCAAAGACTACCAACTAAGAAAATCCCAGGACCGAATGGGTATACAGCAGAGGAGGCCAATATCACCCTGATTCCTAAACCAGACAAAGACCCTTCAAAGAAACAAATGTACAGACCAATCTCTCTAATGAACCTAGATGCAAAAATCCTCAATAAAATTCTGGCGAATCAGATACCAAAACATATTTAAAAAATTGTGCAACATGATCAAGTAGGATTCATTCCTGGGATACAAGGCTGGTTCAATATACGGAAATCAATAAATGTTATTCACCACATCAATAGACTTAAAAATAAGAACCATATGATCACCCCAATAGATGCAGAAAATGCATTCAATAAAGTACAGCATCCCTTTATGTTTAAAACTCTAGAAAAACTGGGATAACAGGAACATACCTCAATATTGTAAAAGCAATCTATGCTAAGCCTCAGGCTAGTATCATTCTGAATTGAGAAAAAATTGAAGGCATTCCCTCTAAAATCTGGAACATGACAGGGATGCCCTCTCTCACGATTTCTGTTCAACATAGTTCTCGAACACTGGCCAGAGCAATTAGACAAATGAAAGAAATTAAAGGCATAAAAATAGGAAAAGAAGAACTTAAATTATCACTATTTGCAGATGACATGATTCTATACCTAGTAGACCCAAAAGGGTCTACAAGAAACTATTAGAGATAATAAATGAATTCAGCAAAGTGGCATGATATAAAATCAACAATCATAAATCAAAAGCATTCCTGAATATCAGCAACAAATCCTCTGAAACGGAAATGAGGACAACCACTCCATTGAGAGTATCCTCAAAAAAATAAAATAAAATATTTGGTTATCAACGTAACAAAAGATGTGAAAGACTTACACAATGAAAACTACAGAACCCTAAAGACAGAAATAGAAGAAGATCTTACAAGATGGAAAAATATACCCTGTTCATGGATAGGCAGAATTAACATCATCAAAATGGCGATATTACCAAAAGTTCTCTATAGGTTTAATGCAATGCCAATCAAAATCCCAACGGCATTTCCTGTAGAAATAGATAAAACAATTATGAAATTCATATGGAATAATACAAGACCCAGTATAGCAAAGACAACTCTAAGCAGGAAGTGTGAATCAGGCGGTATAGCGATACATGTCCTCAAACTATACTACGGAGCAATAGTAACAAAAAGAGCATGGTACTGGTACCAAAACTGGCGGGTGGACCAATGGTACAGAATAGAGGACACAGAAATCAATCCACAAAATTACAGCAATCTTGTATTTGATAAAGGAGCTAAAAGCATAAACTGAAGGAAGGATAGCATCTTCAACAAATGGTGCTGGAAAAACTGGAATTACATATGTAAGAAAATGAAACTGAATCCCTTTCTCTCGCCATGCACAAAAGTTAACTCAAAATGGATCAAGGAGCTTGATATCAAATCAGCGACACGGCGTCTGATAGAAGAAAACTTTGGCTATGATCTACATACTGTGGGGTCGGGCTCCAAATTCCTCAATAGGACACCCATAGCATAAGAGTTAATAATTAGAATCTACAAACAGGACTTACTCAAACTAAATAGATTTTTCTCAGAAAAAGAAACAATAAGAGAGGTAAAAAGGGAGCCTACATCCTGGGAACAAATCTTTACTCCTCACACTTCAGATAGAGCCCTAATATCCAGAGTTATACAAAGAACTCAAAAAATTAAACAATAAGCAAATGAATTACCCAATCAACAAATGGGCCAAGGACCTGAACAGACACTTCTCAGAGGAGGACATACAATCAATCAATAAGTACATCAAAAAATTCTCACCATTCGAGCATTCAGAGAAATGCAAAACAAACCCACCCTAAGATATCATCTCACTGCAGTAAGCTTGGCAGCCATTATGAAGTCAAACGACAACAAGTGCTGGCGAGGATGTGGGAAAAAGGGTACACCTGTACATAGCTGGTGGGACTGCAAATTGGTGCAGCAAATTTGGAAAGCAGTATGGAGATTTCTTGGAAACTTGGGAATGGAACCGCCATTTGACCCAGCAATTCCCCTTCTCGGTCTAATCCCTATAGACCCAAAAAGTGCATGCTACAGGGACACTGATAAATCTATGTTCATAGCAGCACAATTCACAATAGGAAGACTGTGGAACCAACCTAGATGCCCTTCAATAGATGAATGGATTAAAAAAAATGTGGCATTTATACACAATGGAGTATTACTCTGCATTAAAAAATGACAAAATCATACAATTTGCAGAGAAATGGATGGCATTATAACGTATTATGCTACGTGAAGATAGCCAATCACTAAAAAACAAATGCAAAATGTTTTCTTTGATATAAGGAGAGTAACTAAGAACAGAGTTGGGAGGAAGAGCATGAGAAGATGATTAATATTAAACAGGGGTGAGAGGTGGGAGGGAAAAGGAAAGAGAAGGAAAATTACATAGAAATGGAAGGAAACCCTCATGGTTATACAAAATTAAATACAAGATGAAGTGAGGGGAAAGGGGACAAAAACAAGTGGAAGAAATGAATTACAATAGATGGGGTAGAGAGAGAGGATTGGAGGGGAGGGGATGGGAGATAGTAGAGGACAGGAAAGGCAGCAGAATACAACAGACACTAGTATAGCAATATGTAAAATAGTGGATGTGTAACTGATGAGATACTGCAATCTGTATACGAAGAAAAATGGAAGTTCATAACCTACTTGAATCAAAGTGTGAAATATGACATGTCAAGAACTATGTAATGTTTTGTAGAACCAACAATAAATATTAAAGGAAAAAAACACATGGAGAACTATTTCAATGAAAAATTGACTAGGTTTATAACACCTACACTTTATCATGCAAAAGGCAAGTCCAACTATACACCATGCCTCTTCAGAAGTGCTTGTATTTCTATTCTGTTTGGGTTATTTTTCTTCATCATATTAGGATTAGTAGTCAGAGTTTGGTAGGGTATGCGTTAGTGTCAGGGATTCAGTCTTTGGAATGGAAAATTGGAAAATGAATCCAATGTGTATGCAAATATGTGCTACACAAAAATCTTCCCACTCTCATCCAGAACAATGCCTTGACGTTACCTTCACGCCAAATAAGAAACAATTAGAGGAGAAGAGTTAGAAAATCTGTAAATACATATCTGGAATGGAAAATATTCAGGAGTTCACAAACTTGGAGGTGGTAGAGGAGTATCCCAAAGTAAGGGACAGGGTAAACACTCCACAAACATGGAGGTCTGCTGGCCTAAAGACTTCTAGAGAAACTGCCTCTGAGGATGGGCACTTGAAATATATGTTGTCAGTAGCTTTAGCTTCCTTTGTAGTGAGATCATCAAAGCTGGGTCTGCATCTATGTGACCTGGAGGACATTCTTTCTTGCTTTCCAATACACATGAGGCAGCAGTGCTGAATTCTCTCTTCGTATGTAAACTGTGGCCACTGGGGTCTAAGTGTCTCCCTGTGTGGACTGTGAAGCCTTTTGTTCATCCTCCATTTTCGTAGAGTTTCCTGCTGCAGCACTGAGAGTTTGGTATTTGCCTCACAAAATACAAGGAGTTCAACTGGAACACAGTCCTGGAGGGAGTTCTGTCATTTGTGGTTTTTCAGGGTCTACAAGAGAATGCACCAACCAGGCTTCATTCCCACATAACTTGCCCCCTTCTCCGTAGCAACCTGATTCTGCACATTGCCCTGAAAACTATCCATTTAACAAGACACCTTTACATATAAGTGTCTGGTCACTGCACCGTGTCAGTGACAAACCATTTGGAAATCAATGGCAAAACCACATGGCGCAACCACAGATGATTTATCACACACCTGCACACCACAGCTCAGGGCCCACTAATCAGGAGGGTCCAACTTAAGGGCATCTCTGTTCTACACCATTTTCATAAATCCCAGTCAATCAAGGCACTGTCTGGTACACTCATGATCAGCAAGAGGTGCTGACAATTTAAGCCACAGCCTCACACAGGGCCCAGAGTCTGATTCAGACATAACCATTTCCAAAACAATTCATCAAAGAGGCACAGGTGATGCCCATTCATTTACATTTGAAAATTGTTTTCTTCTGGCTTTATAAAGGGGTGGCCTGAGGCGAAGAGGTTCCTGACATTCAGGGCAACAGAAGAACAGTTAAGCAAAAGGCCCTAAGCCAGGTTTCACCATAGAGACTTTCCTGGTCACACCAATATCTGAGTTTTCTGGTGTGCTCGCCATTCCTTTCAGCTAACTAGTACATGGCCATGTCACAGAGCTTGGAGGTGGTACATATCTTGGACAAAAAACCATGAGCCTTTCTGGAGAGTTGCCAGAATTCAGGAAGAATTCAAGAACTTAGGATGATACTAGGTGTTGCCCATGGATAAGTCAAGCCTCAGTCCATTCATTAATTGGGCAGGATGAATGCTGTGAATCTTTCTACTAGACAGGACACACCCATTGAGCCATTTTCTTTTCTAATATCTACAACTAAGGACACAGTGGGATACACAGACATAGAAACAGTCTCCTTGTCAGATGACTTACTAGAAACAGTCCACTCCAAACCAAACAAACCTCCTTTTTTACCTATTCTCAGAATATGAGACAAATCCACAAACTGACATCAACACACACAAAGTCACCTCCTTCCCCAAGTATGTCTGTGACTATCCGGAGTGTCCTCTGACTAGTAGGCCATAGAATGTTCCCCAGAAATGGCCAGTCCTGTCTCAGATCTGGTCTCCTTGGCCAATTCTGTGAAGTTTTCAGGAGGCAGTGGTGAGCCATTTCCTGCCCTCTCAGGAAAGGACCCTCTTCAAAGCTTTCTTGGCATTTGGCCACCCTCACATCAGTAGGTACCAAGAAAGACTGACTCTTTACTTGGTAAATCCAAACAAGTGAGCCCACATGGACTGGGACTGGTACTGGCTCTTGGTGTCTGGCTTCCTGGATCACAAAATTCAGAGAGTTCCATCATGAAAAAAGTGAGGTGAGGTCACTTTCCTCAGAAAATGAATGAGGCCACTGTCTTGGCCACCACTTTGTCCTAACAGTTGCTTCCTAGTGTCTCAGGAAAAGGAGGCTGCCTCTATTTCCTGTGACACTTTCACAAGTTAGAATGGTATAGAAACATAGGCACCTGGGAACAGCTCTCCACACATGCCTGGTTTCATACATCTTCCCTACATTAAGAAGAGATAGGATGATTCAGACACATCCTTTCATCCTGATCGGGTTGTTTGCAAAGGAAGATGACTTTTGCTGTCTCAGGTCCTTCATAGCTGCCTACGTCTTCTCCAGGGATCATTTCTGCATGGATTTTGAGGTACTCAGCAGGTGGAAGATCTCCTAACTTCCTGTATTGTAATACTAACTTTGTCCCTGCTCTTCTGTAAAGTGAGATTGAGTGAACAATCTCAGTTTACAGAATGGTTAGGGTTAATAGCATGTTCGATTTGGGTTATGAATCATTTTGCTGGATGAATAATGATATTGGGAACCTGTGATATTTACAAGAACATGGAGGTGAAATATAAGTATGAAAACAGAAATCTAGGTAATATTTGAAGCCCAGAAGGACTTTGGGCCCTTGATTGGGATACTTAGCTTAAATTATGTTCTGTGTGACCTTTGCATTTTGTGTCCAGAATATTAGTGTGATAATATGTATATGTAGCTAAGGTGACATGAGTATTTCTTTCACCATTTCTGTGAGCAGTATTTTGAAAACTTATAAATTAGTACTGGGAATACTATTAGGTTTACCCTGTTTTGATGAATATAGAGATGATGCATTAATAGACCATACTGTGAATAAATTATATAACTGGTTCCAAATTTAAATAATGGATTGTATTGATATCTGAAAATATATAGAAAATCTTATATTGATATACATACATTCATTCCAACCAGTTATATATCTAATTGTAATGTTAGGGTTATCATTTATCATGAATAGTGTGTGAGTTTTGCCTCAAAAATGATTATGGAATCGAAAATAATATGTTTAGAAAGAAGTCTAGTAAAAAGACCAGTCAAGAAACATGGAGGAACATATGTCTTCCGAAGGAGGAAGTGATTGAAAGTGAACCAAATGTTTATAAATTTGTGAACTTGTGAATGAAAGGAAATATCTTATGATGTCCATGAACTGAAGAAATAATAACGTACCAGGTTTGAATAAAAATGAACTTTAACAAACACAATAGAGACATTAGGAATTCTGGCAAAGTATAGTTCGCAGTGAAAGGTTAATAAAATAAGTACTTGTCACTTCCTGTTTTTCTGTATGCTTAACAAAACACTTTTGAAATATTGAGAACTGTTTGCTAATCTTATTCCCAGAATGTGCTGTCCCCAATTGCCAAACTGCAGAATGTACTCCCTCAACTGGTTGCACGCAAACCGCTCACTCGCCCGGACCCATCAATAAACTTACCCCCCTGCCCTCTCCAAGGAAAATATATAAGCTCTGCTTAAGCTGTTCTCTGGGCTCTCTGCTCTATTCAAGTGAGCTCTGAGCCCCAGCATGATGGACCCCCAATAAACCCTTTGCTTTTGCATGAGACAGTCTCTTGGTGGTCTCTTCCCCCGATTGTCACCGGACCTTTACATATGGAGGTTCCACTGAGATCCGGCAGCGGTGGACAAGAGACCCCAACGAACTCCTCTCAGGGTAAGTAAGGTGCCTCTTTCTGGTCAGGTTTCAGGTCAGGGCTTGGCAAAATGGATGTCAATGAAGAGCGTGAGCTCTCTCCAACGATGGCTGACAGTCATGTCACAGAGCCACAGGCCAAGTCCCTGGGTGATGTCATAGAGGACTCAGAAAATTGAGGAACAATAGTCTCCATGACTCAGTGATATTTTGTTTCAGATTCGTTATTGCCAACCGATCGGGTTCTGCCAACTACTAAGTCTTGGTCTCAGTGTTGGACTTCCATATCCTGTCTTTATTGTCTTTTCTTGTCTGTGTCGTGTGTTGTTGCTTTTACTGTTTGTGTATCTTTCATTATGGGACAGAGCACTTCAATGCCTCTGTCTCTGACCCTTGATCACTGCACCAAAGTTTGCTTAAGGGATCAGAATCTTTCTTTTTTAGTAAAACGCTGGACCTGGCAGACTCTCTGTGCCTCAGAATGGCTCACCATTGGATTTGGATGGACCCTAGAAGGATCTTTCTACTTCCCACTAATTTAAAAAGTCAGAGATATTGTCTTTCAGCCAGGACCACACAGATACCTGTGAAGACAGATGGCCACTGCCTACCAACCCGGGGACGAGGGGAATCAACATCAATATCAAGAAAGAGACTTGTCTACATTAGACAACATCAGGTGTCATCCATGGAACCCCGCTGAAAGGGACCATAGAAGGTGCTACTTATAACACTTACAGAAGTAAAGGTAGACAGAATCACTTCCTGGATCCATACCTCTCATCTCAAGCCTGTGCCCTGTCCAGACTCTGGCTGGAAACTGTAAAAGACAGGTAACCCTTTCAAATTGTGTATTTGCCTTGTCAATAAGGCTATAGACTCTCCCCTTGACCACCAGTAGTCCTAACCCTCATCAGCCCATTCAGCAGCAATGGCTGATCACAAATCTTACTGGACAAGAAGTATGGTCTATCTCGCATACCGCCCACTTAAGGACATGGTTGCCATCTCTCCACAGAGACATTTGTCAGCTGGCTATAGGTCTTTTCCATTGGGATATCCCTGATGAAGTGGATCCCACTAAAATTCCATTAAATCCCTTCTCTACCATAGATAATGGAAACAAATATTATGGATGTAGGGACACGCGAGCCAGATGCAGTTTGGCTAGCCTAGATTACTATGTTTGCCTGGCGGACTATCAAAGCCACAAACAGTCACGGCTGTGTTGGGGGGAAGCCGACTTCTTCTGTAAGTCATGGGGATGTGAGCATTCAGGGACTGCTTGATGGAACCCAAACTCCTCATCAAATTCTGTACACAGCATTGGCCATATCCAATTAGATAACCAAAATTGATAGCCCCCAGAGGGGTCTCTAGATCCTCAAATTCTGCGTGACCTTTTTAACTTTTGCAAGTGCTCAAAAGTGTGAAAGGAGATTCCCCTATGTGGAGGCCTTTTCCCTCCTTTGCTCACATCCTGAACTATGCTTCTCCAATAGATCCTCACCCTCAGCCATCTGCTCCATACTCTCTGCTCTTACTCTCACCTAAGCAACCTGATTTCTCCCCTCCAATTACTAGATCAAAAACCCAAACCTCCGCCCATTCTATGACCATTGCCCCCTTGTTAAGGTAGGAGGTACTGAGGTACACCTTAACCCACTCACTCCTCTCTTCTCTTGTCATTGCCTGCACCGGGTCCCACCAGGTCCTCTTACTAGCTAACACAAAGCTCAAACCAGCTGAGGAGAGCCCTCAGACCCTTATCGAAGATGTAATGTAAATGGTCTTTAAAGTTGCTTTGTCATCACTGAAAACAGGTTACTAAGTATTTAAAGTCCCTCACAGGCTTTTGGGGATACTAACTCCCATCTTACCCTCTGCTCTACCTGTTGTACTGCTCAAGATTTGTTCAAAGAAAAATCCAAAACCCCTTTCCCATTATTCTTTTACATCTCTCCTACCTCATTCTCAGATTCACGGAGCTGCTCACAGCCACGCCTTCCCCGTCTTCCCCCTCTGTACCAGGCCCACAGAAATGTCTTAACTGACCTTCTCCAGAAATCTTCAACATAGCTGAATTTAGGACTTTCAGAAAAAGAGTCCCTATAAAAAATTTCTAAGTACATAAACTTCCTCTTTTCATGTTGCCCTATTCTACTTGGCCACTGGCTAAAAAAATCAGCAATCCTAAGCTAGACACCACCTTACTAGTTTTTCACAAAATATGTGAACAAGGCCTTGGCCTTGAGCTGAGGCTTCACAGAGATGGCTACATTTGTAAGATAAAGAAGTTACCAACTGGGCTCCATGGTAACAATTGGGAGGGGGAAAAAATAAAGGGAATATAATGCTCTCCCTCACCCAGGTGTCCTTGAAAAGTTAACTTTCCCACAACAGAGGAAAAAAACAGAATACAAACTGCTTTTTGTGAACTGCTTAAGACTGTGAACTTCTGAGCCCCTTCCCTTATATGTTGGGTACAAAATTCTGAAAGTACCTAAACTTGGGGTTCCGGGGATTTAATTGATTACAACAGAAGTAATGCCCTCTGAATCTGGTTGCAAACAAATAGGACTGTTTTCCTGTCTTTGGTACTATCTTAGGTGCCTTGCCTTGTCCGTCCCTACAACAGTATAATTCTATATACTTAAAACATTGTTTATGTTTTCATGAAGTGGTCAACAGATGTGATTAATTGTGTAGTTGTGCAAATGTTTCCCAGAGTGCTCTATCAACACAGGTTCATTTGAAGATCAAATAGGGGGGGCATAAAACCTAGTTCCACTGGGAACATATATCACTCACTTTTGCGATCCTATTAGGAATATATGTTGCTGCAAGGGTGGGCACAAGAACCACTGCCTTGGTCCATGGGACAAAACAAATGACCCAAATAGAAGCAGCTATAGACCAAAACTTAAAGATATTAGAAACCTCCATAACAGCATTGCAGGAATCTTTAACCTATCTCTCTGAAGTTGTTTTACAGAACAGTCGAGGATTGGAACTCCTCTTCATGTGAGAAGAGGGCCTTTGTTTTGCATTGATGGAAGAATGTTGTTTTTATGCCAACCATATTGGAGTTGTAAAAAAATCTATGAGTAAATTAAAAAGATGACTTGAAGAGCGTCAACGACAGAGAGAGGCCAAAAAAGGGTGTTTTGAATCTTGGTTCACAAAGTTCCCCTGGTTAACTTCGCATTTATCAACCCTGGCCAGTCCAATAATAATCCTCATATTATTGCTAACTATTAAACCCTGCTTGCTCAACCATGTAATTTATTTTCTCCAAGCTCAAATTGGACAAGTTAAACTAATGGTAATACCCCACTAGCAGACATAGAATGTGACACCGCCCAATGATCATTTTTATGATTAAAAGTAGCCAGAAAAAGAAGTGTTGAATGAAAGGTTAATAAAATATGTAGTTGTCACTTCCTGTTTTTCTGTACGCTTAACAAAACACTGTTGAAATCTTGAGAAATGTTTGCCAATCTTGTTCCCAGAATGTGCTGTCCCCAACTGTCAAACTGCAGAATGTACTCCTTCACCAGGTTGCATGCAAATTGACCACTCGCCCTGACACATCAATAAACTTCCCTCCCTGCACTCGCAAGGGAAAGTATTTAACCTCTGCTTAAGCTGTTCTCAGGGCTCTCTACTCTTTTCAAGTGAACTCTGAGCCCCAGCATGCTGGACCCCCAATAAACCCTTTGCTGTTACATGAGATAGACTCTTGGTGGTCTCCTCTTCCGACACTCGACCGACCTTTACTTGGATGATTGAATGTAGAAGAGAACATCCAGTCAAAAAGGGATAGTCAGTGGGATTAGGAATATAGTCCGTAGGTTTAGGAAGAAGAGTGAGTATAGGATTTGGACCAAAAGTTCTTTAGTAATAGGGTTTCGGTTAGAGAATGAATGTAAATGTCAGCACATGTGAAGAATGAGTCACAATGATGAACTGGGGAAAATATGTAGGAAAGCAGATATCAATAGAGACATTAGGAAATCAGGCAAAGTATAAAGTGAGTGATAGGATTAGACATTATCAACAGGGTTGAGTTTCAATATATAATCTTAGGAAGAAACAAATATGTAGTCACCAATAGGATTGACATTTGAGAGTATTAGGCAACCTGGACATGAATGTTTTTAATAATACAGGTTCACTTTCTATTTAGCCTTTGGTACAATCATAAGTGTGACTTTTGCATTTTGTGTTCCGAATATTACTGTGATAAAATGTATATGTAGATCAGGTGACATGAGTATTTCTTCCACAATTTCTGGGAGCAATATTTTGAAGACGTATAAATTGAGGACTCTAGGATATGCCAACAAACAATTCTTACACAAACTTTTACAAATGTGGTTCCAAAGGTAGAGGCGCATACGCAAGGAATGCAAAGTTAACTAATTCTAACCAAAAAAAAAAAAAAAAGAAAAAAAAATTGATACTTTATCTTCCACTTCTTGTGCCACTCCTGTTTCAAATTACTTAGTCTTGACTGCATGTCTCCTGCAGAAATAATCAAAATCTCTGGAATACGTCTTTTGTTTGTTTTGCTTTTGTGGTGCTGCAGATAGAACCCAGGGCCTCCACATGCTTCGGAAAGCACTTGACTGCTAAACTACATCCATGCTCCCCACCCCCACTACTTTTTTGTTGTTTTGAGAAAGGGTCTTAGTAGCTGGGATTTCAGGCATGCACTATTGCACCAGACTCCTGAATATATCTTGCCACTACATTTAGATGCAGAATTGGCTCAACAATAAGAAATTAAGAGGGTGTGAATAAAATAGTAATAGTGAAGAACCACTAAGAATACAGAGAAAGCACACTAAACAATACCTTTTGTTCAAATGCAATCTCTTTTAAAAGATTTTTTAAATGGATGACAATAAACTTCTGAAAAACAGACACAAATATCTTTCCTATCCTTTGCCTGAATTTCAATACTTTAAATTTTATTTTAATTACAGCTTTACTGAGATACAAATTTATATACAATGCATTCTATTGTATCACATGTGTATCTATTTTATATCCAGTATGGTTATTTCAGTAAAATGACACACTAACTTTTCTGAATGAGTAGAATTACTAGTTACTACTAGGGTTCAATTCCTAGCTTTGCAAAAGTAAACAAACAAACAAACAAAGTTGGCTAACGGATCATATATTCTAATATTCCTAGCATTTTTTCAGTACAAAAAACCCACATTATCCCACAAAGGGATATGAAATAGAATTATATTTTTTCATCTGGGTATGCTAAAGACAAGTCTATTTAGAAAATCCTGTTGTTTCAAATGTTGTTGAAAATAATATAAAAATACTTTAATAAAGAATGCAAAATAAAAAAAATAAATTAGTATTGGGGGTACAAAGAGGTGTACCCTGTGTCTATGAATATAGAAGTAATTCATGAATTGACAATACTGTGAATAAATAATATAACTGATTCCACTTCAAATAATGGATTGATAGAATTGATATCTGAAAATATATAAGAAATCTTATATTGATATAGAATCATTCATTCCAATGAGTTATACATCTAATGGTAATATTAGGGTTATAACCTATCATGAAAGGTGTGTGAGATCTGCTTCAAAAGTGAGAATGGAAAAGGAAAATAATGTGTTTGGAAAGAAGTCTCATGAAAAGACCAGTCAAGAAACATAGAGGAATGCATGTGTTCTGAAGTAGAAAGTGATTGAAAGTGACACAAATGCAAATAATTTTGCTAACTTGTGGATGAAATACATATCCTATGATGTGAATAAACTGAAGAAATAGTAAAGTACCAGTGTTGAATAAAAATGAACGTCAAAATGTACATCATGTCCCATAGTAATCTACTTGGATTGATGTTAAACTGGGTCAGTTACTGTAGAAATATTAGGATTTGTATGCACCATTCACTGATGTTACTTGTCAGTACTAGAAAACAAATATGTATTTCAGGTGGATGAATAATTCTGAGAATAATCTTGTGAAAAGTTTATTATAAATCCACATACATGAATATGAATGAATTTAGGGTGTGTAAAAGAAGACAGAAGTATTTCATATTTTTAAAAATTTGGAGAGTGTATATGTATATATATATATACACACACACACACACACACGCACAAACAAACACATATACACACAGAGACATTGAAATGTAGCAATATATATGCCAATTGAAATTGATGTAGAAATACATATCGTCCAAAGATCCAAAAATATTTAATTTACTGAACATGGATTTGTGTATAATGTTGTTCAACTAGGAAGCTCCCCCTTAGGTTAAATTTTCAGTTCCAACAGCGTTTAGGAGGAGTGATCTCTTCTCATAATTTGTATCTGCCAAGTCAGCCACCTCACAAGAATGTACATTTGATACCAGGTAGGATTCTATATGTGCATATAAAAATGCATGTGCTGAATAGGCTACAGACAAACGGAGACAGGAATTCAAATACTTGTTAAATTTAAAAACACATGGACAACTATGTCAACAAAATATTGATTAGATTTATAACTCCTACACTATATAATGCAAAAGGCAAGTTCAACTATACACCATGCCTCCTCTGAACTTCTTGGATTTCTATTCTGTTTGGGTTATTGTTCTCCATCATATTAGGATTAGTAGTCAGATTCTAGTAGGTTATGGGTTAGTGTCAGGAATTCAGTATTTCGAATGGAAAATTGGAAAATGAATCCAATGTGTATGCAAATATGTGCTACAAAAAAATCTTCCAACTCTCATCCACAACAATGCCTTGAAATTACCTTCACCCCAATTAAGACACAATTAGAAGAGAAGAGGTAGAAAATCTGTGAATATATATCTGTAGTGGAATATGCTCAGGAGTTCACCATTTTGGAGGTTGTAGAGCAGTTTCCAAAAGTAAGGGACAGGGTAAACACTCCACAAACATAGAGCTCTGTTGGCCAAAAGATTTCTTGAGAAACTGCCTCTGAGGGTGGGCACTTGAAATATATGTGTTTGTCAGAAGCTTTAGCTTCCTTTCTAGTGAGACCATCAAAGCTGGGTCTGTATCTATGTGACATGAAGATCTTGGTTTCTTATTTTCCAATGATCCTGAGGCAGCAGTGGTGATTTCTCTCTTTGTATGTAAACTGTGGCCACTGGGGGCTAAGTGTCACCCCATGTGGACTCTGAAGCCATCTGTTCATCCTCCAACTTTTGTGGTGTTTCTTGCTGCTGAACTGGGACATTGGTATTTGCTTCACGAAATACAATGAGTTCAACTGGAACACAGTGCTGGAGGAAGTTCTGTCACGTGTTGTGGGTCACGTTCTGCAGGAGAATGTACCAACCAGGCTTCAATACCAGATAGCTTGTCCCCTTAACCTCAGCAACCTGATTCTTAACATTACCCTTAAACCTCTCCATATAACAAGATGCCTTTACATAGAAGGGTCTGCTGGCTGCACCATGTCAGTCACAAGCCATTTGGAAGTCAATAGCAGATCCACATGGTCCCACCACAGATGTTTTATCACACACTACTGCTCTAGGTCCACTACTCAGCAGGCTCCAACTTATTGGCATCGCTGTTCTAGATAATTTTTATGAAACTCAGTCAATAAAGGCCCTGGCTAGTATACTCATGATCAGCAACAGACCATTTAAGAGTTCTCCAGTGCCACCTGTTAATGGCCTCCACAGGGCTTTGAAGAACTCATTTGACCCAAAGAATGCCTAATCTCACTTGATGGAGGTCAGGAACCTTACAGAGGAAGGCAAGAGACTTCATCCACAATTACTGATCTTTTTGCCATTTTGGTTTTGAATGCACACATGGGATCTTTCTTTAGATCCATCAGGTGCTGAGAATCTAAGCTATAGCCTCACATAGGACCAAGAGGCTGATTCAGACGCATCCCTTTCCAAAGCAATTAAACACAGAGCCACAGTTGATGCCCATTTATTTCCATTTGAAAACTGTTTTCTTCAGGATTCACAAAGGGATGGCCTGAGGCAAAGACTTTCCTGACATTCAGGGAAACAGAACAATAGCAAAAGGCCCAAAGCAGGGTTTATCCACTGAGACTTTCCTGGACACACTGATATTAGAGTTTTCTGAGATGCTCGCCATTCCCTTCATCTATCTTGTACATGGCCATGACACTCAGATTGGAGGTGGTACATATCTTGGACACAAAACAATGAGCCTATTCTTGAGAGTGACCAGAATTGAGGAAGAAATCAGGAACTTAGGAAGATTGCAGGTGTTGCCCATCCATAAGGCAAGGGGCAGTCCACTCCTAAATTGGGCAGGATGAATGCTGGGAAGATTTCTACTAGACAGGACACATTGATGCATTCTTTTTTCTAAGGTCTACAACCACGAACACAGTGGGTTACAAAGACATGCAAAAAATCGCCTTGTCAAACGACTTACTAGAAGCAGTCCACTCCAAACCAAACAAACCGCCTTTCCTACCTATTCTCATAAGAAGAGACTAAACCACAAAATCACACACACATGCGCAAACGCACCTCCTTCATTCAAGTAGGTCTGTGACTATCTGGAGTGTCCTCTGACTGGTGGGCCATACTATGTTCCCCCAAAAGGCCTGTCCTGTCTCAGATCTGGTTGCGGTGAACCACTACCTGCTTTCTCAGGAAAGGCCCCTCTTCAGAGCTCTCCTGGCATTTGAAATCCTCATATCAGTAGGTACCAAGGAATACTTAGTCTATCCTTGGTTTTTCCAAACAATGGAGCCCACTGGGACTGGAACTGTGACAAGGTCTTGGTATTCTCTGTCTTCCTGGAGCCCAAGGTCAGGGAGTTTCTTCACCAAGGAAGTGAGGTAGGTCGCTTCATTCAGGAACTGAGTGAGTTTACTGCCTTTGCAACCACTTTGTCCTAACAGGTGATTGCAAGGTTCCCATGAGGTGGAGGCTGCCCCTACTTCCCGAGACAGTTTCAACAGTTAGAATGGTATATCAACCATTGGAATCCGGGAACATCTCTCCACACAGGCCTGGTTTGGTCCCTCTTCTCTACATTAAGAAAAGAGAGGCTGATTCAGACACAATGCTTCATCCTGGGTACGTTGTTTGCCATGGAAGATGACTTTTGCTCTCTCAGGTACTTCATAGCTGCCTATGTCTTCTCCAGGGATCGTTTCTGCTTAAAACTTTGAGGATCTCAGCATCTGGAAGATCCCCTACATTCCTGTATTGTAAGACCAACTCTGTCGCTGCTCTTCTGTAAAGTTAGATTGAGGGAACAGTGTTTGGTTAGGCTTAATAACAGGTTCGATTTGGATTAAGAATCATTCTGAGCGATGAATAATGGTATTGGGAATGTGCGATATTTACAAGAATATTTAGGTGAAATATAAGTATGAAAACAGAAATCTAGGTAAAATTTGAAGCCCAGAAGGGCATTGGGCCTTTAATTGGGATACTTAGCTTTGACTTACGTTCTGCACAGATGTCTTAAATAAATCCATATACAATGTCATAGGACCTTGTACCTTGGATGATTGAATGTCACGAGAATATCCAGTCAAAAAGCTATAGTCGGTAGGATTAGGAAAAGTGTCGGTAGGTTTAGAAAGAATAGTGATTATAGGTTTTGGAGGAAATGTTTTTAGCAATTGGGTTTCGGTTAGAAAGTGAATTTAAATGTCAGCACATGTGAAGAGTCAGTCAAAATGATAAACTGGGAAAATATTTAGGAAAGCAGAAATCAATAGAGACATTAGGATATCAGGCAAAGTATAAAGTGAGTGATAGGATTACACATTTTCAACAGGCTTGAGGTTGAATATATAATCTTAGGAGGAAACAAGTATATAGTCACCAATAGGATTGACATTTGAGAGCGGTAGCAACCTGGACAGGAATATTTTTAGTAATCCATGCTCACTTTTCATTTAGGTTTTGGTACAATCATAACTGTGACCTTTGCATTTTGTTTCCAGAATATTACTGTGATAACATGTACATGTAGATCAGGTGACATGAGTATTTCTTCCACCATTTCTGGGAGCAATATTGTGAAGACGTATAAGTTAGTACTGGTGGTACAAATAGGTGTACCCTGTGTCTATGAATATAGGGATAATGCATGAATAGACCATACTGTGAATAAATAGTATTACTGGTTCCAACTTTGAATAATGGATTGAATTGATAAATGAAAATATAGAGGAAATCTTATATTGATATATATACATTAATTAAAACCAAATATACATCTAATGGTAATATTAGGGTTATGGTTCATCATGAAGAGTGTGTGAGTTTTGCTTCAAAAATGATTAAGGAAATCGAAAAAAAAACCTCATGAAAAGATCAGTCAAGAAACATGGAGTTATACATGTGTTCTGAAGCAGGAAGTGATTGAAAATGAAACAAATGCCTATTAATTTTCGAATTTCTAGATGAAATATATATTTTATGATGTGCATAAACGGAAGAAATTGCAATGTACCAGTGTTGAATAAAAATGAATTTCAAAATACACATCATGTCCCATAGAAATCTATTTGCATTGATGTTAAACTGGGTAAGTTACTGCAGAAATACAAGGATTTGTATGCATCATTCACTGAAGATAGTTCTCAGTACGAGGAAACAAATATGTTTTTCAGGTGTGTGAATATTCCTGGGAATAATCTCGTGAAAAGTTGATTAAAAATCCACATACATGAATATGAATTATTTTAGGGAGTGTATAATAAGACACATATTTCATATTTTGAAAAATCTGGAGAGTATGTATACACACACACACACAAACAGACTTTAAAAAGTAGGAATATATATGCCAATTGAAATTCACCATGAAATATATATCATCCATAGATCAGAAATATTTATTTTACTGAACATGGGTTTTTGTGTAAAGTTGTTCAACCAGGAAGCTCACCCATTGGTTGAATTTTCAGTTCCAGCATCATTTAGGAAGAGTGAACTATTCTAACAATTTGTATCTGCCAAGTGAGCCATCTCACAAGAATGTACATGTGATTCCAGGTAGGATTCTATATGTGCATATAAAATTACATGTGCTGAATAGGCTGCAGAGAAAGGGAGTCAGGTATTCACATATTTGTTAACTTTAGAAATACATGGAGAAATATTTCAACAGAAAATTCACTAGATTTATAACTCCTACCCTATATAATGCAAAAGGCAAGTCCCACTATAAAACATGCATCCTCTGAACTGCTTATATTTCTATTCTGTTTGGGTTTTTATTCTCCATCATATTAGGATTAGTAGTCAGAGTCTAGTAATGTAGTGGTTAGTGTCATGGATTCAGTATTTCTAATGAAAATTTGGAAAATGAATCCAATGTGTATGTAAATATATGCTACACAAAAATCTTCCCACTCTCATCCAGAAAATGCCTTGACATTACCTTCGCACCAAGAAAGACACAATTAGAGGAGAAGAATTAGAAAATGTGTGAATACATATATTCAATGAAAAATCCTCAGAAGTTCACAACCTTGGAGGTGGTAGAGGAGTTTCCAAAAGTAAGGGACAGGATAAACACTCCACAAACATGGAGCTCTGCTGGCCTAAAGACTTCTTGAGAAATGCCTCTGAGTTTGGGCACTTGAAATATATGTTGTTTTCAGGAGCTTTAGCTTCTTTCTAGTGAGACCATCAAAGCTGGGTCTGCATCTATGTGACCTGGAGGACATGGCATCTTATTTTTCAATGAACATGAGGCAGCAGTGCTGGTTTCTCTCTTTGCAGGTAAACTGTGGCCACTGGGGGCTAAGTGTCTCCCCGTTTGGACTGTGAAGCAATTTGGTCATGATCCACTTTTCGTTGTGTTTCTTGCTGCTGCACTGGGAGTTTGGTGTTTGCTTCATGAAATACAAGGAGTTTATCTGGGACACAGTGCTGGAGGGAGTTCTGTCACGTGTGGTGGGTCAGTGTCTGCAGTAGAATGCACCAACCAGGCTTCTATCCACATAGCTTTCCCCCTTGACCATAGCAACCTGATTCTGAACATTGCCCTGAAACCTCTGCATATAACAAGATGCCTTTACATAGATGGGTCTGCTGCCTGCACCATGTCAGTTACAAGGTATTTGGAATCCAATGGTAGATCCTCATGGCCGTACCACTGATGTTTTATCACACACCTGCCCACCACTGCTCTAGGTCCACTTCTCAGCAGACTCCAACTTACTGGCATCTGTGTTCTACACCATGTTAAAGAAACCCAGTCAATCTAGGCACTCTCTGGTATACTCATGATCAGCAACAGGACATCCAAAGGTTCTCCAGTGCCACCTGGTCATGGTAATTTTAAAAATTTCATGATATTTATGTAACCATTTTCAAGGATGAAGTTGGAGGCATTGTGGGTTTCAATTATTCAGAAACCATAAAATGGTGAGGAATCTCATTTTAATGAAAGCTCTGGAGAACTCTCACAGGCAAGGCTTCCCAAATAGTGGCCAAAACGTCACTTGAAGCCAGGCCCATTGAGGTCTGAAATGTGAGGTCCATGTGTGTTTTGACTCTCAATTGTGGCTGCCAAGTCTTTCAGAATAAAATTATGTGATTCTCTGGCTGAGAATCCCAGTGAACTGTGGAAAGTCCCCCTGGGACTAGATCTCAGCTTCCAATGGCGACTCTCATGCGTTGCCTCCGAAAATCTTAACACAATTCATGGCAATTCTTCTCTGAGGTCAGTTCAAGAACTGAGTCTCTAAGGGGAATCACACCAGAATTCAACCCAGGTTGAACCAGTAATCTCTCACAATTAAAACCTAAACACTCCCACATGACCCTCATCTTCTTCCATATAGACAGTCATCATAACCTCTGGCTGGAGGTTTCCATAAGGGCACAGCCCAAGACAGTGTCCAAAATAAGCTTCCTTGTCCCTCATTTGCCTAAAGTCACGTTTGCCTGGACACCCTTCCTATGAACCAGCAGTGATCAAATAGGCCTGACATTTATACTGCTCCACTTCTCCAATTTGAGGCCTACTGACTGAGGGGTTTAAATTTTTTTTGGGAATTGGACGCATGAGAAAACACAAGAACTATGGGCAAGCCACTGCAGAGCTTTGAAGAACCCATTTGACACAAAGGATCCCTATTCTTCCTTGATGGAAGTAAGTGCCCTACCAGAGGAAGGCAAGAGACTTCATCCACAATGACTCTACTTTTAGCCATTTTGGTTTTGGATGCACATATGGAATCTTTCTTTAGATCCATAAGGTGCATAGAATCTAAGCCACAGCCTCACACAGGGCCAAGAGGCTGATTCAGACACATCCCTTTCCAAAGCAATTAAGGAAAGAGCCACAGGAGATGCACATTTATTTCCAATTGAAAAGTCTTTTGTTAAGGCTTCCAAAAGTGTTGGCCTGAGGAAAACACCTTCCTGACATTCAGGGCAACAGAAAAATATGTATGCATAAGGCCCAAAGCAGGGTTTCTCCACTGAGATATTCCTGGTCACACTGCTATCTGAGTTTTCTGAGATGCTCAGCCATTCCATTCAGCTATCCAGTACATGGCCATTTCACAGACCTTGGAGGTGGTACATATCTTGGACACACAACCATGAGTCTATTCTTGAGAGTGACCAGAATTGAGTAAGAAATCAGGAACTTAGGAAGATTGCAGGTGTTGCCCATCCATAAGGCAAGCCGCAGTCCATTCATAAATTGGGCAGGATGAATGCTGGGAAGCTTTCTACTAGACATGACACATCCATTGATGCTTTCTCTTTTCTAATGTCTACAACCACTAACACAGTGGGATACACAGACATAGAAAAACTCGCATTGTCAAAGGACTTAGAAGAATCAGATAATTCCAAACCAAACAAACCTCCTTTCCTACCTATTCTGAGAACATGAGACAAAACCACAAACCCCACCCAAACTCACAAATTCAACTTCTTCCCCCAAGTAGGTCTGTGACTATCCGGAATGTCCTCTGACTTGTGGGCCATACTGTGTTCTCCCGAAATGGCCTGTCCTGCCTCAGATCTGGTCACCTTGGCCAACTCTGTGAAGTTGTCAGGAGCCAGTGTTGAGCCACTACCTGCTTTCTCAGTAAAGGCCCCTCTTCAGAGCACTCCTGGCATTTGGCCATCCTCACATCAGTAGGTACCAAGAATGACTGACTCTGTCCTTGGTAAATCCAACAAGTGAGCCCACTGGAACTGTGACTGGGACTGGCTCTGGGTGCCTGGCTACATGGATCACAAGTTCAGAGAGTTCCATCACCAAGGAAGTTAGGAAGGTCATTTCTTTGGGAACTGAATGAGGTCACTGCCGTGGCAACCACTTTGTCCTAACACCTGCTTCCAAGGGTCCCATGAGATGGAGGCTGCCCCTAATTCCTGAGACACTTTCAAAAGTTAGAATGGTATACCAACCATAGGTACCCAGGAACAGCTCTCCACACAGGCCCGGTTTGCTCCATCTCCTCTACGTTAAGGATAGAGAGTCTGATTCAGACTCAACCCTTCATCCTGACCAGGTTGTTTTCCATGGAAGATTACTTTTGCTCTCTCTGGTCCTTCATAGCTGCCTACATCTTCTCCAGGGATAATTTCTGCATTGACCTTTGAGATTTTCAGCAGGTTGAAGATCCCCTACATTCCTGTATTGTAAGAACAAATCTGTCCCTGCTCTTCTGAATACTTAAATTGATGGAACAATGTATGGTTAGTGTTATTAACATGTTCAATTAAAACCAAAACACTACCACATGGCCCTTATATTCTTCCATATAGACACTCATCATTACCTCTGGCTGGAGGTTTCCACAAGGGGCGAAGCCCAAGACAGTGTCCAAAATAAGTTCCCTTGCCCCTCATTTGCCTAAAGTCTGGGTTTCCTGGACACCCTTCCTGTGAACCAGGATTGATCAAATAGGCCTGCCATTAATAATGCTCTTTTTCTCCTTTTTGAGGCCTACTGAACGTGAGGTATTGATTCTTTATGTGATTTGGAGTCATGTGAAACCCAAGCACCTTTTCTCGTCTTTGAAGAACTCATTAGACCCAAAGGATCCCTATTCGTACTTGATGGAGGTGAGGAGCCTAACAGAGGAAGCAAGAGACTTCATCCACAATGTCTGATCTTTTTGCCATTTTGGTTTTGGATGCACACATGGGATCTTTCTTTAGATCCATCAGGTGCTGAGATTCTAAGCCACAGCCTCACACAGAGCTGAGAGGATGATTTAGACACATCCTTTTCTAAAGCAATTAATCTAAGAGCCACGGGTGATGCTCATTCATTTCCATTTGAAAGCAGTTTCTTCAGGCTTCACAAACTGGTGGTCTGAGGCAAATACCTACCTGACATTCAGGTCAACAGAACAGTAGGTAAGCAAAAGGCACAAAGCAGGGTTTCTCTACTGAGACTTTACTGGTCACACTGATATCTGAGTTTTCTGAGATCCTCCCCATTCATTTCAGGTATCCAGTAAATGGCCATGTCACAGAGCTGGGAGGTGGTACATATCTTGGACAAAAAAAAATGAGCCTATTCTGGAGAATGGCCAGAATTCAGGAAGAAAACAGGAATTAAGGAAAATAGTAGGTGTTGCCCATCCATAAGGCAAGCAACAGTCCATTCATAAATTGGGCAGGATGTGTGCTGGAATGCTTTCTACTTGTCAGGACACATGCATTGATGCATTCACTTTTCTCATATCTACAACCACCGACAAAGTGGGATACACAGACATAGAATCACTCACAATGTCAAATGACTTATTAAAAACAGTCCACTCCAAACCAAACAAACTGCCTTTCCTACCTATTCTCAGAACATGAGACAAAACCATAAACTCACATCTACACCCACAAAGGCATATCTTTTACCCACATAGGTCTGTGAGTAACCAGAGTGTCCTCAGACTGATAGGCCATACTATGTTCCCCCGAAATGGCCTGTCCTGTCTCAGATCTGGTCTCCTTTACCAACTCTCTAAAGTTTTCAGGAGCCATCGGTGAGTCACTACCTGCTTTCTCAGGAAAGGCCCCTCTTCAGAGCTTTCCTGGCATTTAGTGATCCACAAGAAAGACTGACTCTGTCCTTGGTAAATCCAAACAAGTGAACCCACTGGGAAAGGGACTGGGACTGGCTCTTGGTGCCTGGCTTCCTGGATCCCAAGTTCAGAGGGTTCCATCACCAAGGAAGTGAGGTAGGTCACTTCCTTCAGGAACTGAATGAGGTCACTGCCTTGGCAACCACTTTGTTCTAACATTTGCTTCCAATGGCTCCATGACATGGAGGCTGCCCCTACTTCCTGTGTCACATTCACAAGTTAGAATGGTATACCAACCATAGGCACCCGGGAACAGTCAGAGTCTACTAGGGTATGGCTTACTGTCAGGAATTCAGTATTTCAAATAGAAAATAGGAAAATGAATCTAATGTGTATACAAATATATGCTAGACAAAAATCTTCCCACTGTCCTCTACAACAATGCCTTGATATTTCCTTCACCACAAGTAAGACACAATTAGTGGAGAATAGTTTGAAAATCTGTGAATATATATCTGGAAAAAAAATGAATGGAGTTCACAACCTTGGAGGTGGTAGAGGAATTTCCAAATGTAAAAGAAAGGATAAACACTCCACAAACATGGAGCTCTGGTGGCCTAATAAATTTTTGAGAAACTGCCTCTGAGTTTGGGCCCTTGAAATATTTGTTGTTGTCAGGAGCTTTAGCTTCCTTTGTAGTGAGACCATCAAATCTGGGTCAGCATCTATGTGACCTGGATGACATGGTTCCTTATTTTCTATTGAACATGAGGCAGCAGTTCTGAATTCTCTCTTTGTAGGTAAACTGAGGCCACTGGGGTCTAAGTGTCTAACCGTGTGGTCTGTGAAGCCATTTGGTCATACTCGAATTTTTGTGGTGTTATTTACTGCAGTACTCTGAGTTTGGTATTGGCTTCATGAAGTACAAGGAGATAAACTGGGACACAGTCCTAGAGGGAGTACTCTCATGTGTGGTGAGTGAGGGTCTGCAGGAGAATGCACCAACCAGGCTTCTATCCCAAAAAGCTTGCACCCATGTCCATAGCAACCTGATTCTGAACATTGCCATGAAACCTCTCCATATAACAAGATCCCTTTATTTGTAAGGGTCTGCTGGCTGCACCATGTCAGTCACAATCCATTTGGAAGCCAAGGGAAGATCCATGTGGCCAAACGACAGATGTTTTATCATACACCTGCCAACCACTGCTCTAGGCCCACTACTCAGCAGGCTCCAACTTTCTGGCATCTCTGTTCTACAACATTTTCACGAAACCCAGTCAATCAGGGCACTGTCTGGTATACTCGTGATCAGCAACAGACATCCAAAGATTCTGTAGTGCCACCTGTTCATAGGAATATCAAAAATTTTATGGTGTTTATCTAGCCAATTTTCAAGGATGAAGTTGGAGGCACTGTGGGTTTCAATTCATTCAGGAACCATGAAATAGTGAGGAAGCTCATTTCAATGAAAGCTCGGGACAACTCTCACAGGCAAGGCTTCCCAAGGAGTGGCCAAAAGGTCACAAGAAGCCAGGCCCATTGAGGTTTACAATTGAGGTCCATTTGTGTTTTGACTCTCAACTATGGCTGCTAAGTCTTTCTGAATAAAGTCATGTGATATCCTGGCTGAGAATCCCAGTGCTCTTTGGAAAGCCAACCTGGGCCTAGATCTCAGTCTCCAAGGGCAACTCTCATGTGTGGCCTCCTAAATTCCAAACACAATTCATGCCAATACGTCGCTGAGATCTGTTCCAGAACTCAGTCTCTAAAGGGAATCACACAAGAGTTAAAGCCCAGGTTGACCCTGGAATCTTTTCCAACCGTAACACAAATGACCACAATTAAACCAAAACACTCCAACATGGCCCTCATCTTCTTCCATATAGACAGTCATAATAAACTCTGGTTGGAGGTTTCCATGAGGGGCGCAGCCCAAGACAGTGTTCAAAATAAGCTCACTTGCCACTCATTTGCCTAAAGTCAGGGTGGCATGGAAACCCTTCCTGTGAACGAGGGGTGATCAAATAGGCCTGCCATTAATACTGCTCTACTTCTCCAATTTGAGGCCTACTCTCTGTGGGGTATAGATTCTTTATGAGAATTGGGGTCATGAGAAAACCCAAGCACCTATGGGCTACCCTCTGAAGGGATTTGAAGAACCCATTTGAGTGAACCAAGGAGTTGGATCAAAAGACTTTAGATATAGGGTTTTGGTTAGAGAGTGAATGTAAATTTCAGCATATGTGAAGAGTCAGCCACAGTGATGAACTGGGGAAAATGTGTAGGAAAGCAGATATCAATAGAGATATTAGGAAATCAGGCAAAGTACAAAGAGAGTGATAGGATAAGACATTTTTAACAGGGTTGAGTTTGAATATACAATCTTAGGAAGAAACAAATATGTAGTCACCAATATGAATAATATTCGAGATCATTAGTGAATCAGGACATGGATGTTGTTAGTAATACATGCTCACTTTCAATATAGGCTTTGGTACAATCATAAGTGTGACACTTGCATTTTTTGTCAGGAATATTACTGTGATGAAATGCATATGTATATCAGGTGACTAGAATATTTCTTCCACCATTTTTGAAAGCAATATTTTAAAGGCTTATAAATTAGTATTGGGGATACAAATAGGTATACCCTGGGTCTATGAATATAGAGATGATTCTTTAATAGACCATACTGTGAATAAATAATATAACTGGTTCAAAATTTAAATAATGGATTGAATTGATATCTGAAAATATACAAGAAATCTTACATTGATATACATACATTCATTCCGAACAGTTATACATCTAATGATAATATTAGTGTTACGGTTAATTATGAAGAGTGTGTGAGTTTTGTTTCAAAAGTGATTATGGAAATCGAAAATAATGTGTTTGGAAAGAATCTCATGAAAAGAACAGTCAAGAAACATGGAGGAATACATGTCTTCTCAAGTAGGAAGTGATTGAAATTGAACCAAATGCCTATAAATTTGTAAAATTGTGGATGAAATGATATATCCTATATTGCCCATAAACTGCAGAAATAGTAATGTACCAGTGTTGAATAAAAATGAACTTCAAAATACACATCATGTCCCATAGGTGTCTACTTGCATTGATGTTAAACTGGGTGAGTCACTGTAGAAATATTAGGATTTCTTAGCACCATTCCCTGAAGTTAGTTTTCAGTACTAGGAAACAAATATGTATTTCAGTGGATGTATATTTCTAAGAATAATCTTGTGAAAAATTGATTATATATCCCCATACAGGAACATGAATGAATTTAGGCAGTGTATAGTAATACACTTATATTTCATATTTTGAAAATCTGGAGACTATATATATATAGACACAAACACACACACATTATAATGTAGCAATATATATGCCAATTGAAATTCATCATGAAAAATAACTCATCTGCATATCAAAAAATATTCATTATACTGAACATGGATTATGTATAATGTTGTTCATCTAGGAAGGTCACCCATGGGTTGAATTTTTAGTTCCAACAGCCTTTAGGAGAAGTGATCTCTTCTCACAATTTGTATCTGCCAAGTCAGCCACCTCACAAGAATGTACGTGTGAAACCAGGTAGGATTCTATTTGTGCATATAAAAATACATGTGCTTAATAGGCTAAAGAGAAAGAGAGACAGAAATTCACATATTTCTTAACTTTAAAAACACATGGAGAATTATTTCAACAAATAATTGACTAGATTTATAACTCCTACCTTATATCATGCAAAAGGCAAGTACAACTACACACCATGCCTCTTCTGAACTGCTTGTATTTCTATTCTGTTTTCGTTATTTTTCTCATCATATTAGTATTAGTAGTCAGAGTCTATAAGGGTATGGGCTAGTGTCAAGGATTCAGTATTTCGAATGAAAAATTGAAAAATGAATCCAATGTGTATGCAAATATGTGCTACAAAAAAATCTTCCTTCTCTCATATAGAACAATGACTTGACATTACCATTGCCCCAAGTAAGTCACAATTAGAGGAGAAGAGTTAGAAAATCTGTAAATATATATCTGCAATGAAAATGCTCAGGAGTGCACAACCTTGGAGGTGGTAGAGGAGTTTCCAAAAGTAAGTGACATGGGAAATACTCCACAGACATGAAGATCTGCTGGCCTAAACACTTCTTGAGAAACTGCCTTTGAGGTTGGGCACTTGAAATATATGTTGTTTTCAGGAGCTTTCGCTTCCTTTATAGTGAGACCATCTAAGCTGGGTCTGCATCTATGTGACCTGGAGGACATGGCATCTTATTTTCCAATGAACATGAGGCAGCAATGCTGAATTCTCTCTTTGTAGGTAAACTATTGCCACTGGGGGCTAAGTGTCTCCCCGTGTGGACTGTGAAACCATTTGGTCATCTTCCACTTTTCGTGGTGTTTCTTGCTGCTGCACTGGTAGTTTGGTATTGGCATCACGAAATACAAGGAGTTCAACTGGGACACAGTGCTGGAGGGAGTTCTGTCACGTGTGGTACGTGTACCCTGGTCTACAGTAGAATGCACCAACCAGGCTTCTATCCCACATAGCTTGCCCCCTTGATCATACCAACCTGATTCTAAACATTACTCTGAAACTTCTCCATATAACAAGATGCCTTTATATACAATGGTCTGATGACTGCACCATGTCTGTCTCAAGACAATTGAAAGTCAATGGCAGATCCACATGGCCCCACCACAGATGTTTTATCACACACCTTCCCACCACTGCTCTAGGCCCACTACTCTGCAGTCTCCAACTTTCTGGCATCTCTGTTCTAAACATTTTCATGAAGCCCAGTCAATCAAGGCACTGTCTGGTATACTCATGATCAGCAAAAGTACATCAAAAGGTTCTCCAGTGCCATCTGGTCATGAAAATTTCTAAACATTCATGGTATTGATCTAGACAAATTTCAAGGATGAAGGTGGAGGTACTGTGGGTTTCAATTCATTCAGGGACCATTAAATGTTGAGGAAGCTCATTTCAATGAAAGATCTGGAGAACACTCACAGGCAAGGCTTCCCAAAGTGTGGCCAAAAGGTCACATGAAGCCAGGCCCATTGAGGTCTACAATGTGAGGTCCATGTGTGTTTTGACTCTCAACTATGGGTGCCAAGTCTTTCAGAATAAAATCATGTGATATCCTAGCTGAGATTCTCAGTACTCTTGGGAAAGCCACCCTGGGCCTAGATCTCAGTTTCAAAGGGCGACTCTCATGTGTGGCCTCCTGAAATCGCAATACAATTCATGGCAATACTTATCTGAGGTCAGTTCCAGAACTCATTCTCTAAGGGGAATCACACCAGTGTTCAAGCCCAGTTGGACCCAGTCATCTCTTCCATCTGCCACACAAATGACCACAATTAAAACCAAAACACTCCCACATTGTCCTCATCTTCTTCCACATAGACACTCCTCATAACCTCTGGCTGGAGTTTTTCATGAGGGGCACAGCCCAAGACAGTGGCCCAAATAAGCTTTCTTGCCCCTCATTTGCCTAAAGTCAGGGTGGCCTGGACACCCTTCCTGTGAACCAGGAGTGATTAAATAGGCCTGCCATTAATACTGCTCCACTTCTCCACTTTGAGGCCTTCTTACTGTGGGGTTTAGTTTCTTCTTTTTAAAAAAAAATGAAATTTAATTGGAAAGTTAAAAAAAATTGTATTGCAGAATATTAAATTTCTTATGCAAAAGCCTTTATCTTGTTTGTGAGGGAAACCTTGATGCCTTGCCAATCTGGTTATATGGAGACACTGAAAATTTTCTGTTACATACTACATGGATGAATGGCTACAGCACATCGTTTTTTCAAACTGAAAGGCAGATAACAGCAAGTAAGATAACAAATAAAAGCCAATTTTATTAAAAAATAAAGTTGTAAAATGTCTCAAATATTGGAAATTAAATTCCTTTTTTTTTTCTTTTTTTTTTGGTTGTTCAAAAGCTCATGCTATATCATCTTTCATACATTTGACTCATTTGGGTTATGAACTCCCATTTTTACCCCAATACAAATCGCAGAATCACATCAGTTACACACTCACGTTTTTACATAATGGCATATTAGTGATTATTGTATTCTGCTACCTTTCCTATCCCCTACTATCCCCCTCCCCTCCCCAACCATCTACCCTCTATACCTCATCTGCTATTGTTCAATTCTCTCCCTTGTTTCCCCCCCTTTCCCCTCACAACCTCTTATATGGAATTTTGTGTAACATTTAGTGTCTCCTACCATTTCCATATGCTTTCCATTCTCTCTCCCTTTCTCTCCCCCCACTCATCTCCATTTAGTGTTAATATTTTCCTCATGCTCTTCTTCCCTCTTCTGTTCTTATTTGCTCTCTTTATATCAAAGAAAACATTTGGCATTTGTTTTTTAAGGATTGGCTAGCTTTGCTTAGCATTATATGTTCTAATGCCATCCATTTCCCTTCAAATTCAATGATTTTTGTCATTTTTTAATGCTGCATAATACTCCATTGTGTATAGATGCCCCTTTTTTTATCCATTCGCCTATTGAAGGTCATCTAGTTTGGTTCCACAGTTTAGCTATTATGAATTGTGCCGCTATGATCAGTGATGTGGCAGTATCCCTATAGTGCGCTCTTTTAAGATCCTCAGGGAATAGTCCGAGAAGTGAGATAGCTGGGTCAAATGGTGGATCCTTTCCCTGCTTTCCCAGGTATCTCCATACTGCTTTCCAAATTGGCCTCAACATTTTGCAGTCCCACCAGCAGTGTACAAGTGTACCCTTTTCCCCACATCTTCGCCAACACTTATTGTTGTTTGATTTCATAATGGCTGCCAATCTTACTGGAGTGAGATGGTATCTTAGGGTGGTTTTGACTTGAATTTCCCTAACTGCTAGAGATGGTGGGCATTTTTTCATGTTCTTGTTGATGGATTGTATGTCCTCCTCTGTGAAGTTTCTGTTCAGGTCCCTGGCCCATTTGTGGATTGGTTTATTTGTTATCTTATTGTTTAATTTTTGAGTTCTTTGTATATTCTAGATATTAGGGCTCTATCTGAAGTGTGAGGGGTAAAAATTTGTTCCCAAGATGTAGGCTCTCTATTTACCTCTCTTATTGTTTCTCTTGTTTCGAAAAAAACTTTTTAGTTTAAGTAAGTCCCATTTGTTGATTCTTGTTATTAACTCTTGTGCTATGGCTGTCCTATTAAAAAATTTGGAGCCCAACCCCACAGTATGTACATCGTAGCTAAATTTTTCTTCTATTAGATGCAGTGTCTCTGATTTTATATCTTGCTCCTTGATCCATTTAGAGTTAACTTTTGTGCATGGCGAGAGAAAGGGATTCATTTTCATTTTGTTGCATATGGATTTCCAATTTTCCCTGGACCACTTGTTGAAGATGCTATCCTTCCTCCATTGCATGCTTTTAGGCCCTTTTTCAAATATAAGAAAGTTGTACTTTTGTGGATTGGTTTCTGTGTCCTCTATTCTGTACCATTGGTCCAGCTGACTTTTGTGATACCAGTACCACGCTGTTTTTGTTACTATTGCTTTGTAGTACAGTTTGAACTCTGTTGTCGCTATACATCCTGATTCACACTTCCTGCTTAGAATTGCTATTGCTATTCTGTGTCTATTGTTTTTCCATATGAAATTCATGATTGCTTTATATATTTCTACAAGAAATGCCATTGGGATTTTGATTGGCATTGCATTAAACCTGTAGAGAACTTTGGGTAATATCGCAATTTTGATGATGTTAGTTCTGCCTATACATGAACAGGGTACATTTTTCCATCTTCTAAAATCTTCTTCTATCTCTTTCTTTAGAGTTATGTAACTTTCATTGTATTAATCTTTCACCTCTTTTTTTAGGTTGATTCCCAAGTATCTTATTTTCTATGAGGATATTGTGAATGGAGTGGTTTTCCTCATTTCAATTTCAGAAGTTTTGTTGCTGATATACAGGAATGCCTTTGATTTTTTCTTGTTGATTTTATATACTGGCACTTTGCGGAATTCATTTATTAACTCTAGCAGTTTCTTTGCATACCCTTTAGGGTTTGTTAAATATATTATCATGTCATCCTCAAATAGCGAATATTTAAGTTCTTCTTTTTCTATTTTTATGCCTTTAATTTCTTTTGTCTGTCTAATTGCTCTGGCTAGTTTTTCAAGAACTAAACTGAATAGAAGTGGTGATAGAGGGCATCTCTGTCTTGTTCCAGGTTTTAGAGGGAATGCCTTCAGTTTTTCTCCATTTAGGATGATGCTAGCCTGAGGTTTAGCATATATAGCTTTTACCATGTTGAGGTAAGTTCTTGTTATCCCTAATTTTTATAGTGTTTTGAACATAAAGGAATGCTGTACTTTGTCAAACGCTTTATCTACATCTATCGAGATGATCATATAGTTTTTGTCTTTAAGTCTATTGATGTGGTGGATTACATTTATTGATTTCCATAAATTGATCCAGGCTTGCATCCCAGGGATGAATCCTACTTGATCATGAAGCACAATTATTTTGATATGCTTTTGTATTCAATTCACCATGATTTTATTGAGAATTTTTGCATCCAAGTTTATTAGAGGTATTGGTCTGTAGTTTTCTTTCTTTGAAGTGTCTTTGTCTGGTTTTGGAATCAGGGTGATGTTGGCCTCATAGAATGAATTTGGAGGAACTCCTTCTTTTTCTATTTTTTGAAATTGCTTGAAAAGTATTGGTATTAATTCTTCTTTGAGGGTTTTGTAGAACTCCACTGTATACCTATCCGTTCCAGGGCTCTTTTTGGTTGGTTGTCTTTTGATGGTTTCTTATTTTTCTTCCTTTGTTATTGGTCTATTTAAATTGTGGGTGTCTTCCTGACTCAATCTGGGCAGATCATTTGACTTAAGAAATTCATCGATATCTTCTTTATCTTCTATTTTATTGGAATATAGGGTTTCAAAATACTTTCTAATTATCTTCTGTGTTTCTGTAGTGTGTGTTGTGATATTTCCATCTTTATTCCATATGTTAGTAATTTGAGTTCTCTCTCTTCTGCTCTTCGTTAGCATGACTAAGGGCCTGTCGAACATATTTATTTTTTCAAAGAACCAACTCTTATTTATTTCAATTTTTACAATGTAGATTTTTTGTTTCAATTTCATTGATTTCTCCTCTAATTTCAATTATTTCTTGTCTTCTACTACTTTTGATGTTGTTTTGCTCTTCCTTTTCTAGGTTTTTGAGGTGTAGTGTGAGTTCATTTATTTGTTGTTGTTTTTTTCTTTTTTTTGAGGAAAGAATTACAAGAAATGAATTTCCCTCTTAAAACGGCTTTCATTGTGTCCCATACAATCCGGTATGTTGTGTCTCTATTGTCATTTGTCTCTAAGATTTTTTTTATCTCCTCCTTTATGTCTTCTGTAACCCACTGATCATTCAGTAACATATTGTGCATTTTCCATGTGATGTAGAATTTTTCCTTCCTTTTTTTTTCATTGATTTAAAGTTTCAATCCATTATGATCAGATATGGTGCATGGTATTATCTCCATACCTTTATATTTACTAAGAGTTTCCCTATTGCATAATATATCGTCTATATTGGAGTAGGATCAATGTGCTGCTGAGAAGAACGTGTATCCACTTGATGATGGTTGATATATTTTATATATGTTGGTTACGTCTAGGTTATTGATTGTGCTATTGAGTTCTATAGTATCTTTATTCAGCTTTTGTCTGGAGGAAGGCAAGAGACTTCATCCACTATGACTGCCCTTTTTGCCATTTTAGTTTTGGATGCACACATGGGATCTTTCTTTAGATCCATCAGGTGCTCAGAATCTAAGCCACAGGCTCACACAGGGCCTAGATGCAGATTCAGAAACATCCCTTTCCAAAGCAATTAAGCAAAGAGCCACAGGTGATGCCCATTTATTTCCATTTGAAAACTGTTTTCTTCAGTCTTCACAAAGGGGTTGCCGGAGGCAAAGACCTTCCTGACATTCAGGGCAACAGACAGGGAAGCAAAAGGCCCAAAGCAGGGTTTCTCCACTGAGACTTTCTTGGTCACACTGATATCTGAGTTTTCTGAGATACTCGCCATTCCCTTCAGCTATCCAGTACATTGCCATGTCACAGTGCTTGGGGTGGTACATATCTTGGACACAAAACCATGAGCGTATTCTAGAGAGTGGCCAGAATTCAGGAAGAAAACAGGAACTTAGGAAGATGGCGAGTGTTGCCCATTTATAAGGCAAGCTGCAGTTCATTCAAAAATTGCACAGGATGAATGCTGGGAAGCTTTCTAGTAGACTGGACAAATCCCTTGATGCATTTTCTTTTCTAATGTCTACAACCACGGACACAATGGGATATATAGACACAGAAACACTCGCCTTGTCAAATGACTTACTAGAAACAGTCCACTCCAAAACTAACAAACCACCTTTCCTACCTATTCTGAGAACAGGAGACAAAACAACAAACCCAAAACCACACCCACAAAGGCACCTCCTTCCCCCAGTAGGTCTCTGACTATCCAGAGTGTCCTCTGACTGGTGGGCCATGATATATTCCCCCATATTGGGGTGTCCTGTCTCTGATCTGGTCTCCGTGGCCAACTCTGTGATGCTGTCAGAAGCCAGCGATGAGCCACTACCTGCTTTCTCAGGAAAGGCCCCTCTTCAGATCTTCCTGGCATTTGGCCAACCTCACATCAGTATGTACCAAGAAAGTCTGACTCTGTCCTTGGTAAATCCAAACAAGTTTGACCACTGGGACTTGCACTGGGACTGGCTTTGGGTGCCTGGCTTCCTGGATCCCATGTTCAGAGAGTTTCATCACCAAGGAAGTAAGTTGAGTCCATTTCCTTCAGGAACTGAATGAGGTCACTACCCTGGCAACCACATTTTCCTAACAGTTCCTTCCGAGGGTCCCATCAGATGGAGGCTGCACCTACTTGCTCTGACATTTTCACAAGTTAGAATGGTATATCAACCATAGGCACCCGGGATCAACTCTCCACACAGGTCTGGTTTGGTCCATCTTCACTACATTAAGAAAAGAGAGGCTGATTCAGACACATCCTTTCATCACGACCAGGATGTTTTCCATGTAAGATGACTTTTGCTCTCTCAGGTCCCTCATAGCTGCCTACATCTTCTCCAGGGATTATTTCTGCATGGACTTTTGATGTTGTCAGCTGGTGGAAGATCCCCTACCTTCCTGTATTGTAAGACCAACTCTGTTCCTGCTCTTCTGTAAATGAGATTGAGGGAACAGTGTATGGTTAGGGTTAATAGCATGTTCGATTTGGGTTAGGAATAATTATGATGGATGAATAATGGTATTGGGAACCTGTGATATTTATAAGAATATAGACGTGAAATATATGTATGAGAACAGAGATCTAGGAAAGATTTGAAGCCCAGATAGGAATTGAAACCACGATTGGTATACTTAGCTTGAATTATGTTCTGCACCGAGGTCTCAGATAAATCGATATACAATGGCATAGGACCGTGTACCTCGGATGTTTGAATGTAGAAGAGAACATGCAGTCAAAAAGGGATAGTCTGTAGGATTAGGAAGATAGTCAGTAGGTTTAGGAAGAATAGTGAGTATAGGAGTTGGACCAAAAGTTCTTTAGCAATAGGGTTTCAGATAGAGAGTGAATGTAAATGTCAGCACATTTGAAGTTACAGTCACAATGATGAACTGGGGACAATATGTAGAAAAGCAGATATCAATAGGGACATTAAGAAATCAGGCATAGTATAAAGTGAGTGATAGGATTAGATATTTTCAAAAGGCTTGAGGTTGAATATATAATCTTAGGAAAAAACAAATATGTAGTAACAAAGAGGATTGACATTTGAGAGCATTACTCAACCTGGACAGATGTTTTTAATAATCCATGCTCACTTTCCATTTAGGCTTTGGTACAATCATAAGTGTGACCTTTGCATTTTGTGTCCAGAATACTACTGTGATAAATGTATATGTAGATCAGGTGACATGAGTCTTTCTTCCACCATTATGGGGAGCAATATCCTGAAAACTTATAAATTAGTACTGGGGATACGAAAAGGTGTACCCTGTGTTGATGATTATTCAGATGATGCATGAATAGACCATATTGTGAATAAAGTATATAACTGGTTCCAACTTTAAATAATGGATTGAATTTGCATCTGAAAAAAATATATGAAATCTTATATTGATATACATACATTCATTCCAACCTGTTATATATCTAATGGTAATATTAGGGTTACAGTTTATCATGAAGAGTGAGTTTTGCTTGAACAATGATAATGGAATCGAAAATAATGTGTTTAGAATGAAGTCAAGTGAAAAGACCAGTAGAGAAATATGGAGGAATACATGTGTTCTGAAATAGTAAGTAATTGAAAGTGAACCAAATGCCTATAAATTTGTGAAGTTGTGAATGAAAAAAATATATCCTATGGTGTACATAAACTGAAGAAATTTTAATGTACCAGTGTTTAATAAAAATGAACTTCAAAATACACATCATGTCCCATAGAAATCTATTTGCATTGATGTTAAACTGGGTCAGTTACAGTAGAAATATTAGGATTTGTAAGCACCATTCACTGAACTTAGTTTTCAGTAGTAGGAAACCAAAATGTATTTCAGGTGGTTGAGTATTTCTTAGAATAATCTTGTGTAAAGTTGATTATACACCCAAATACATGAATACGAATAAATTTAGGGAGTGTATAATAAGATACATATATTTCATATTTTGGAAATTCTGGAGAATATATATATATATATATATATACACACACACAAATACACACACAAACACACACACACAAATTAATATGTAGAAATATATATGCCAATTGAAATTCATCATAAAATATAATTCATCCACATATCCAAAAATATTCATTTTACTTAACATGGATTTATGTATAATGTTTTTTACTAGGAAGCTCACCCATAGGTTGAATTTTCAGTTCAATCAGTATTTAGGGGGAGTCATCTCTTTTCACAATTTTTATATTCCAATGTCAGTGAGCTCACAAGAATGTACGTGGGATACCAGGTAGGATAGTATATGTGCATAAAAAATACATGTGCTGAATAGGATACAGAGAAAGGGAGACAGGAATTTACATATGTAATAACTTTAAAAACTCATGAAGAAATATTATAATAAAAAGTTGACTAGATTTAAAACACATACTCTTGATAAAGCAGAAGGCAAATACAAGTATACACCATGCTTCCTATGAAAGGACTGTATTTCTATTCAGTTAGGTTTCTTTTTCTCCATCATATTAGGATTAGTAGTCAGATTCTAGTAGGGTATGGGTTGGTGTCAGGGATTCAGTATTTCAAATGGAAAATAGAAAAATTAATCTAATGTGTATGCAAACATGTACTACAGGAACAACTTCCCACTCTCTTCCAGAACAATGGCTTGACATAACCATCACTCCAAGTAAGACACAATTAGAGGAGAGGAGTTAGAAAATCTGTGAATACATATGAGAAATGTAAAATGCTCAGAAGTTCACAACACTGGAAGTAGAAGAACAGTTTCCAAAAGTAAGGGAGAGGGTAAACACTTCACAAACATGGAGCTCTGCTGGCCTAAAGACTTCTTGAGAAACTTCCTCTGTGGTTGGGCACATGAAATATTTGTAATTGTCAGGAAATTTAGTTTCGTTTGTAGTGACACCATGAAATCTGGGTCTGCATCTATGTGACCTGGAGGACATGGTTCCTTATTTTCTAATGAAAATGAGGCAGCGGTTCTGAATTCTCTCTTTGTAGGTAAACTGTGGCCACTGGGAGCTAAGTGTCTTCCCGTGTGGTCTGTGAAGCCATTTGGTCATGCTCCAATTTTCAGGGTGTTTCTTACTCCTGAACTGGGAGTTTCGTATTAGATTCATGAAATACAAGGAGTTCAACTGGGACACAATGATAGAGGGAGTTCTGTCACGTGTGGTTTGTCATGGTCGACAAGAGAATGTACGAACCAGGCTTTAATCCCACATAGCTTTCCCACTTGACTATAGCAACCTGATTCTGAACATTGCCCTGAAACCTCTCCATATAAAAAGATGCCTTTACATGTAAGGGTCGGCTGCCTGCACCATGTCAGTAGCAAGTCTTTTGGAAGCCAATGGAAGATCCAGGTGATCCTACCAAAAATATTTATTTACACACCTACAGTCCACTGCTCTATGCCCACTACTCAGCAGGCTCCAACTTACTGGCATCTCTGTTCTACAACATTTTCACGAAACCCAGTCAATCAAGGCACAGTTTGGTACCATCATGATCAGCAACAGGACATTCAAAGTTTATCCAGTGCCACCTGGTCATGGAAATTTCAAAAATTTCATGGTATTTATCTAGCCATTTTTCAAGGATGAAGTTGGAGGCACTGTGGGTTTCAATTAATTCAGGAACCATTAAATGGTGAGGAAGCTCATTTCAATGAAAGCTCTGGAGATCACTCACGGGGAAGGCTTCCCAAAGAGTGGCCAAAAGGTCACATGAATCCAGGCCCATTGAGGTATACAAAGTGAGATCCATGTGTGTTTGTATTCTCAACTAAGGGTCCCAAGTCTTTAAGAATTAAATCATGTGATATCCTGGCTCAGAATCCCCGAGCACTGTGGAAAGCCATCCTGGGCCTAGATCTCAGATTACAAGGGTGATTCTCATGCGTGACCTCCTAAAATCCCAACACTATTTTTTGCAATACTTCTCTGAGGTCAGTTCCAGAACTCAGTCTCTAAGGGTAATCACACCTAGAGTTCAAGCTCCGGTGGACACAGTCATCTCTTCCAACTACCACACAATTGACCACAATTAAAACCAAAACACTCCCATATGGCCCTCATCTCCTTCCATATAGACACTCATCATAACCTCTGGCTGGAGGTTTCCATGAGGGGCGCAGACCAAGACAGTATCCACAATAATCTACCTTGCCCCTCATTTGCCTAAAGTCAGGGTGGCCTGGACACGCTTCCTGTTAACCAGGAGTGATCAAATAGGCCTGATGTTAATACTGTTCTGCTTGTCCAATTTGAGGCCTACTGACTGTCAGATATTGATTCTTTATGTGAATTGGAGTCATGAGAAAACCCAAGCACCTATGGGCTAGCCTCTGCAGGTTTTGAAGAACTCGTTTGACCCAAAGGATTCCTATTCTCACTTGATGGAGGTCAGGAACCTTACAGAGGAAGGCGAGAGACTTCATGCCAATGACTGCTCTTTTGGCCATTTTGGTTTTGAATGCACGCATGGGAAATTTCTTTAGATCCCTCAGGTGCTGAGAATCTAAGCCACTGCCTCATACAGAGCCAAGGGGCTGATTCAGACACATCCCTTTTCAAAGCAGTTAAGGAAAGAGCCACATGTATGCCCAATAATTTCCATTTGAAAACTGTTTTCTTCAGGCTTCACAAAAGGGTGGCCTGAGTCAAAGACCTTCCTGAAATTCAGGAAAACAGAACAATAGGTAAGCAAATGGTCCAAAGCAGGGTTGCTCCACTGAGAATTTCCTGGTCACACTGATACTTGAGTTTTCTGAGATGCTTGCCATTTCTTTCAGCTATCCAGTACATGGCCAGTCACAGAGCTTGAAGGTGGTACATATTGTGAACAAAAAACCATGGTCCTGTTCTGTACAGTGGCCAGAATTCAGAAAGAAAACAGGAACTTAGGAATATAGCAGGTGTTGCGCATCAATAGGGCAAGCTACAGTCCATTCATAAATGGGGCAATTTGAATGCTGAGAAGCTTTCTACTAGATAGGACACATCCATTGATGCATTCTCTTTTCTAATGCATACAACCACGGACACAGTGAAATACTGAGACATAGAAACACTCGCCATGTCAAAAGACTTACTAGAAACACTAAACTTCAATCCAAACAAACCGACTTTAATACCTATTCTAGGAAAATGAGACAAAACCACAAACCCACAACCACACCCACAAAGGCACTTCCTTCCCCCAAGTAGGTCTGTGACTATCCAGAGTGTCCTCTGACTTGTGGGCCATAATATGTTACCCCAAATTGGCCTGTCCTGTCTCAGATCTGGTCTCCTTGGCCAACTCTGTGAAGTTCTCAGTAGCCAGCGGTGAGCCACTACCTGCTTTCTCAGGAAAAGCCCCGCTTCAGAGATTTCCTCTCATTTGGCCTTCCTCACATCTGTAGGTACCAACAAAGACTGACTCTGTCCTTGCTGAATCCAAACAAGTGAGACCACTGGGACTGAGACAGGGACTGGCTCTGGGCGCCTGGCTTCCTGGATCCCAAATTCAGAGAGTTCCATCACCAAGGAAGTTAAGTGAGGTCACTTCCTTCAGAAATTGAATGAGGTCACTGTCTTGGCAACCACTTTGTCTTAACTGTTGCTTTCAAGGGTCCCATGATACGGAGGCTGCCCCTACTTTCTGTGACACTTTCACAAGTTAGAATGGTATATCAACAATAGGCACCCAGGAATAGATCTCCACACAGGCCTAGTTTGGTCCAACTTCTCTACGTTAAGAAGAGAAGCTGATTCATACACAACCTTTTATCCTGACCAGGTTGTTTGCCATGGAAGATGACTTTTGGTCTCTCAGGTCCTTCATAGCTGCCTACCTCTTCTCCAGGGATCAATTCTGCATGGACCTTTGAGGTTCTCAGCAGGTGGATGATTCCCTACATTTCAGTATTGTAAGATCAACTCTTTCCCTGCTCTTCTGTAAAGTTAGATTGAGGGAACAGTGTATGGTTATGGTTAATAACATGTTCGGTTTGGGTTAGAAATCATTCTGCTGGATGAATAATGGTATTGGGAACTTGCTATGTGTATAAGAATATATAGGTGAAATATATGTATGAAAACAGAAATCTAAGTATGATTTGAAGTCCAGAAGGGCATTGGGCTCTTGATTTGGATATGCAGCTTTGAATTACGTTCTGCAGAGGTGTCTCAATTAAATCGATATACAATGCCATAGGACCTTGTACCTTGGATGAATTAATGTAGAAGGAACATCTAGTCGAAAAGGGATAGTCCGTAGTGAAAGGTTAATAAAATAGGTACTTGTCACTTCCTGTTTTTCTGTATGCTTAACAAAACACTGTTGAAATCTTGAGAAATGTTTGCTAATCTTGTTTCCAGAATGTTCTGTTCCCAACTGCCAAACTGCAGAATGTACTCCCGCACTCAGTGTCATGCAAACCGCCCACATGCCCTCACCCATTAGTTAACTTCCCTCTCTTCCCTCTCCAAGGAAAGTATATAAGCTGTGCTTAAGGTGTTCTCAGGGCTCTCTGCTCTATTTAAGTGAGTTCTGAGCCACAGCATGCTGAACCCCAAATAAACCCATTGCTGTTGCATGAGACAGACTCTTGGTGGTCTCTTCCTTCGACACTCGCCCGACCTTTACATATTGAGATTCCACCGAGTTCTGGCAGTGGCAGTCGAGAGACCCCAATGGGCTCCTCTCCGAGCAAGTAAGGCGCCTCTTTCTGGTTTCAGGTTTCATGTTAGGGCTTGGCAAAATCTCTGGCGATGAAGAGCCTGAGCTCCCTCCGAAGGTGGCTGAGAGACGTGTCACGGAGACACAGGGCACCTCCCTGAGGGACGCCGCAGAAAACTCGGGAAATTAAGGAACAATAGTCTCCTCAACTCAGTGATATTTTGTTTCAGATTCGGTATTGTCATCCCATCGGGTTTTGCCGGCTACTCATTCCTGGTTTCAGTGTTTGACGTCCATTGCCTGTGTTTATGGTCTTGTCTTATCTGTGTCATGTCTCCTTGCTTTTGCTGTTTGTGTACCTTTCATTATGGGACAGAGCAGTTCAATGCCTCTGTCCCTGACCCTTGATCACTGGAACAAAGTCCGCTTAAGAGCTCAGAATCTTTCTTGTTTTAGTAAAATGCTGGACCTGGCAGAATTTCTGTGCCTCAGAATGGCCCACCTTTGAATTCGGATGGCCCCTAGAAGGATCTTTCTACTTCGCACTAATTTAAAAATTCAGAGATATTATCTCAGCCGGGGACACATAGCCATCTGGATCAACAGCCATATATCTTAACTTGGCAGAACATCTGCAAATCTCCTCCTCCATGGGTGAAGCCTTTCCTTGCCCCTGCCTCTGCTCCTACTCCTTCCCCCATGATCTCTCAAACCCTCTCAACCTCCTCCTCCTCCACCCCCTGTTCTCCCCAAGTCACAGATTTGACTCTACTGGACTCTTCTTCCCTTACTAATCCCCTGCCCTTGTCCCCTAACCCACAACACCCTCAAATGGATTTCCCTGCTGCTGACTCAGCCTCTTTACCATCGGAGGAAGCTAAGCCGGTAATAGTGTCTGATAATGGACCGGTGTTCATGGCCCAGGTAAGTCAGGGGTTAGCCAGGAACCAGGGAATTAATTGGAAGTTATATTGTGCTTATAGATACCCGAGTTCAGGACAGGCAGATAGAATAAATTGAACCATTAAAGAGACCTTAAGAAAATTAAACTTAGAGAACAGCATAAAAGATTGGACTATGCTCCTGCCTTATGCAATGTTTCATGCAAGAAATACTCCCTCTGTTTCTTTGAGTAACCTTAGCCCCTGTGAAATTCTCTATTGTTGCCCTCCTGCAGTAAGGGACCAAAGCCCGACTCAAAGACCTAACCATTCCATCCACACCCCCTTGCTTGACAGACTTAAAGCTCTAAAAAGAACTCAGTGATACCTGTGTAAACAGCTGGCCACTGCCTATCAAACTGGGGACAAAGGGACTCCACATCGATATCAAGTAAGAGACTTCATCTACGTAAGACGACATCAGGTATCATGCTTGAAACCCCGCTGGAAAGGACCATAGCCGGTGCTACTTATAACACCTCCAGTGGTAAAGGTAGACGGAATCAATTTCTGGATCCATGCCTCTCATCTCAAGCCTGCGCCCTGTCCAGACTCTGGCTGGAAACTGGAAAAGACTGGTAAAACCTTCAAATTGCGTATTCGCCATGTGGATAAGTCTGTGGACTCTCTCCTTGGCCACAAGTAGTCCTAAGCCACATCAGCCCATTCAGCAGTGATGGCTGATCACAAATCCTACTGGAAAAGAAGTATAATCTATCTCGCATACAGCCCCCTGAGGGACCTGGTGGCCATCACTCCTCCCAGACATTTGTCAGCTGGCTATAGGTCTTACCTATTGGGATATCCCTGATGAAGAGGATACCACTAAAATTCCATTAAATTACTTCTGTACCATAGATAATGGAAACAAACATTATGGATGAAGGGACATGCAAGCCAGATGCAGGTTGGCTAGCCTAGATTACTATGTTTGCCGGGCAGACTCTCAAAGCCACAGTCACGGCTGTGTGGGGGGAAAGCCGACTTCTTCTGTAAGTCATGGGGATGTGAGCAAACAGGGGCTGCCTGATGGAACCCAAACTCCTCATCAAATTCAGTACACATCATTGGCCATATTACCAATTAGATAAGAAGAACCGATGGCCCCCAGAGGGGTCTCTAGATCCTCAAATTCTGCGTGACCTTTTCCCTCCTTCACTCACATCCTGAACTATGCTTCTCCAATAGATCCTCACCCTTAGCCTTCTGCTCCAGACACTCTGCTGTCACTCCCACCTCAGCAACCTGATTTCTCCCCTCCAATTACTAGATCAAAAACCCAAACCTCTGCCGGTTCTCAGACCATTGCCTCCTTGCTGAGGCAGCAGTTACTGAAGTACCCCTCCACCCACTCACTCCTCTCTTGTCCTGTCAGTGCCCGCACCGGGTCCCGCCAGGTCTTCTTACCAGCTAAACCAAAGCTCAAACCAGCTGAGGAGAGCCCTCAGTCCCCTATCTAAGATGTAATAAAAATGGCCTTTAAAGTTGGTTTGTCATCACTGAAAACAGTTTACTAATAATTAAACGTCCCTCATATGCGTTTTGAGATACTCACTCCCATCATCCTCTCTGCTCTACCTGTTCTACTGCTCAAGTTTTTGTTGCTAGGAAAATCTCAAACCCGTTTCCCATTATTCTTTTACATCTCTCCTTCCTCATTCTCAGATCCACGGAGCTGATCTCAGCCCACCTTCCCCGTCTTCCCCCTCTGCACTAGGCCCACAGAAAAGTCTTAACTGACCTTCTCCAGAAGTCTTCACCATGGCTGACTTTAGGACTTTCAGCAAAAGAGTCCCTATAAAAGAGTTCAATGTAGATAAACTTCCTCTTTTCGTGTTGCCCTGTTCTACTTGGCCAGTGGCTAAAAAAATCAGCACTTCTCAGGTAGACACCCTTTTACTAGTTTTTCACAAAATATGTGAACAAGGCCTCTGTCCTTGAGCTGGGGATTCACAGAGATGGCTACATTTCTAAGATAAAGAAGTTACCAACTGGTCTCCATGGTAACAGCTGGCAGGGGTAAAATAAGAAAGGGAAGAAAAAGCTCTCCCCCTCCCAGGTGTCCTTTAAAAGTTAACTTGCCCAGAACAGGGGAAAAACAGGAACAAATACTGCGTTTTTGAACTTCTGCAGACTGTGAGCTTCTGAGCACCTTCCCTTACATGTTGGGTACAAAATTCTGAAACTACCTAAACTTGAGTTTCAGGGGATTAATTGATTACAACAGAAGCAATGCCCTCTGAATCCGGTTGCAACCAAATAGGACTGTTTCCCTGTCTTTAGTGCTATCTTAGGTGCCTTGCCTTGTCCGTCCTTACAACAGAATAATTCTATATACTTAAACCTTGTTTATGTTTTCATGAAATGGTCAACAGATGTGATTAATCGTGTAATGGTGCAGATGTTTCCCAGAGTGCTCTATTATGAAGCAGGTTCATTTGAAGATCAAATAGGGGGACATACAACCAGGTTCCACTGGGAGCATATATCCCTCACTTTAGCCATCATATTAGGAATAGGATTTGCTGCACGGGTGGGCCCAGGAACCACTGCCCTTGTCCATGTGACACAATAAATGACCCAATTAGAAGCAGCAATAGACCAAAACTAAGATATTAGAAACCACCATCAGAACTTTGCATGAAACTTTAACCTCTCTCTCTGAAGTTGTTTTACAGAACAGTTGAGGTTTGGACCTCCTCTTCATTAAAGAAGGGGGCCTTTGTGCTGCATTGAGGGAAGAATGTTGTTTTTATGCCGAACATACTGGAGTTGTAATAAAATCTATGAGTAAATTAAAAAGACACATTAAAGAGCATCAACAAGAGAGAGAGAGAGACCCAAAAAGGGTTGTTTGAGTCTTGGTTCACAGAGTGCCCCTGGTTAACTACGTTTTTATCAACCCTGGCCGGTCCAATAATAATCCTCATATTATTGATAACTATAAAACCCTGTTTTCTCAACCGTGTAATTTCTTTTCTCCAGGCTCAAATTGGACGAGTTAAACTTATGGTAATACCCCACTAGGAGACATAGAATGTGAAACCCCCCAATGATAATTTTTATGATTAAAAGTAGCCAGAAAAAGAAGTGAGGAATGAAAGGTTAATAAAATAAGTACTTGTCACTTCCTGTATTTCCCTATGCTTAACAAAAAACTGTTGAAATCTTGAGAAATGCTTGCAAAACTTGTTCCCAAAATGTGCTGTCCCCAACTGCCAAACTACAGAATGTACTCCCTCACCCAGTTGCATGCAAACTGCCCACTCGTCGTGACCCATCAATAAACTTCCCTCCCTGCCTTCTCCAGGGAAAGTATACAAACTCTACTTAAGCTATTCTCAGGGCTATCTGCTCTATTAAAGTGAGCTCTGACCCCAGCATGCTGGAAACCCAATAAACCTTTTGCTGTATCATGAGTACTCTGTTGGTCGTGTCCTTCTCCGAAGCTTGCCCGACATTTACTTGGATGATTGAATGTAGAAGAGAACATCCAGTGAAAAAGGTATAGTTGGTAGGATTAGGAAGATAGTCAGTAGGTTTAGGAAGAAGAGTGAGTATAGAATTTAGAACAAAAGTTCTTTAGCAATACGGTTTCAGTTAGAGAGTGAATGTAAATGTGAGCACAGTTGAAGAGTCAGTCACAATGATGAACTGGGGAAAATATGTAGGAAAGCAGATATCAATAGAGACATTATGAAATCAGGGAAATTACAAAGTGAGTGACAGGACTAGATATTTTGAAAAGGATTGAGTTTGAATATATAATCTTAGGAAAAAACAAATATGTAGACACCAATAGGATTGATATTTGAGAGCATTAGGCAAATTTCAGGTGCATGAATATTTCTGAGAATAATCTTGTGAATAGTTGATTATAAATCCAGATACATGAACATGAATGAATTTAGGGAGTGTATATGAGACACATATATTTCATTTTTTGAAATATCTGGAGAGTGTGTATATAATATATATATATATATATATATATATATATATATATATATATATATATATACACACACAGACACAAAACACACACAGACAAAAAAGTAGCAATATATATGTCAATCAAAATTCATCATATAATATATATTATCCACAGATCTAAAAATATTCATTTTACTGAACATGGATTTATGCATAATGTTGTTCAACTAGAAAGCTCACCCATATGTTGAATATTCAGTTTCAATGGGGTTTAGTAGGAGTGATCTTTTCTCTCAATTTGTATCTGCCAAGTCAGCCACCTCACAAGAATGTACGTGTGGTACCAGGTAGCCAACCTGATTCTGAACATTGCCCATAAACCTATCCATATAACAAGATGCCTTTACATATAAGGGTCTGCTTGCTGTACCCTGTCAGTCACAAGGCATTTGCAAGCCAATGGCAGATCAACATGGCCCCACCACACATGTTTTATCACACACCTTCACACCACTGCTCTAGGCCCACTAATGAGCAGGCTCCAACTTACTGGCATCACTGTTCTACACAATTTTCATGAAACACAGTCAGTCAAGGCACTGTCTGGTACACTGATGGTCAGCAACAGGATATCCAAAAGTTCTCCAGTGCCACCTGGTCATGGGATATTCAAAAATTTCATGGTATTTATCAAGCCATTTGTCGAGGATGAAGTTGGAGGCTCTTTGGGTTTCAATTTATTCAGGAACCATTAAATGTTGAGGAAGCTCATTTCAATGAAAGCTCTAGAGAACACTCACAGGCAAGACTTCCCAAAGTGTGGCCAAAAGGTCACATGAAGCCAGGCCCATTGAGGTTTACAATGTGAGGTCCATGTGTGTTTTGACTCTCAACTGTGGCTGCAAAGTCTTTCAGAATAAAATCATGTGATATCCTGGCTGAGATTCCCAGTGCTCTGGGGAAAGCCACCCTGCACCTAGATCTCAGGTTCCAAGGGCGACTCTCATGCATGGCCTAGTAAAAACCAAACACAATTCATGAAAATACTTCTCTGAGGTCAGTTCCAGAATTCATTCTCTAAGAGGAATCACAACAGAGTTCAAGCCCAGGTGGACCCAGTCTTTTCTTCTAAGTGCCACACAAATTACCAAAATTCCAAACAAAACGCTCCCACATAACCCTTTTCTTCTTCCATATAGACACTCATCATAACCTCTGGATGGAGGTTTCCATGAGGGGCGCAGGACAGGACAGTGTCCAAAATAACCTCCCTTGCCCCTCATTTGCCTAAAGTCAGTGTGGCCTGGAAATCCTGACTGTGAAACAGGAGTGATCAAATTGGCCTGCCGTTAATACAGCATGGCTTCTCCAATTTGAGGCCTACTGACTGTAGGGTTTAGATTCTTCATGTAAATTGGGGTCATGAGAAAACCCAAGCACCTATGGGATAGCTTCTGCAGGGCTTTGAAGAACTCTTTTGAAACAAAGGATCCCTATTCTCACTTGATGGATGTCAGGAACCTTAGAGAGGAAGGCGAGAGTCTTCATAAACAATGACTGCTCTTTTGGCCATTTTGGTTTTTAATGCACCCATGGGATCTTTCTTTAGATCCATCAGGCGCTGAGAATCTAAGCTACAGCCTAACACAGGGCCAAGAGGCTGATTCAGACACATCCCTTTCCAAAGCAATTAAGCAAAGAGCCACAGGTGTTGCCCATTCATTTCCATTTGAAAACTGTTTTCTTCAGGCTTCACAAAGGGGTGGCCTGAGGCAAAGAACTTCCTGACATTCAGGGCAACAGAACAATAGGTAAGCAAAAGGCCCAAAGCAGGGTTTCTCCACTGAGATTTAATGGTCACACTAATATCTGATTTTTCAGAGATGCTCGCCATTCCTTTGAGCTATCCAGTACATGGTCATGGCACAGAGCTTGGAAGTGGTACATACCTTAGACATAAAACCATGAGCCTATTCTGGAGAGGGGCAGAAGTCCAGAAGAAAACTGAAACTTAGGAAGATTGCAGGTGTTATCCATTGAAAAGGCAATCTGAAATCCATTCATAAATTGGACAGGATGAATGCTGGGAAGCTTTCTACTAGACAGGACACATCCATTGATGCATTTTCTTTTCTAATATCTGCAACCACGGACACAGTGGGATAGACAGACATAGAAACACTCGCCTTGTCAAATGACTTACTAGAAACAGTTCATTCCACACCAAAAAAAGCGCCTTGCCTACCTATTCTCTGAACATGAGACAAAACCAGAAACCCACCCCCACACCCACAAAGGCACCTCCTTCCCCCAAGAAGTTCTGTGACTATCCGGAGTGTCCTCTGACTGGTGAGCCATACTATATTCCCATGGAATGGCCTGATCTGTCTCAGATCTGGTCTCCTTGGCCAACTCTGTGCAGGTGTCAGGACCCAGAGGTGAGCAACTACCTGCTTTCTCAGGAATGACCCCTCTTTAGAGCTTTCCTGGCATTTGGCCATCCTCACATTAGTAGGTACCAAGAAAGACTGACACTGTCCTTGGTAAATCCAAACAAGTGAGACCACTGGGACTGGGACTGGGACTGGCTCTGGGTGCCTGGCTTCATGAATCCCAAGTTCAGAGATTTCCATCACCAAGGAAGTGAGGTGAGGTCACTTCCTTTAGGAACTGAATGAGGTCACTGCCTTGGCAACCACTTTGTCCTACCAGTGGCTTCCAAGTGTCACATGAGAAGGAGGCTGCCCCTACTTCCTGTGACACTTTCACAATTTAGAATGGTATACAACCATAGGCACCCAGAAACAGCTACCCACACAGGCCTGGTTTGGTCCATCTTCTCTAAATTAAGATGTGAGAGGCTGATTCAGACAGAACCCTTCATCCTGAACAGGTTGTTTGCCATTGAACATGACTTTTGTTCTCTCAGGTCCTTCATAGCTGCCTACATCTTCTTCAGTCAACATTTCTGCATGGAACTTTAAGGTTCTCAGCAGGTGGAAGATCCCCTACTTTCCTGTATTGTAAGACCAACTCTGTCCCTCCTCTCTGTAAATTTAGAATGAGGGAACAGTGTATGGTTAGGGTCAATAACATATTTGACTTGTGTTAGGAATCATTCTGCTGGATGAATAATGGTATTGGGAACCTGCAAAATTTATAAGAATATATATTTGAAATATAAGTATGAAAACATAAATCTAGTTACGATTTGAAGCCAGAAAGGGCATTGGGCCCTTCTTTGGGATATTTAGCTTTGAATTACATTCTGCATTTTAGTCTCAGATAAATCTATACACAATGGAATAAAACCTTGCACCTCAGATGCCTGAATGTCGAAGAGAACATCCAGTCAAAAATGGATAGTCGGTAGGATTTGGAAGATAGTAGGTTTAGGAAGAAGAGTGAGTCTTCGAGTTGGACCAATAGTTTTTTAGCAATAAGTTTTCGTTTAGAGAGATAATGTAAATGTCAGCCCATGTGAAGAGTCAGTCACAATGATGAACTGGGGAAAATATGTAGGAAAGCAGGTCTCAATAGAGACATTAGGAAATCAGACAAATTATAAAATGCGTGATAGGATTAGACATTTTCAACAGGGTTGAGGTTGAATATATAATCATAGGAAGAAACAAATATATAGTCCCCAACAATATTGACACTTGGGAGAATTAGGCATCCTGGACAAGGATGTTTTTAGTAATATATACTCACTTTCAATTTAGGGTTTGGTACAACCATAAGTGTGACCTTTGCATTTTTGTCCAGAATATTACTGTGATAAAATGTATATGTAGATCAGGTGACATGAGTATTTCTTCCACCATTATGGGAAGCAATATTTTTGAAAGCCATAAATTAGTATTGGGTATACAAATAGGTGTACCCTGTGTCAATGAATATAGAGATGATGCATGAATAGATCGTACTGTGAATAAATAATATAACTGGATCCAACTTTAGAAATTGGAATTAGAATAAATTGATATCTGAAAATATACAGGAAATCTTATATTGATATTGGTATACATACATTCATTACAACCAATTATAAGTCTAATGGTAATATTAGGGTTACGGTTTATCATGAAGAGGGTGTGTGAGTTTTCCTTCAAAAGTAATTATGGAAATCGAAAATAATGTGTTTGTTAAGAAGTCTCATGAAACGACCAGTCGAAAAACCTGGAGGACTACATGTGTTCGGAAGCAGGAAGTGATTGAAAGTGAAACAAATGTCTTTAATTTTGAAATTTTGGGTGAAAAATTTATCCATGGATGTGCATAAACTGAAGAAATAGTACTGTACCAGTTTTAAATAAAAATGAACGTCAAAATACACATCATGTCCCATAGGAATCTACTTGCATTGATGTTAAACTTGGTAAGTTACTGTAGAAATATTAGGATTTGTATGCACCTTTCACTGAAGTTTGTTTTCAGTACTAGGAAACAAATAAGTATTTCAGGTGGATGAATATTTCTGAGAATAATCTTGTGCAAAGTTGATTACAAAATTACAAATCCACATACATGAATATGAATGTATTTAGGGAGTGAATAATAAGACACATATATTTCATATTGTGAAAAATCTGGAGAGTATATATATATATATATATATATATATATATATATATATATATATACAAAACACACACAGACATTATAAAGTGGCAATATATATGCCAATCGAAATTCATGGTGAAATATATATCATCCATAGATCCCGAAATATTAATTTTAATGAACATGGATTTATGAATAATGTTGTTCAACTAGGAAGGTCACCCATAGGTTGAATTTTAAGATCCAACAGCATTTAGCAGGAGTGATCTCTTCTCATAATTTGTATCTGTATTTGTCAGAGTCTAGTAGGTTATGGGTTAATGTCAGGGTTCAGTATTATGAATGGAAAATAGGAAAATAAATTCAATGTATATGTAAATATGTACTACATAAAAATCTTCCCACTCTCATCCAGAACAATGACTTGACTTTACCTTCGCCCCAAGTAAAACACAATTAGAGTGGAAGAGTTAGAAAATCTGTGAATACATATCTGGAATGGAATATGCTTAAGAGTTTACAACCATGAAGGTGGTAGAGGAGTTTCCAAAAGTAAGGGACAGGGTAAATACTCCACAAACATGGAGCTCTGCTGGACTAAAGACTTCTTGAGAAACTGCCTCTGAGTTTGGGCACTTGAAATATTTGTTGTTTTCAGGAGCTTTAGCTTCCTTTGTAGAGAGACCATCAAAGCTGGGCATGTATCTAAGTGACCTGGAGGACATGGTTTCTTATTTTCTAATGAACATGAGGCAGCAGTGCTGAATTCTCTCTTTGTAGGTAAACTGTGGCCACTGGGGGCTAAGTCTGTCTCCGTGTGGACTGTGAAGTCTTTTGGTCATCCTCCACTTGTCGTGGTGTTTCTTGCTGCTGCAATGTGAGTTTGGTATTTGCTTCACAAAATGCAAGGAGTTCAACTGGAACACAGTGCTGGAGGGAGTTCGGTCATGTGTGGTTTTTCAGGGTCTGCAAGAGAATGCACAGAACAGGCTTCTATCCCACATAGTTTTTCCCCATTGACCATAGCAACCCGATTCTGAACAATGCCCTGAAACCTCTCAATATAAAAAGATGCCTTTACATAAAAGGGTCTGCTGGCTGCACCATGTCAGTCACAATCCATTTGTAGGGTAATGGCAGATCCCCATGAACCCACCATGCATGGTTAATCACACACCTCCCCACCACTGCTCTAACCCCACTACTTAGCGTGCTCCAACTTCCTGGCATCTCAGTTCTACACCATCAAGGCACTGTCTAGTACACTCTTGATCAGGAACAGGACATTAAAAGGTGCTCCAGTGCCACCTTGTCATGGGAAATTTAAAAATTTCGTGGTATTTATCTATCCATTTTTCAAGGATAAAATTGGAAGCACTGTGGTTTTCAATTCATTCAGGAACCATTAAATGTTTAGGAAGCTCATTTCAATGAAAGCTCTGGAAAACTCTCCCAAGCACGGCTTCTCAAAAAGTGGCCAAAAGGTCAAATGAAGCCAGGCCCATTTAGGTCTACAATGTGAGGTCTATGTATGTTTTGACTCTCAACTATGGCTGGCAAGTCTTTCAGAATAAAATCATGGGATATCCTGGCTGAGATTCCCAGTTTTTTGTGGAAAGCCACCCTGGGCATAGATCTCATGTTCCAAGGGCGAATGTCATGTGTGGTCTCCTAAAACCACAACACAATTCATGGCAATATTTCTCTGAGGCCAGTTCCAGATCTCAGTCTATAAGTGGAATCACAGCAGAGTTCAAGCCCAGGTGGACCCAGTCATCTCTTCCAACCGCCACACAAATGACCACAATTAAAACCAAAACACTCCCACATGGCCCTCATCTTCTTCCATATAGACACTACTCATTACCTCTGGCTGGAGTTTTCCATGAGGGGCGAAGCCCAAGACATTGCCCGTCTTTTCCCTAAAATCAGGGTGGCCTGAACACCCCTCCTGTGAACCAGGAGGGATCAAATATGCCTTCCATTAATACTGCTCTGCTTCTCCAATTTGAGGCCTACTGACTGTCGGGTATAGATTCTTTATGTGATTTGGAGACATGACAAAACACAAGCATGTATGGGCTAGCCTCTGCAGTGCTTTGAAGAACTCATTTGTTTCAAAGGATCACTATTCTCACTTGATGGAGGTCAGGAACCTAACAGAGGAAGGCGAGAGACTTCATCAACAATGACTGATCTTTTTCCATTTTGGTTTTGGATGCACACATGGGATCTTTCTTTTGATCCAACAGGTGCTGAGATCTAAGCCACAGCCTCACACAGGGCCAAGAGGATGATTCAGACATATCCATTTCCAAAGCAATTCACAAAGAGCCACAGGTGATGCCCATTCATTTCCATTTGAAAACTGTTTTCTTCAGGCTTCACAAAGGAGTGGCCTGAGGCCAAGACCTTCCTCACATTCAGTGGAAGAGAAGAATTGGTTAGCAAAAGGCCCAAAGCAGGGTTACTCCACTGAGGCTTTCCACGTCACTCTGGTATCTGAGTTTTCTGAGATGCTCGCCATTCCTTTAGCTATTCAGTACATGGCTATGTCACAGAGCTTGGAGGTGGTACATTTTTTGGACACAAAACCATGAGCCAATTCCGGAGAGTGGACAGAATCAGGAAGAAAACAGGACCTTAGGAAAATAGTAGGTGTTGCCCATCCATAAGGGAAGCGACAGTCCATTCATCAATCGGGCAGGATGAATGCTGGGAAGCTTTCTACTAAAGAGGACACATCCATTGATGCATTCTATTTTCTAATATCTACAACCATGAACACAGTGGGATACACAGACATAGAAACACTCACCTTGTCAAAAGAATTACTAGAAACAGTCCACTCCAAACCAAATAAACCTCCTTTCCTACCTATTCTTAGAACATGAGACAAAACCACAAACTCACACCCACACCCACAAAGGCACCTCCTTTCCCCAAGTAGGTCTGTGACTATCCAGAGTGTCCTCTGACTGGTGGGCCATACTACGTTTCCCTGAAATGGCCTGTCCTGTCTCAAATCTGATCTCATTGGACAACTCTGTGAAGTTGTCAGGAGCCAGCGGTGAGCCACTACCTGCTTTCTCAGGAAAGGCCCCTCTGCAGAGCTCTCCTGAAATTTGGCCATCCTCATATCAGTAGGTACCAAGAAAGATTGACTCTGTTCTTGGTAAATCCAAACATGTGAGCCCACTGGGAATGGTACTGGGACTGGCTCTGGGTGCATGGCTTCCTGGATCCCAATTTCAGAGAGTTCTATCACCAAGGAAGTGAAGAAGGTCACTTCCTTTATGAACTGAATGAGGTCACTGCTTTGGCAACCAATTTGTCCTAACATTTGCTTCCAAGGTTCTCCTGAGAACTAGGCTGCCCCTACTTCCTGTGACACTTTCACAACTGTGAATTGTATATCAACCATAGGCACCCGGGAACAGCTCTCCACACAGGCCTGGTTTGGTCCATCTTGTCAACATTAAGAAGAGTGAGGCTGATTCTGACACATCCCTTCATCCTGACCAGGTTGTTTGCCATGAAAGATGAGTTCTGCTCTCTCAGGTCCTTCATAGCTGCCTACATCTTCTCCAGGGATCATTTCTGCATGGAACTTTGAGGTTCTCAGTAGCTGGAAGATCCCCTACATTTATATATTGGAAGACCAATTCTGTCCCTCCTCTTCTGTAAAGTTAGATTGAGGGACCATTGTATGGTCAAGGTTAATAACAGGTTCCATTTGGTTTAGAAATCATTCTGCGGGATGAATAATGGTATTGTGATTTTGCAATATTTACAAGAATATATAGGTGAAATATAAGTATGAACACAGAAATCTAGGTAATTTTTAAAGCCCAGAAGGGCATTGTGCCCATGATTTGGATTCTTAGCTTTAAATTATGTTCTGCACATGTGTCTCAGGTAAATCGATATACAATGTCATAGGACCTTGTCCCTTGGATGATTGAATGTCAAAGACAACATCCAGTCAAAAAGGGATAGTTGGTGGATTAAGATGATAGTCGGTAGGTTTATAATGAAGAGTGTGTATAGGATTTGGACCAAAAGATCTTTAGCAATACGGGTTTGGGTAGAGAGTGAAAGTAAATGTCAGCACATTTGAAGAGTTGGTCACAATGATTAACTGGGGAAAAAATATATAAAAAAAGATATCAATGAAGACATTCGGAAATCAGGCAATGTATTAAGTGAGTGATAGGATTAGACATTTTCAACAGGGTTGAGGTTGAATATGTGATTTCAGGAATAAACAAATATATATTCACCAATAGGATTGACATTTGAGAGCATTAGGCAACCTGGACATGGATGTTTTTAGTAATCCATGCTCACTTTCCATTTAGGATTTGGTACAATCATAAGTGTGACCTTGCTTTTTGTTTCCACAATATTACTGTGATAAAATTTATATATAGATCACGTGACATGAGTATTTCTTCCACCATTTTGAGGAGCAATATTTTGAACACGAATAAATTAGTATTGGGGGTACAAATAGGTGTAGTCTGTGTTATATGAATATAGAGAAAATGCATGAATAGACCATACTCTGAATAAATAATATAACTAGTTCCAAATTTAAAAAATGGATTGAATTGATATCTGAAAATATATAGGAAATGTTATATTGATATTCATACATTCATTCCAACCTGTTATACATCTAATGGTAATATTAGTGTTATGGTTTATCATGAAGTGTGTGTGACTTTTGCCTCAATAGTGGTTATGGAAATCCAAAATTATGTGTTTAGAAAGAAGTCTCATGAAAAGACTAGTCAAGAAACATGGAGGAATACATGTGTTCTGAAGCAGGATGTGATGGAAAGTGAAAAAAAATTCATATAAATTTGCTAACTTGTGGATTAAATATATACCATATGATGTGCATAAACTGAAGAAATAGTAATTTACCAGTGTTGAAAAAAATGAACGTCAAAATACATATCATGCCCCATAGGAATCTACTTGCATTGATGTTAAACATGGTCAGTAACTGTAGAAATATTAGGATTTGTATGCACAATTAACTGTAGTTAGTTTTCAGTACTAGGAAACAAATATGTATTTCAGGTGGATCAATATTTCTGAAAATAATCTTGTGAAAAGTTGATAATAAATCCACATACATGAACATGAATGAATTGAGGGAGTGTATAATAAGACACATATATTTTATATTTTGAAAAATCTGGACAGTAAATATATATATATATATATATATATATATATATATATATATATATATATATATATATATTTATACCTACACACACACACACACACACAGACATTTAAAAGTAGCAATATATGCCAATCGAAATACATCATGAAATATATATCATCCACAAATCCAAAAATCTTCATTTTACTGAACATAGATTTATGTATAATGTTGTTCAACTAGGAAGCTCACCCAAAGTTTGAATTTTAATTTCCAACAGCGTTTAGGAGGAGTGATCTCTTCTCACAATTTGTATCTGCCATGTCAGCAACCTCATAAGTATTTACTTGTGATACCAGGTAGGATTGTATATGTGCATATAAAAATACATGGGCTGAATAGGGTACAGAGAAATGGAGACAGGAATTCACATATTTGTTAACTTTAAATACACATGAATAGAAGGAGGGACAGAGCCACCAACCGCACCTGCAAGGTAGGCGGACCATCCACCCACCGGTAGAACAGGCCTAGCGGCCCGCCAATCGTAAAAGACACATCACACTGGTTGGGGAAAGGGCAGAGCCACCGCCCGGCTGCAAGGTACACGGACCTGCGACCCACAGGCAGAACAGGCCCAGAAAACCGCGGTGGGGCAGAGGTGCCCCTTGCGACGTCAAGGTTGGTGAACAGAAACTCACCGGCAGAACAGGCCCAGCGGCCTTCAGAGGGGCAGAGACGCCCCCCGCGCCTGCGAAGTAGGTGGACCTGCGAACATGGACAGACCAGGCCCAGGGGCCCGACAGGGTGGTAGACACATCACCAGGTTGGGGGAGGGTCCGAGCTGCCGCCTGTGCCTGCAAGGCAGGTGGACTTCTGACCCACCGGCACAAGAGGCCCTGTGACTTGCCAGCGTGTTAGACACATCACCCCGGTTTGGGAAGGAGTAGAGCCGCCACCCGCGGCTGCAAGGTAGACCGACCTTCAACCCACAGACAGAAGAGACCCAGCGTCATGCGGAGGGGCAGAGCCGACAATCGCACCTGCAGGGTAGGTGGACCTGTGACCCACTGGCAGAACAGGCCCAGCGCCAGCAGAGGGGTAGAGCTGCTGCCGGCTCCTCCAAGGTAGGAAGACCTGCTACCGACCGGCAGAACAGGCCAAGCAGCCTGCTGGTGAGGTAGGCACATTGCCCGATTTGGAGGAGGGGCAGAGCCACGGCCTGCGCCTGTGAGGGAGACTTTGCAACTATAAAAGAGCAGTATAAATATTTAGGGGTAAAATTCAATAACACAACAATTTGAACAAACAGAAAGATACGCGAACAGTATGAAAAGACAAGGAAAGAAAGGACAACAAGCAATGAAGGTCAACTCAACATTAGAAGAGGTAATACCTGCAGCAGATGGAATGTCAGATAAAGAATTCAAAACATACATGCTTCAGATGATCTGGAGTCTCAAGGAAGTCATTAGAACGCAAAATCAGACAATGAAAGATCACTTTGACAATGAATTACATAAACAAATCCAAGAAGCAAAAGATCAACTATACAGGGAGATAGAGGTTATAAAAAACAAACAAACAGAAATCATAGAAATGCAGGAAGCAATAAACCAACTTAAAAACTCAATTGAGAATACTACCAGCAGAGGAGATCACTTAGAAGATGGAACATCAGACAATGTATTTCAACTTGAAAAGAACCGAGACAGCTAGCAAGACTGTTAAGAAACCATGAGCAGAACATCCAAGAAATATGGGATAACATAAAGACACCAAACTTAAGAATCATTGGGATACAGGAAGGTATAGAGGTCCAAACCAAAGGAATGAGAAATCAATTCAATGAAATAATATGGGAAAACTTCCCAGACTTGAAGAATGAGACAGAATCCCAAATCCTAGAAGCCTACAGGATGCCGAATGTGCAAAATCATAAGAGATCCACATTTAGACATATTATAATGAAGATGCCAAACATACAGAATAAGGAGAGGATTTTAACAGCTACAAGAGAAAGGAAGCAGATTACATTTAGCGGTAAACCAATCATTATAACAGCTGATCTTTCAACACAGACTCTGAAAGCTAGAAGATCCTGGAATAACATTTTTCCAAAGCTGAAAGAAAATGGGATTCAACCAATAATTGTGCATCCAGCGAAATTAAGCTTCAGGATGGAAGATGAAATTAAAACCTTCCATGATAAACAAAATTTAAAAGAATTTGCAGCTAGAAAACCATCTCCTCAAAACATCCTCGGCAAAAGATGATCGGAAGAGGAAATGGAAAATAACAATGAAAACCAACAGTGGGAGGTAGTACAGTAAAGGGGGGAAAATAATCAAAGAAAAACAAACCATGCTTAGTAAAATAAATAAACAAATATGGCTGGAAGAACAACCCATATCTCAATAATAACCATAAAAGTTAATGGCTTAAACTCACAAATTAAGAGACACAGGATAGTAGAATGAATCACAAAACAAGACCCAACAATATGCTGCCTACAGGAGACGCAATTGATTGGAAAAGACGTACATAGACTGAAGGTGAACAGTTGAGAAAAATCATATCACTCATATGGACTTCAGAAACAAGCAGGAGTGTCCATACTCATATAAAATAAAATAGATTTCAAGCCAAAGTTTATCAAAAGGGATAAAGAGGGACACTACATACTGCTCATGGGAACCATACACCAACAAGACATAACAATCATAAATGTATATGCCCCAAACAATGGTGCAGCTATGTTCACTAAACAAACTCTTCTCAAGTTCAAGAGTCTAATAGACCACCATACAATTATCATGGGAGACTTCAACACACCTCTCTCACTACTGGACAGATCTTCCAAACAAAAGTTGAATAAGGAAACAATAGAAATCAATAACACAATTAATAAATTGGACTTAATTGACATATATAGAATATACCACCAAACAACAAGCAGTTACACTTTTTTCTCAGTAACACATAGATACCTCTCAAAAATACATCATATATTATGTCACAGGGCAACTCTTAAAAAATATAAAGGAGTACAGATAATACCAGGCATCTTACCTGATCATAATGGAATGAAACTGAAAATCAATGGTAAAAGAAGGAAGGAAAAATCATCCATCACTTGGAGAATGAACAATAGACTACTGAATGATCAATGGGTTATCGAAGACATCTAGGAGGAAAATAAAAAATATCTTAGAGATAAATGAAAAGACAGACAGAACATATCAGAATCTATGGGACACATTGAAAGCAGTTCTAAGAGGAAAATTCATTGCCTGGAGTACTTTCCTAAAAAAGGAAAAAGACAACAAATAAAAGATCTCATGGTTCATCTCAAAATTCTAGAAAAACATGAGAAAACAACAGCAAAAGAAGTAGAAGGCAAGAAATTGTTAAAATCAGAGCTGAAATTAATAAAATTGAAACAAAAGAAACAATTGAAAAATTGACAAAACTAAAAGTTGATTCTTTGAAAAAATAAATAAAATCGACAGACCCTTAGCCATGTTAAGGAAGAGAAGAAGAGAGAGAACTCAAATTACTAGCATACGGGATGAAAATGGCAATATCATAACAGACACTTCAGAAATACAGAAGATAATCAGAAATTATTTTGAATCCTTATACTCCAATAAATTAGAAGATAGTGAAGGCATCAATAAATTTCTTAAGTCATATGATCTGCCCAGATTGAGTCAGGGGGATATAGATAACCTAAACAGACCAATATCAATTGAGGAAACAGAAGAAATCATCCAAAGACTACCAAAAAGGAAAAGCCTAGGATTGGATATATATACAGCAGAGTTTTACAAAACCTTTAAAGCGGAACTAATACCAATAGTTTTCAAGATATTTCAGGAAATAGAAAAAGAGGGACAACTTCCAATTTTATTCTATGAGGCCAATATTACCCTGATTCCTAAACCAGACAAAGACACTTCAAAGAAACAAAACTACAGACCAATATCTCTAATGAACCTAGATGCAAAAATTCTCAATAAAATTCTGGCAAATCAGACACAAAAACATATTAAAAAAATGTGCAACATGATCAAGTAGGATTCATCCCTGGGATGCAAAGCTGGTTCAATATATGGAAATCAATAATTGTTATTCACCACTTCAATAGACTTAAAAATAAGAACCATATAATCATCCCGATATATGCAGAAAAAAACATTCGACAAAGTACAGCAACCCATTCTGTTCAAAACTCTAGAAAAACTAGGGATAATAGGAACATACCTCAATATTGTAAAAGCAATCTATGCTAAGCCTCAGGCCAGCATCATTCTAAATTGATAAAAACTGAAGGCATTCTCTCTAAAATCTGGAACAAGATAGGGATGCCCTCTCTCAACACTTCTGTTCAACATAGTTTTCGAAATACTGGCAAGAGCAATTAGAAAAATGAAAGAAATTAAAGGCGTAAAAAAAAGGAAAAGAAGAACTTAGATTATCACTATTTGTAGCTGACATGATTATGTACCTAGCAGACCCAAAAGGGTCTACAAAAACCTATTAGAGCTAATAAATGAATTCAGCAAAGTGGCAGGATATAAAATCAACAAGCATAAATCAAAATAATTCCTGTATATCAGTGACAAATCCTCTGAAATGGAAATGAGGAAACCACTCCACTCAGAATATCCTCAAAAAAATAAAATACTTGGGAATCAACCTAACAAAAGACGTGAAAGACTTACACAATGAAAACTACAGAACCCTAAAGAGAGAAATAGAAGAAGATCTTAGAAGATGAAAAAATGTACCCTGTTCATGGATACGCAGAACTAACATCATCAAAATGGCGATATTCCCAAAAGTTCTCTGTAGGTTTAATGCAATGCCAATCAAAATCACAACGGCATTTCTTGTAGAAATAGATAAAACAATAATGAAATTCATATGGAAAAATAAAAGACTTAGAATAGCAAAAACAATGCTAAGCAGGAAGTGTGAATCAGGCGGTAGAGCGATACCAGACCTCAAACTATACTACAGAGCAATACTAACAAAAAGAGCATAGTACTGGTACCAAAATAGGTGGTTGGACTAATGGTACATAATAGGGGACACAGAAACAAATCCACAAAACCACAACTATCTTATATTTGATAAAGGGGCTAAAAGCATGCAATGGAGGAAGGATAGCATCTTCAAAAACTAGTGCTGGGAAAACTGGAGTTCCATATTTAACAAAATGAAACTGAATCCCTTTCTCTCGCCATACACAAAAGTTAAGTCAAAATTAATCAAACAGCTTGATATCAAATCAGAGACACGGCTTCTGATAGAAGAAAACCTTGGCTACGATGTACATACTGTGGGGTCGGGCTCCAAATTCCTCAATAGGACACCCATAGCACAAGAGTTAATAACTAGAATGAACAAATGGGACTTACTCAAACTAAATAGATTTTTCTCAGTAACAAAAACAATAAGAGAGGTAATTAGAGAGCCTACATCCTGGGAACAAATCTTACTCCTCACACTTCAGAGAGAGTCCTAATTTCCAAAGTATACAAGGAACTCAAAAAATTAAACAATAAGAAAACGAATAATGCAATCAACAAATGGGCCAAGGACCTGAACAGACACTTCTCAGAGGAGGACATACAATCAATCAACAAGTCCATGAAAAAATGTTCACCATCTCTAGCAGTCAGAGAAATGCAAAACAAATCCACCCTAAGATACCATCTCGCTCCAGTATGAGTGGCAGCCAATATGAAGTCAAACAACAACAAGTGGTGGCGAGGATGTGGGGAAAAGGGTACACCTGTACATTGCTGGTGGGACTGCAAATTGGTGCAGCCAATTTGGAAAGAAGTATGGAGATTTCTTGGAAAGCTGGGAATGGAAACATCATTTGACCCCGCTATTTTTCTTCTCAGTCAATTTGCTAAAGACCTAAAAAGAGCATCGTACAGGGACACTCATAAATGGATGTTCCTAGCAGCACAATTCACAATAGGAAGACTGTGGAACCAAACTCGGTGCCCTTCAAAAGATGAATGGATAAAAAAAAAATTGTGGCATTTATACACAATGGTGTATTATTCTGCATTAAAAAATGACAAAATCATAAAATTTGCAGAGAAATGGATGGCATTAAACAGATTATGCTAAGTGAAGAGAGCAAAAGCCTAAAAAATAAATGCCAAATGTTTTCTTTGGTATAACGAGAGTAACTAAGAACAGAGTTGGGAGGAAGAGCATGAGAAGAAGATTAACATTAAACAGGGGTGACAGGTGGGAATGAAAGGAAAGAGAAGGGAAATTGCATGGAAATGGAAGGAGATCCTCATGGTTATACAAAATTAAATACAAGAGGAAATGAGAAGAAAGGGGAATAAAACAAGGGGAAGAAATAAATTACAGTAGGTGGTGTAGAGAGAGAAGATTGGAGGGAAGGGGATGGGAGATAGTAGATAGTAAAGACAGCAGAATACAACAGACACTATAGCAATATGTAAAACAGTGGATGTGTAACCAATGGGATGCTGCAATCTGTATACGGGGAAAAATGGAAGTTCATAACCCACTTGAATCAAAGTGTGAAGTATGATATGTCAAGAACTATGTAATGCTTTGAAGATCCAACAATAAAAATTAAAGGAAAAAAAACTCATGGAGAACTATTTCAATAAAAATTGACTAGATTTATAACACCTACACTTTATCATGCAAAAGGAAGTCCAACTATACACCATGCCTCCTCTGAACTTCTTGTATTTCTATTCTGTTTGGGTTATTTTTCTCCATCATATTAGGAATAGTAGTCTGAGTCTAGTAGGGTATGCGTTAGTGTCAGAGATTCAGTATTTCGAATGAAAAATAGGAAAATGAATCCAATGTGTATGCAAACATGTGCTACATGAAAATCTTCCCACTCTCATCCACAACAATGCCTTCACGTCACCTTCGCCCCAAATAAGAAACAATTAGAGGAGAAGAGTTAGAAATTCTGTGAATATATATCTGGAATAGAAAATGCTCAGGAGTTCACAAACTTGGATGTAATAGAGGAGTCTTCCAACGTAAGGGACAGGGTAAACACTCCAGAAATATGGAGGTCTGCTGGCCTAAAAAAATTCTTGAGAAACTACCTCTGAGGATGGGCACTTGAAATATATGTTGTTGTAAGGAGTTTTAGCTTCCTTTTTATAGAGACCATCAAAGCTGGGTCTGCATCTATGTTTCCTGGAGGACATTCTTTCTTATTTTCCAATGCACATGAGGCAGCAGTGATGAATTCTCACGTTGTAGGTTAATTGTGGCCACTGGGGGCTAAGGGTCTCCCTGTGTGGACAGTGAAGCTTTTTGGTCATCCTCAACTTTTCGTGGTTTTTTCCTGCTGCTGCACTGGGAGTTTGGTATTTACTTTATGAAATACAAGGAGTTCAACTGGGACACAGTGCTGGAGGGAGTTCTGTCACCTGTGGTTTTTCAGGGTCTGCAAGAGAATGCAACAATCAGGCTTCATTCCCACATAGCTTGCCCCCTTGTCCATAGCAACCTGATTCTGCACATTGCCCTGAAAACTATCCATATAACAAGATGCCTTTACATTCAAGGGTCTCCTCATTGCACCGTGTCAGTGTCAATCCATTTGGAAATCAATGGCAAACCCACATGGCCCCACCACAGATGATTTATCACACACCTGCACACCACAGCTTTGGCCCCACTACTCAGGAGGGTCCAACTTACTGGCAACTCTGTTCTGCACAATTTTCCTTAAACCCATTTAATCAAGGCACTGTCTGGTACACCACAAACTCACACCCACACCCACAATGGCACCTCCTTCTGCCAAGTAGGACTGTGACTATCTGGAGTGTCCTCTGACTGGTGGGCCATAATATTTTCCCCCCGAAATGGCCTGTCATGTCTCAGATCTGGTCTCCTTTGCCAACTCTGTAAAACTGTGAGGAGTCAGCGGTTAGCCACTACCTGCAATCTCAGGAAAAGACCCTCTTCAGAGCTCTACTGGCAATTGGCCCTCCTCACATCAGTAGTTACCAAGAAGGTCTGACTCTGTACTTTGTAAATCCAAAAAAGTGGGCCCACTGGGACTGGTACTGCGACTGGCTCTGGGTACCTGGCTTCTTGGATCCCAAGTTCATAGAGTTCAGTCACCAAGGAAGTTAGGTAGGTCACTTCCTTCAGGAACTGAATGAGGTCGCTGCCTTGGCAACCACTTTGTCCTAACAGTTGCTTCCATGGGTCCCATGAGATGGAGGCTGCCCCTACTTCCTGTGAAAATTTGACTACTTAGAATGGAATATCAACAATAGGCACGTGGGAACAGCTGTACACGCAGGGCTGGTTTGGTCCATCTTCTCTATATTAAGAAGAGAGAGGCTGATTCAGACACATCCCTTTTTCCTGTCCAGGTCGTTTGCCATGGAAAATGGCTTTTGCTCTCTCAGGTCCTTCATAGCTGCCTACATCTTCTCCAGGGATCATTTCTGCATGGAACTTTGAGGTTCTCAGTAGTTTGCAGATAACCTACATTCCTTTATTGTAAGGCGAACTCTGTCCCTGCTCTTTTGTAATGTTAGATTGAGGCAACAGTATAGAACTCAATAACACAATTAATAACATAGACTTAATTGACATATACAGAATAAATCACCCAACATCAAGCAGTTACACTTTTTTATCAGCAGCACATGGATCCTTCTCAAAATAGATCATATATTACATCACAGGGCAACTCTTAAACAATATAAAGGAGTAAAGATAATGCCATGCATCTCATCTGATCATAATGGAATGAAACTGAAAATCAATGATAAAAGAAGTAAAGAAAAATCATGCATCACTTGGAGAATAAACAATAGGTTACTGAATGATCAATGGGTTTTAGAAGACATCAAGGAGGAAATTAAAAAATTCTTAGAGATAAATGAAAACACAGACACAACATATCAAAATCTATGGGACACATTGAAAGCAGTTTTAAGACGAAATTTCATTGCTTGGAATTCATTCCTTAAAAAAAGAAAAAAACCAACAAATTAATGATCTCATACTTCATCTCAAAACCCTAGAAATAGAAGAAGAAAACAACAGAAAAAGAAGTAGAAGGCAAGAAATAATTAAAACCAGAGCTGAAATTAATGAAATCGAAACAAAAGAAACAATTGAAAAAATTGACAAAACTTAACGTTGGTTCTTTCAAAAAATAAATAAAATCGACAGAACCTTAGACATTTTAATGAAGAGAAGAAGAGAGAGAACTCAAATTACTAGCATACGGGATGAAAAAGACAATATCACAACAGACACTTCAGAAATATGGAAGATAATCAGAAAATATTTTGAATCCTTATACTCCAATAAAAGAGAATATAGTGAAGGCATCGATAAATTTCTTAAGTCATCTGATCTGCCCAGATTGAGTCAGGAGGATATAGACAACCTAAACAGACCAATATCAATGGAGGAAATAGAAGAAACCATCCAAAGACTATCAACTAAGTAAAGCCCAGGACCGGATGTGTATACAGCGGAGTTTTAAAAAACATTTAAATGGGAATTAATACCAATACTTTTCAAGCTATTTTAGGAAATAGAAAAAGAGGGAGAACTTCCAAATTCATTCTACGAGGCCAACATCACCCTGATTCCTAAACCAGAGAAACTCACTATAAAGTAGCAAAACTACAGACCAATATCTCTAATGAACCTAGGTGCAAAAATCCTCAATAAAATTCTGATGAATCGGATACGAAAACATATCAAAAAATTGTGCACCATGAGCATGTAGGATTCATCCATGGGATGCAAGGTTCGTTCAATATACAGAAATCAATAAATGTTATTTCCCACATCAATAGACTTAGAAATAAGAACTATATGATCATCTCGATAGATGCAGAAAAAGCATTCAACAAAGTACAGCATCCCTTTATGTTCAAAACTCTAGAAAAACTAGGGATAACAGGAACCTACCTCAATACTGTAAAAGCAATCTATGCTAAGCCTCAGGCTAGCATCATTCTGAATGGAGAAAAAATGAAGGCATTCCCTCTAAAATCTTGAACAAGACAGGGATGCCCTCTCTCACCATTTCTGTTCAACATAGTTCTAGAAACACTGGCCAGAGCAATTAGACAGACAAAAGAAATTAAAGGCATAAAAATAGGAAAAGAAAAACTTAAATTATCACTATTTGCAGATGACATGATTCTATACCTAGCAGACCCAAAAGGGTCTACAAAGAAACTATTAGAGATAATAAATGAATTCACCAAAGTGGCTGGATGTAAAATCAACATGCACAAATCAAAAGCATTCCTGTATATCAGCGAAAAATTGTCTGAAATGGAAATGAGGACAATCACTCCATTTACAATATCCTCAGAAAAAAAAAAAAATACTTGGGAATCAACCTAACAAAAGAGGTGAAAAACTTATACAATGAAAACTACAGAACCCTAAAGAGAGAAATAGGAGAAGATTTTAGAAGATGGAAAAATATACCTTGTTCATGGATAGGCAGAACTAACATCATCAAAATGGCGATATTACCAAAAGTTCTCTATAGGTTTAATGCAATGACAATCAAAATCCCAACGGCATTTCATGTAGAAATAGAGAAAGCAATCATGAAATTCATATCGAAAAATAAAAGACCCAGAATAGTAAAAACAATGCTAAGCAGAAAGTGTGAATCAGGCGGTATAGCGATACCACACATCAAACTATACTACAAAGCAATAGTAACACAAAGAGCACGGTACTGGTACCAAAACAGGCGGGTGGACCAATGGTACAGAATAGAGGACACAGAAACCAATCCAAAAAACTACATACTATCTTATATTTGATAAAGGGGCTAAAAGCATGCAATGGAGGAAGGATAGCATCTTCAACAAATGGTGCTGGGAAAACTGGAAATTCATATGAAAAAAAATGAAACTGAATCCCTTCCTCTCGACATGCACAAAAGTTAACAAAAAATGGATCAAGGAGCTTGATATCAAATCAGAGACACGGTGTGTGATAGAAGAAAATGTTGGCTATGATCTACATACTGTGGGGTCGGGCTCTAAATTCCGCAATAGGACACCCATAGCACAAGAGTTAATAACAAGAATAAAGAAATGGGACTTAATCAAACTTAATTTTTTTTTTCTAAGCAAAAGAAAGAATAAGAGAGGTAAATAGGGAGCCTACATCCTGGGAACAAATCATTACTCTTCACCCTTCAGATAGAGCCCTAATATCCAGAGTATACAAAGAACTCAAAAATTAGACAATAAGATAAAAAATAACCCAATCAACAAATGGCCCAAGGACCTGAACAGACACTTCATAGAGGAGGAATACAATCAATCAACAAGTACATGAAAAAATGCTCACCATCTCTAGCAGTCAGAGAAATGCAAATCAAAACCACCATAAGATACCATCTCACTCCAGTAAGATTGGCAGCCATTATGAAGTCAAACATCAACAAGTTTTAGCGAGGATGTGTGTAAATGGGTACACATGTACATTTCTGGTGGGGCTGCAAATTGGTGCAGCCAATTTTGAAAGCGGTATGGAGATTTCATGGAAAGCTTGAAATGGAACCCACCACTTGACCCAGCTACTACTCTTCTCGGTCTATTTCATAAAGACCTAAAAAGAGCATGGTACATGGACACTGCTACATTGATGTTCATAGCAGCACGATTCACAATAGCAAGAGTGTGGAACCAACCTAGATGCCCTTCAATAGACGAATGGTTAAAAAATGTGGCATTAATTCACAATGGAGTTTTACTCAGCATTAAAAAATGACAAAATCATAGAATTTGCAGGGAAATGAATGGCATTAGAGCAGATTATGCTAAGTGAAGGAAGCCAATCCCTAAAAAACAAATGCCAAATGTCTTCTTTGATATAAGGAGAGTAACTAAGAACAGAGTAGGGATAAAGAGCATGAGAAGAAGATTAACATTAAACTGGGATGAGAGGTAGGAGGGAAAGGGAGAGAGAAGGGAAATTACATGGAAATGGAAGAAAACCCTCAGGGTTATACAAAATTACGGACAAGAGGAAGTGAGGGGAAAGGGAAAAATACAAGGGGGAAAAATAAATTACAGTATAGGGGGTAGAGAGAGAAGATGGGAGGGGAGGGGAGGGGAGGGGAGATAGTAGAGGATAGGAAAGGCAGCAAAATACAACAGACACTAGTATGGCAATATGTAAATCAATGGATGCGTAACAGATATGATTTTGCAAACTATATACGGGATAAAAATGGGAGTTCATAACTCACTTGAATCAAAGTGTGAAATATGATATATCAAGAACTATATAATGTTTTGAACAACAAACAACAAAAGTTAAAAAAACACATGGAGAACTATTTCAACAAAAAATTGACTAGATTTATAACTCCAATTCTACATAATGCAAAAGGCAAGTCCAATTATACACCATGCCTCCTCTGAAATGCTTGTATGTCTATTCATTTTGGGTTATTTTTCTCCATTATATTAGGATTAGGAGTCAGAATATAGAGTCTAGTAGGGTATGGGTTAGTGTGAGTGATTAAGTATTTCGAATGAAAATTAGGAAAATGAATCCAATGTTTATGCAAATATGTGCTAAAAATAATCATCCCACTCTCATCAAGAACAATGCCTTGACATTACCTTCGCCCCAAGTTAGACACAATTAGAGGAGAAGAGTTAGAAAATCTATGAATACTTATCTGGAATAGAATATGCTCAGGAGTTCACAACTTTGGGGGTGGTAGAAGAGTTTCCAAAAGTAAGGGACAGGGTAAACACTTCACAAACATGGTGCTCTGCTGACCGGAAGACTTATGAGAAACTGCCTCTGAGTTTGGGCACTGGAAATATATGTTGTAGTCAGGAGCTTTAGCTTCCTTTGCAGTGAGACCATCAAAGCTGGGTCTGCATCTATGTAACCTGGAGCACATGTTTTCTTTTTCTTTAATGAACATGAGGCAGTAGTGCAGAATTCTCTCTTTGTATGTAAGCTGTGGCCAATGGGGGCTAAGTGTCTTCCTGTGTGGACTCTGAAGCCATGTGGTCATCCTCCATTTTTCATGGTCTTTCTAGCTGCTGCAATGGGAGTTTGGTGTTTGCTTCACGAAATACAAGTAGTTCAACTGGGACACAGTGCTGGAGGGAGTTCTGTCATGTGTGGTGGGTCAGGGTCTGCCAGGAGAATGCACCAACCAGTCTTATATCCAACATAGACTTCCCGCTTGTCCCTAGCAACTTGATTCTGAACATTGCCCTGAAACCTCTCCATATAACAAGATGCCTTTACATGCAAGGGTCTGCTGGCTGCACCATGTCAGTCAAAAGCCATTTGGAAGCCAATGGCCAATCCACATGACACCAACACAGATGTTTAATCACACACCTGCCCACCACTGTTCTAGGCCCACTACTCAGCAAATTCCAACTTACTGGCATCTCTGTTCTACACCATTTTCATGAAACCCAGTGATTCAAGGCACTGTCTGGTACACTCATGATCAGCAACAGGACATCCAAAGGTTCTCCAGTGCCACCTGGTCATGGGAATTTCAAAAATTTCATGGTATTTATCTAGCCATTTTTCAAGTATCAAGTTGGATGCACTGGTTTTTCAATTCATTCAGTAACCATTAAATGGTGAGGATGAAAGCTCTGGAGAACTCTAAAAGGCAACGCTTCCCAACGAGTGCCCAAAATGTCACATGAAGCCTGACCCATTGATGTCTACTCAATGTGAGTTCAATATGTGTTTTGACTCTTTACTATGGTTGCCAAGTCTTTCAGAATAAAATCGTCTTATATCCTGGTGGAGATTCCCAGTGCACTGTGGAAAGACACCCTGAGACTAGATCTCAGTTTCCAAGGGCGACTCTCATGTGTGGCCTCCTAAAATCCCACCAAAATTAATGGCAATACTTCCCTGAAGTCAGTTCCAGAACTCAGTCTCTAAGGGGAATCACACCAGAGTTCAGGTCCAGGTGTACCCAGTCATCTCTTCCAACCAGCACACAAATGACCACAATTAAATCCAAAACACTGCCACATGGCCCTCATCATCTTCCATATAGACACTCATCGTAACCTCTGGATGGAATTTTCCATGAGGGGCGAAGCCCAAGACAGTTTCCAAAATAAACTCCCTTGCCCCTCATTTGCCTAAAGTCAGGGTGACCTAGACACCCTTCCTGTGAACCAGGAGTGATCAAATAGGCCTGCCGTTAATACTGTTCTGATTCTCCAATTTAATCCTACTGATTGTAGGTATAAATCCTTTATGTGAGTTGGAGGCAATAGAAAACCCAAGCACACATGGCATCTTTCTTTAGATCTATCACCTTCTGAGAATCAAAGCCCCAACCTCATACAGGGCCAAGAGGCTGATTCAGACACATCTCTTTCCAAAGCAATTAAGCAAAGATGCACAGGTGATGCCCATTCATTTCCATTTGAAAAATGTTTTCTTCAGGCTTCAGAAAGGGGTGGCCTGAGGCAAATACCTTCCTGACATTCAGGGCAACATAACCATAGGTAAGAAAATGGGCCAAAGCAAGGTTTTTAAACTGAGACTTTACTGGTTACACTGATATCTGAGTTTTCTGAGATGTTCCCATTCCCTTCAGCTATCCATTACATGGCCATGTAACAGATTTTGGAGGTGGTACATATCTTGGCCACAAAACCATGAGCCTATTCTGGAGAGAGGCCAGAAATCAAGATGTGTAGAGGACCTTAGGAAGATAGTAGGTGTTGCCCATCCATAAGGCAAGCCACAGTCCATTTATAAAGTGGGCAGGATGAATGCTGGGAAGCTTCCAACTAGACAGGAAACCTCCATTGATGCATTCTCTTTTCTAAAGACTACAACCACGAACACAGTGGATACACAGACATAGAAACACTCGCCTTGCCAAACGACTTCCTAGAAACAGTCATCTCCAAACCATACAAACCACCATTCCTACCTATTTTCAGAACATGAGACAAAACCACAAACTCACATCCACATCCACAAAAGCACCTCCTTTCCCCAAGTAGGTCTGTGACTATCTGGAGTGTCCTCTGACTGGTGGGCCATACTATGTTGCCCCAAAATGGCCTGGCCTGTCTCAGATCTGTTCTTCTTGGCCCACTCTATGAAGTTGTCAGCAGGCAGCATTGAGCCAATACCTGCTATCTAGGGAAAGGCCCCTTTTCTGAGCTCTACTGGCATTTGGCCATCCTCATATCATTAGGTACCAAGAAAGACTGACTCTGTCCTTGGTAAATCCAAACAAGTTCGACCACTGGGACTGGGACTGGGACTGGCTCTGGGTGCCTGGCTTCTTGGATCCCAATTTCAGAGAGTTCCATCACCAACGAAGTAAGGTAGGTCACCTCCTTCAGGAACTGAATGAGATCACTGCCTTGGCAACCACTTTGTCCTAACAGTTGCTTTCATGGGTCTCATGAGATGGAGGCTGCCCCTACTTCCTGTGACACTTTGACAAGTTTGAATGGTATATCAACAATGGCCACCCAGGAACACCTCTCCACGCAGGTCTGGTTTGGTCCATCTTCTCTACATTAAGAAAAGAGAGGCTGATTCATACACATCCCTTCGTTATCACAAGGTGTTAGCCATGGAAGATGGCTTTTGCTCTCTCAGGTCCTTCATAGCTGCCTTCATCTTCTCCAGGGATCATTTCTGCATAGAAATTTGAGGTTCTCAGCAGGTGTAAGATCCCCTACATTCCTGTATTGTAAGATGAACTCTGTCCCTGCTCTTTTGTAATGTTAGATTGAGGCAACAGTGTATGGTTAGGGATAATAACAGGATCGATTTGGTTTAGGAATCATTCTGTGGGATGAATAATGGTATTGGGAACCTGCAATATTTATAGGAATACAGAGGTGAAATATAAGTATGTAAACAGAAATCTAGGTGAGATTTGAAGCTCAGAAGTGCATTGGGCAATTGATTGCGATACATAGCTTTAAATTACGTTCTGCACACATGTCTCAGATAAGTCGATATACAATGCCATAGGACTTGTACCTTGGATGATTGAATGTAGAGGAGAACATCCACTCAAACAGGGATAATCAATAGGATCAGGAAGATAGTCGGTAGATTTTGGAACAAGGGTGAATTTAGTATTTGTATCAAAAGTTCTTTAGCAATTGGATTTTGGTTAGAGAGTGAATATCAATGTCAGCACATGTGAAGGGTCAGTCACAATGATGAACTGGGGAAAATATGTAGGAAAGCCGATATCAATAGAGACATTGGGAAAACAGGCAAAGTACAGGGTGAGTGATAGTATTAGACATTTTCAACAGTTTTGAGGTTGAATATATTAGGAAGAAACAAATATGTAGTCACCGATAGGATTGACATTTGAGAGCGTTATGCAAGCTGGACATGGATGTTTTTAGTAATCCATGTTCAGTGTCCATTTAGGCTTTGGTACAATCACACGTGTGAATTTTGCATTTTGCGTCCAGAATATTACTGTGATAACATGCATATTTAGATCAGGTTACATGAGTATTTCTTCCTCTATTACTGGGAGCAATATTTTGAAAACGTATAAATTAGTATTGGGGGTACAAAGAGGTGTACCCTGTGTCTATGAATATAGATAATGCATGAATAGACCATACTGTGAATAAATAATATAACTGGTTCCACTTTAAATCATGGATTGAATTGATATCAGAAAATATATAAGAAATCTTATATTGATATACAATCATTCATTCCAAACAGTTATACATCTAATTGTGAAATGATAGTTATGGTTTATCATGAAGGGTGTGTGAGTTTTGCTTAAACAATTATAAAGAAAATCGGAAATAATATGTTTGGAAAGAAGTCTCACGAATAGACCAGTTAAGAAACCTGGAGTAATGCATGTGTTCTGAAGCAGGAAGTGATTGAAAGTGAAACAAATGCCTATAAATTTGCCAACTTGTGCAAGAAATATATACCCTCTGATGTGCATAAACTGAAGAAATAGTAATGTACCAGTGTTGAATAAAAATGAACATCAAAATACAAATCATGTCCCATAAGAGTCTACTTGCATTGCTGTTAAACTGGGGCAGTTACTGTAGAAATATTAGGATAATGCCGCAGTCTTGCTGGGCACAATCAGGAGCCACTTGTCAAAAGAAACTAACTTTATTTTTAAAACCACACACGCCAAACAAAACAGCCTCTCAGGAAAAACCCTCAGAGCCCCAACTGCCACCACTGGCTTCCCAAAAACCTCTTCCTCCCACACAAGCCTCTCTCCACCTCCCACAATCCTCCTGCTCTTGAGGCCGATTGGCTAGGTCATGTGGGCAAAGCCAAATAAGTCCCCTAATGAGCAACTCCGTGGTCTGAAAGGGCAGGGAAACAGCCCAATGAGCATCACCGCAGAGGAGCCAATCAGCTACATATTGCTGTGAGCCAATCATCAGCCAGCAGCTGGAAGTTTGCTGGCTTCTGGAATTTTGCTGGGGCCCCTTCGGATGTGGCTCTCAACATCTCCCCCTCTCTGTTTAAACAACACACATGTGGCTTAGGGACAGTGCCTGCCTTAGGTTGTCCAATAGTACATATGGTCCTTACCCGTTAAGTTGGTACCATTGCAATTGGATCTTACCCATCACTGACTACCGGTCCAGTTTACAGCAACACCTGTGGAGAGGTCTTTGTACCACCGGGGGGTGGTGAGGTTCTTTGCCTCACCTCTAATGGCCCCCAAACATTAGCTGGACGATAATGACACACAGAAGAGAGGAAGATACACCAAGCCAATTGACGGCTCCTTTTGGAAAAATTGTACCACCGATGACATCATCAGCAAATATACCCGAACACTACCACAAGTCGCTGCACAAACAGGTAGTTTACAATGCATACAGGAGAGTTCTCAATGTGTCTAGGCAAGTTCTGCAAGCATTTCAGTGATGGCTATTGCAGAAGCTGTAGATTGGTTTTATCTTTGATTTCACCAGCACTGGGATGAAGATAGGAATTCTGGCAATAATGGCTAAAGAAAAATTATGTAACATTCCAGAAGGCACTGAAAGAAAACAATTTTCTTAACTATTTACATTGTCTTGAAGATAATTATTAAATATAATGAAAAGGAAAGGTGAAAGAAAGGAAACAGATCTGTTAACCTCCTTTTTTTCAAATTTTAAAACAAACCTCAACAGCTCTTTACCCAATTTAAATTAAACCATTTAAATAATGTGAATAAAAAAATATTTGGATCCATTTTTTTTATGAGCGCTCATCATATATCATATATGGACATACGAACATTCAAACATATAACACAAAACACAAGTGTGCACACATAATATAATACATACAACACATAACCTAATAGTAAAGGCCTTATAACTTTTTACACGTGAAATCTCCATTGCAATGTTCAAAAACTCTTTTGTCAAAAAATAGAACTGATCAGCAAAACATTAAACTAGGTCTGTATGAGCTCAAAAAACAAAATAGAATGTGGGAAAGGGCAATAATAAAATAGATAATGAAAAAAGCATCCTGGTTCTATCTCAGATGTAAGGATAGTCAAACTGGAATTTTGGATATCAGCTGATAAGGCCTTGAGTCAAATCATCTTCTTTTTGGATGTGCCCTGATATGTCTTATAAAGAATAGATCTTTTCTGTCCCAGATTAGACTTTTTATATTGGAAAGTAAAGAGAAAACAGTAGAGAAAGGAGAAATCTTACCAGCAACTTCAAGGGATACTATAGCATTAACTATATACTGACAATCGGAAAATAAATTAAATACAGAATATTTAAATATCTCAAAAGCTTGTAATACTGCATTAAGCTCTACCTTTTGAGCTGATTGTTTGGGTACTAAAAATTTATAAGTTTTATCAGGTATAACTATTGCTGCTGTACCATTATTTGATACATCAGTGAATATATTTGAAGCATTCATGATAAGTGTTTTTCTTCTCAATTTTGGAAAAATTACAGGATGCGATGACCAAAAAGACAATAAAGGTTTAGATGGTAAGTGGTTATCAAATGAAACATTAGATTGGACCATGATTATTGCCCAAGTATTTAACTCATTAGCTAACTCATCAATTTGATTCAGAGTATATGGAGTAAAAATTTTATTGGAAGAAATTCCAAACACTCCCTTTGCTGCTTTAATTACTTTGAGTATTAATTATCCTAAAGCCTCAGGATACCTAGTAAGAATAGTGTAAGGAGAATAAGATAAATGTATCCATAATAATGGACCTTCTTGCCAAAATACTCCTGTAGGAATATTTTTTGTTGGTAGTACAATAAATAATAAAGGCAAACTTATATCAATTCTATCCAAATGCATATTTTCCATATATGTTTCATTGATTTTTAATGCCTTTCTTGCTTCAGGTGTTAACATGCGGGGTGAATTTTTATCTGATAGACCTTTTAGGATATCAAATAAAGGTCCCAACTCTCCTGTTGGTATACCTAGATAAGGCCTTATCCAATTTATGTCTCCTAATAACTTTTGAAAGTCGTTATGTGATTTGAGTTGATCTACTCGTATTTGAATTTTTGGTGGACTGACCATGGTTGAGGATAACAGAACTCCTAAATAATTAATTGGAAAATTTAATTGTACTTTATCTATTGCTATCTCTACATTATAATTTTTAATAAGTTTGTAAGTGTGGCATAACTTTCTAGCAATGTGTTTTTAGCTTTGTGTGCTAATAATACATCATCCATATAGTGAAATATTTGTGTTCAGAATTTTGATTTCTAAGTGGCTGGATTACTTTGTTAACATAAATATGACACATAGTTGGGCTGTTAGCCATCCCTTGAGGGAGTACTTTCCATTCATATCTCTGATCAGGACCTTCATGATTCAGTGCAGGGATAGTAAAAGCAAAACCTGGACTATCCTTAGGATGAATTATAATTGAAAAAAAAAACAATATTTAATATCTATACCTAAAACATACCAGGTTATTGGCAAAGCAGACAATTGAGGAATCCCTGATTGAGCAGGTCCCATAATAACCATCTCATTATTAATGGCTCTAAAATCTTGCAATAGTCTCCATTTACCAGATTTCTTTTTGATGACATAAATGGGAGTATTTTGGGGATATACAGTCGGTTGTATATGTCCTTCTGCTAATTGTTGTTTTACCAGGTCATGGACTGCTTGTATCTTTTCTTTAGTCAGGGGCCACTGAGGAACCCATACTGTCTTTCTGATTTTCAGGTAATTTTTATTGTCTCAGTGGCCCTTTCTGAAAATCCAACCCATGTCTCTCTGTTCCTTGATCTATTTGTATTGGTGCTGCTATGACTTATTCTTGTTTTTCTAATCTTTTTTCTTTCCTAAAACCTTGTCTAGTCATAATAGTGGCTGCATTTTGGTTGATGTTATTTGTTAATGTCAAACCTAATTGATCTAGGACATCTCGTCCCCATAAATTTATGGGAAGATGATCCAATACATATGGCTGTATAGTTCCTTCACATCCTTTAGGATCCTTCCTATCTAATACCATTTTACTTCTATGGGGATTAGTCGCCACTTATAGGCCTCGAAGCGTTTGAGTGGCTTGTTGTAATGGCCAATGTTTTTGCCATTCTTGATGAGAGATGATGCTAATGTCTGCACCTGTATCCAGTAGCCCATTCAATTCATGCCCTTGAATATTTAGTTTTAGCATGGGGCGAGAATCTAAATTTAAAGAAAGCATAGCCAAATCTACACCTGTGGAGCCTAATCCCTTTGAACATCTTTCTACAGTACGACTGGAAAATTTATCATACAGACTGGGTATTATTAGTAACTGTGCTATTCTATCTCCTTGTGAAATTACTGATATGTCCTTTGGAGAACTGGCTATAATTTTTATTTCACCTTCATAATCGGGATCAATCACCCCAGGACTTATCATAAGTTCTTTTAGAGTAGAAGAGCTGCATCCCAATAATAAGCCCATGGTTCCTTTGGGAAGAGGTCCTTTTACCCCTGTGGGAATGATTTGAACTCCCATCTCTGGAGTTAGTACTGATCTGGCAGAGGCGCAGATGTCCAACACTGTGCTCCCTCTGGTTTGTCTGATGAGGGATCTGATGGACAATGTGTCCTGGGCACTACCCTGATGGGGTTGCTGGGTTCCTCCAGTGCTCTGTATATTTGTGGTTTGGGGCCCCGGAGCATTGGAACCCCCTGTCCATTTATTTGGCAATTGAGCCCAATGCCTTTCTCCATGATATCGTGGATAAACACCTGGTCCTTGTTCATTTTTTGATAATTGAGTACCCTCTATGGTGGTTTGAGAACAGCACTCATTAGCCCAATGTCTCCCTCTATGGCATTGTGGCCAAATACCTGGTATTCTACTCCTTTGATACCTAATATTGTTAAACCCTCCTTCTATAGGCCAATTCCTTTTAAAATGTCCTGTTTCTTCACATTGGTAGAATGTTCTTGGTCTGGCATCTAAAGCCTGTTTTACTGTAGCTGCCACAATTTGCCCTTGTTCATTAATGTATCTGGCAACTAAAGCCTGTTTTACTGCAGCTGCCATGACTTGCTCTTGTTCATTAATGTCTCTACATAATTAAATCAATGTGTTTAAATCTTCATTTTTCCATGGTCTAATGATATCTCTGCAACAACGATTCGCTTGCTCATAAGCCAGTTGTTTTAGTAATGGCATTGCTTGTTCTGTATTCCCAAAAACTCTGGTAGCTCTTTGAATAAGCCTATCTAGAGATTCAGCATAAGGTTCATTAGCTCCTTGTATTACCTTAGATAATTGACCTTGTAAACCTCCATGTTCTTGTAAAGTCTTCCATGCCTTAATTGCATCTACACCAATTTGTGCACATACACCATGATCATATGCAATTTGCTGCTGCTGATCTTCATAAGGTCCCTTTCCTAACAACATATCTAGATTTCTCTGAGGATAACCAGCTCCTGCATTTCGCCTAGCTGTCTCCTTTCAACATTCCTCATTGGCAACCTTCCATAACATGCATTGTCCTCCATTTAGCACAACATTACACATATTAGCCCAATCCACTGGCTTCATGTTCAAGTTGTTAATGGATTCGACCATGATTACATTGAAGGGTGCTTGAGGACGATAGGTTGTTACAGCCTCTTTTAGCTGCTTCACTGTTTTGAAATTTAAAGCATGGTAAACACGCTGCCCTCCTCCCTCAAATACAGGGCATGTTAATATTTGAGATCTTGTCTCAGGATCCTAACTATCAACTGCGGGAGTTGGGGGCCTCCCAGCATAAGAAAGTGGCCTTGTTAGTTATACACTTATGTCATCTGGTGATAGAAAGGTGTTAGTAGCAGTCTCCTGTTGTAAATTTCCCCTGATGTTTTTTACTGTTTTACACTTTCTTTCTCTGTCTAACTAGCTTTAGAGGCCTTGTCTTTTACTTGAATTTTTTCCTCTGTCTGACTAGTTCGAGAGACGTTCTCTTTTACTTGAATAGTTTCCTCTATCTGACTAGCTCGAGAGACCTTCTCTTTTACTTGAATTTTTTCTTCTGTCTGACTAACTTGAGACACCTTCTGTTTTACTTGAATCAATATGTCTTCTTCTTCCTCTACCATTGACTGAACTGAAGGCTTTGAACTAAGCAAACAAGATATGAATGTCCACAATGGCAATGTGCCAACTGGCAGAATCCCTGGGCTTTTCTTTTCTATTCTTTTTAAATCTGCACCATGATGGTTCCATTGTGATATATTTAACAACTCCTCCTTAAAAAGCCATGGTCTACATTTTTGTATTGTATCAACAATTGCCATGACTGCTCTTGATTTTACTGGGATGCCTCCTTCCTCTAAAAATTTACTTAACACTTTTTTGGTTTGTTTTTTACTAATTTTTGATCCCATATTTCTACTATAATACAAACCAACAAGATAACACCAAACAAAAAAAGAGATAGAACGAAATAAAAATGGAACAACAAAAAATTATTATAGCCTTTCTCCCTATCTGTTCCTCAGACACAAATAGTTTTTCCTCAGATGTGAGCAGTTTTTCTTCCATCTCACTCATCTCCAGGGACAGGCAACTTAAAACAAAAGAGGAATCATAAAATGGCTACCCATCCTCTCGCCCTGCCCTCAAGAGCGAGCAGTTTACCTTATCAGTTACCCTCAGTCGCTCCCCATATGAGCCACCAAATGCCGCTGTCTGGCTGGGCACAATCAGAATCCACTTGTCAAAAGAAACTAACTTTATTTTTAGAACCACACACGCCAAGCAAAACAGCCTCTCAGGAAAAATCCTCAGAACCCCAACTCCCAACACCAGCTTCCCAAAAGCCTCTCCCTCCCACACAAGCCTCTATCCACTTCTCACAATCCTCCTGCTCTTGAGGCAGATTGGCTGGGTCACGTGGGCAGAGCCAAAAAAGTCCCCCAATGAGCAGCTCCATGGTCTGAATGGGCAGGGAAACAGCCCAATAAGCATCACCGCAGAGGAGCCAATCAGCTAGATGTTGCTGGGGCTGCTGTGAGCCAATCATAAGCTGGAAGTCTGAAAGGCGGGGAAACATCTCAATGAGCATCTCCAATGAGCATCACCACAGAGGAGACAATGAGCTAGAAGTTGCTAAGGCCGCTGTGAGCCAATCATCAGCCTGCAGCTGAAAGTTTGCTGACACCTGGAAGTTTGCTGTGGCCCCTTCGGCTGTGACTATCAACAGGATACGTATGCACCATTCACTGAAGTTAGTTTTCAGTAATAGAAAACAAATATGAATTTCAGGTGGATGAATATTTCTGAAAATAATCTCGTGAAAAGTTGATTATAAATCCACATACTTGAACATGAATGAATTTAGGGAGTGTAAATAAGACACATATATTTCATATTTTGAAAAATCTGGAGAGTGTGTATGTGTGTATACACACACACACACACACAAATTTTAAAATGTAGCAACATATATGCCAATCGAAATTCACCATGAAATATACATCATTCACAGATCTAAAAATATTCAATTTACTTAACAGGGATTTATGTATAATGTTGTTCTCCTAGGAAGCTCACCCATAGGTTCAATTTTCAGTTCCAACAGCATCTAGGAGGAGTGATCTCTTCTCAAAATTTGTATCTGCCAAATCAGCTACCGCACAAAAATATACACGTGATAAAAGGTAGGATTCTTTAAGTGCATATAAAATAGATGTGCTGAATAGGATACAGAGAAAGGGAGACAGGAATTCACATATTTGTTAACTTTAAAAATACATGGAGGACTATTTCAATTAAAAATTGACTAGAATTATAACACCTACTTGCAAAAGGCAAGTCCAAATATATACCATGCCTTCTCTGAACAGCTTCTATTTCTTTTCTGTTAGGATTCTTTTTCTCCATCATATTAGGATTAGTAGTCAGATTCTAGTACAGTATGGGTTAGTGTCAGGGATTCAGTATTTCAAATGGAAAATAGGAAAATGAATCCAATGTGTATGCAAATATATGCTAAACAAAAATCTTTCCACTCTCATCCAGAAAAATGCCTTGACATTACCTTCGCCCCAAGTAAGACACAATTAGAGGAGAAGAATTAGAAAATCTGTTAATACATATCTGGAATGGAAAATGCTCAGGAGTTCACAACCTTGAAGGTGGTAGAGGAGTTTCCAAAAGTAAGGGAAAGGGTAAACACTCCAGAAACATGGAGCTCTGCTTGCCTAAAGACTTCTTGAGAAACTGCCTCTGAGGTTGGGCACTTGAAATATACGTTGTTGTCAGAAGCTTTAGCTTTCTTTGTAGTGAGACCATCAAACTGGGTCTTCATCTATGTGACCTGGAGGATGTTGTTTCTTATTTTCCTAATGAACATGTGGCAGCAGTTCTGAATTCTCTCTTTGTAGGTAAACTGTGGCAACTTGGGGCTAAGTGTCTCCCTGTTTGGACTGTGAACCCAGTTGGTAATCCTCCAGTTTTCGTGGTGTTTCTTGCTGCTGCACTTGGAGTTTGGTATTTGCTTCTTGAAATACAAGGATTTCAACTGGGGCACAGTGCTGGAGGGATTTCTGTCACATGTGGTGTGTCAGGGTCTGCATATAAATGCACCAACCAGGCTTCTATCGCACATGCTTGCCCCCTTGACCATAGCAACTTGATTCTGAACATTGCCCTGAAAAATCTCCATATAACAAGATGCCTTTACATATAAGGGTCTGCTGGCTGCAGCATGTCAGTCACAAGCCATTTGGAAGCCAATGGCAGATCCACATGGCCCCAACACAGATGTTTTATCACACACCTGCACATCACTGCTCTAGGCCCCAACTCAGCAGTCTCCAAATTACTGGCATCTCTGTTCTACACCATTCTCATGAAACCAAGTCAATCAAGGCACTGTCTTGTACACTCATGATCAACAGCATAAGATCCAAAGTTACTCCAGTGCCATCTGCTCATGGGAATTTAAAAAATGTCATGGTACTTATCTAGCCATTTTTAAAGGATGAAGTTGGAGGCACTGTGGGTTTAAATTTATTCAGGAACCATTAAATGTTGAGGAAGTTTATTTCAATGAAAGTTCTGGAGAACTCTCAGAGGAAAGTCTTCCCAAAGAGTGACCAAAAAGTCACATGAAGCCAGGCCCATTGAGGTCTACAATATGAGGTCCATGTGAGTTTTGACTCTCAACTATTGCTGCCAAGTCTTTCAGAATGAAATCATGTGATATCCTGGCTGAGATTCCCAGTGTTCTGTGGAAAGCTACCCTGGTCCAAGATCTCAGTTTCCAAGAGCGACTCTCATGCATGGCCTCCTAAAACCCCAACACAATTCATGGAAATACTTCTCTGACGTCAGTTCTAGACCTCAGTCTCTAAGGGTATCACACCAGAGTTCAAGCCCAGGTGGACCCAGTCATCACTTCCAACCACCACACAAATAAACACAATTAAAACCAAAACACTACCACAAGGCCCTCATCCTCTTCCATATAGACACTAATCATAACCTCTTGCTGGAGTTTTCCATGATGGGCGCAGCCCAAGACAGTGTTCAAAAGAGCTCCCTTGCCACTTATTTTCCTAAAGTCAGCGTGGTTTTTTACCATTTTTGTTTTGGATACACACATGGAATCTTTCTTTAGATCCATGAGGTGCTGAGAATCTAAGCCACAGCATCACACAGGGCCAAGAGGCTGAATCAGACACATCCTTATCCTAAGCAATTAAACAAAGAGCGACAGGTGATGCGCATGCATTTCCATTTGAAAACAGTTTTCATCAGTCTTCCCAAATGGGTGGACTGAGGCAAAGACCTCCTGACATTCAGGTCAACAGAACAATAGGTAAGCAAAAGGCCAAAAGAAGGGTTTTTCCAATGAGACATTACTGGTCACACTGATATCTGTGTTTTCTGAGATGCTCCCATTTCCTTCAGCTATCCAGTACATGGCCATGTCACAGAGCTTGGAGGGGTACATATCTTGGACACAAATCCATAAGACTATTTTGGAGAGTGGCCAGAATTTAGGAAGAAAACATGAACTTAGGAATTTAGTAGGTGTTGCACATCTATAAGACAAGCCACAGTCCATTAATAAATCGGGCAGGATGAATGCTGGGAAGCTTCCTAATAGACAGGACACATCCTTGATGCATTCTCTTTTCTAATGTCTTCAACCATGGACACAGTGGAATACATAGATAAAGAAACACTCACCTTGTCAAAGGACCTACTATAAAGAGTCCACACCAAACCAAAAAAAACCCGCCTTTTCCACCTATTCTCAGAAGATGAGACAGAACCAAAAACTCACACCCACATCCACAAAGGCACCTCCTTTCCCCAAGTAGGTCTGTGACTATACAGTGTGTCCTCTGAATGGTGGGCCATACTATGTTACCCCAAAATGGCCTGTCTTGTCTCAGATCTGTTTTCTTTGGCCAACTCTGTGAAGTTGTGAGGATCCATTGGTGAGCCACTTTCTGCTTTCTCAGGAAGGGCCCCTCTTCAGAGCTTTTCTGGCATTTGGCCATCCTCAAATCAGTAGGTACCAAGAAAGACTGACTCTGTCCTTGGTAAATCCAAACAAGTGAGACCACTGGGACTGGTACTGGGACTGGCTCTGTGTGCCTGGTTTCCTGGATCCCAAGTTCAGAGATTCCATCACCAAGAAAGTGAGGTAGGTCACTTCCTTCAGGAACTGAATGAGGTCACAGCCTTGGCAACCACTTTGTCCTAACAGATGCTTCCAAGGGTCCCATGAGATGGAGGCTGCACCTACTTCCTCTGACATTTTCATAAGTTAGAATGGTATATCAACCATAGGTACTGGGGAACAGCTCTCCAAAGAGGCTTGGTTTGGTCCATCTTCTCTACATTAAGAAGAGAGATTCTGATTAAGACCCAACCCTTTATCCTGACCATGTTTTTTTGCCATGGAAGATGACTTTTGCCCTCTCAGGTCGTTCATAGCATCCTACACATTCTCCAGGGATTATTTCTACATGGACCTTTGAGGTTCTCAGCAGGTGGAAGATCCATACATTCCTGTATTGTAATACCAACTCTGTCTCTGCTCTTCTGTAAAGTTAGATTGAGGAACAGTGTATGGTTAGGATTAATAACATGTTCAATATGGGTTAGGAATCATTCTGCTTGATGAACAATGTTATTGGAAACCTGCGATATTTACATGAAAATATAGGTGAAATATAAGTATTGAAATATAAATCTAGGTAAGATTTGAATCCTAGAAGGGAATTTGTCCTTTGAGTGGGATACTTAGCTTTGAATTATGTTCTGCACATATGTCTCAGATAAATTGATATGCAATGGCATAGATCCTTGTACCTTCGATGATTGAATGTAGAAGAGAGCATCCAGTTAAAAAAGGGATTTTTGCTAGGATTAGGAATATAGTCGGTAGGATTACGAAGAAGATTGAGTATAGAATTTGGACCAAAAGTTCTTTAGCAATAGGGTTTCTGGTAGAGATTGAATATAAATGTCAGCACATGTGAAGAGTCAGTCACAATGATGAACTGGGGAAAAAAGTAGGAAAGCAGATGTGAATAGAGAGTAGGAAATCAGGCAAATTATAAAATGAGTGAGAGGTTTAGACAGTTTCAACAGGGTGAGATTGAAAATGTAGTCTTAGGAAGAAACACATATGTAATCACCAATAGGATTGACATTTGAGAGCATTAGGCAACCTGGACATGGATGTTTTTAGTAATCCATGTTCACTTTCCATTTAGGCTTTGGGACAGTCATAAGTGTGACCTTTGCATTTTGTGTCCAGAATATTACTGTGATAAAATGTATATGTAGATCAGTTGACATGCATATTTTTTCCACCATTTCTGGGAGCAATATTTTGAAGATATAGAAATTATTGTTGGGAGTACACAGAGGTGTACCATGTGTCTATCAATATATAGACAATGCATGAATAGACCATACTGTGAATAAATGATATAACTGGTTTCACTTTGAATAATGGATTGAATTGATATCTGAAAGTATACAAGAAATCTTATATTGATGTACAATCATTCATTTAAACCAGTTTTACATCTAATGGTAATATTATTGTTATGTTTTATCATGATGGGTGTGTCAGTTTTGCTTCAAAAGTGATAATGGAAATCGAAAATAATGTGTTTGGAAAGAAGTGTCACAAAAAGAGAAGTCAAGAAACATGGAGGAATACATGTGTTCTGAAGCAAAAGTGATTGAAAGCAAAACAAATGTGTCTATATTTGCTAAATTGTGGATGAAATATACATCCTATGATGTGCATTAACTGGAGAAATAGTAATGTACCAGTGTTGAATAAAAATGAACGTCAAAATACACATTATATCACATAGGAATCTTCTTGCATTGATGTTAAACTGGGTCAGTTACTGTATAAATATTAGAATTTTATTTTGGTGTTATAATACAATTTAATTTAGCACTAGCATGCCACAGAATGTAGAAGAAAGAGCAATGGATTTTTAGTTATAACACTAATAATCTAGCATTTAATGATTATTTTGGGGAGTCTAGAATTTACATAAGGCTATGCAACATAATTTTTTGTATTTAACATTCATAAAATCTTGGAATTTTGGTAATATTTCTCCCATTTTTATTTTTTCAGTTGTTGATAGACCTTCATTTTATTTATTCGTATGTGGTGCTGAGAATATAACCCACTGCCTCACACATGCTAGACAAGCATGTTAACACTGAGTCACAAACCCAGCCCCTCCACTTTTATCTTTTCATCAAACACTCCTCTCCCTCTTCTTTACTCACTTTCTTCCTCATTTTCCCCCTTCTCTCTCTTCCTTTTTCATTTTCCCTCCATAAGTATTTTTCTCTCATAGCATTACAAACAGTACTATGCTATGAAATTTACATTTAAAACTGTTTTTTATAGTCATTCTTTTTTCTTGAGAAAATTTAAAAATTATAACCACCTGATAAATATATTACAATACATTTATTATGCATATGTATCTATATTCAGGCATATGTGTTACATATATTATATATATATACATATATATTTAAAAGTACTTTGATTAGCCTGTTAGAAATAATATAGACCAAGTCTTTCTTAATTCTCAAGTCTTCCAGAATTAACATCCTACAGTGAAAATCAAATAAACATATTTAAGTAAACAGGTATTATTCTTATTTATCAATACTGATAATTTAAGGTTTTTATATCACATTTAGCTGTAATATGGCATATTAACTCTTTTGATTTAGAGAAATTTTTTTTTGAATAACCTACTATTTAAGGACCATATGCACTGACATTTTAAATGGCATTCTTGTGATTTCACTTTCTATCAATTGCATATTAATTGCCAAATACTTATTTTAGTAATTTTCATATTCATAATTGATATAAAGTCAATTGATTAATTCTTTTTGTAAGGAGTTACTAATTACAGTAGGGACAGTATTAATAATTCTAAATCTTTATAAAAATGGTACAAAATATTTTCATGCAAAATTATGTATAATTGCATGCTCTAAATGTTTGATTGTTGATACATATAATAAAGAGCTTTTGATGAGTCTCTTCCCCAGTAAAACACAAAATGCAAAGATATAGTTGGGTATGTATGTCCAAACAAACATATGGAAAAATACACATTATCATCTAGAAACTATTAAATAAAAAATGAAAAGAACAATCCAACACATTGTACCAACTTGTCAGATGAGGTAGTATTCTGGAAGAATAGCCTAAGTCTAGACCTGGTCCATGTCAAAATATTCACAAAAAAATAAAATATGAAAAATATAGGAAATGCTATGAGTTTTTCTTGAAGGTAAGTGGATTATCCTTTAATCTCAATTATGTGCATTTTTAAAAGCCAGTTTTCTGGTAAAATAAATTTGTGATAGTTACAAGTACACAAAACAAAGTTTCTGCTTAGCAAAATGAATGCATCTCAACTCTTTTTTAGCTGATTTCTTCCCACTCAACTTTAAACCTTTATTTATTTATTTTTTATTGGTTGTTCAAAACATTACAACGCTCATCCTATATCATCTTTCATACATTTGACTCAATTGGGTTATGAACTCCCAATTTTCCCCAAATACGAGTTGCAGAATCACATCGGTTACACATTCACATTTTTACATAATGTCATATTAGTGACTGTTGTATTCTGCTACATTTCCTATCCCCTACTATCCCCTACTATACCCCCTCCCATCCCCTCCCATCTTCTTTCTCTACCTCATCTGCTGTTGTTCACTTCTCTCCCTTGCCCCACCTTTCCCCAATTTTCCCTACCCCATTGTTTGAAGATGCTATCCTACTTCCATTGCATGCTTTTAGCCCCTTTTTCAAATATAAGAAAGTTGTAATTTTGAGGATTGGTTTCTGTGTCCTCTATTCTGTACCATTGTTCCACCTGCCTATTTTGTTACCAGTACCACGCTGTTTTTGTTACTATTGCTTTTAGTACAGTTTGAACTCTGGTATCACTATACCTCCAGATTCATATTTTCTGTTTAGAGTTGCTTTTGCTATTCTGGGTCTTTTGTTTTTCCATCTTCTAAGATCTTCTTCTCTCTCTCTCTTTAGGGTTCTGTAGTTTTCAGTATATAAAACTTTCACGTCTTTTGTTAGGTTGATTCCCAAGTATCTTATTTTATTTGAGGATATTGTGAATGGAGTGGTTTTCCTCATTTCCATTTCAGAAGTTGTGTTGCTGACATACAGGAATGCCTTTCATTTATGCGTGTTAATTTTATATTCTGCCACTTTGCTGAATTCATTTATTAACTCTAGACGTTTCATTGTAGACCCTTTGGGGTCTGTTAAATATATTTTCATGACATCTGCAAATAGCGATAATTTAAATACTTCTTTTCCTATTTTTATGCCTTTAATTTTTTTTGTCTGTCTAATTGTTCTGGCTAGTATTTCAAGAACTAAATTGAATAGAAGTGGTGATAGAGGGCATCCCTGTTTTGTTCCAGATTTTAGAGGGAATGCCTTCAGTTTTTCCACATTTAGGATGATGCTAGCCTGAGGTTTAGCATATATAGCTTTTACAATGTTGAGGTAAGTTCCTGTTATCTCTAGTTTTTCTAGTGTTTTGAACATAAAGTGATGCTGAACTTTGTCAAATGTTTTTTCTGCATCTATTGAGATGATCATATGGTTCTTGTCTTTATGTCTATTGATGTGGTGAATGGCATTTATTGATTTCCGTATATTGAACAAGCCTTGCATCCCAGGGATGAATCTTACTTGATCATGGTGCACAATTTTTTTGATATGCTTTTGTATTCGATTCACCAGGATTTTATTGACAAGTTTTGCATCGAAGTTCATTAGAGATATTGGTCTGTAGTTTTCTTTCTTTGAAGTGTCTTTGTCTGGTTTCGGGATCAGGGTGATTTATCCTCATAGAATAAATTTGGAAAAGCTCCTTCTTTTTGTTTTTCTTGAAATAGCTTGAAAAATATTGGTATTAATTCTTCTTTAAAGGTTTTGTAGAACTCCGCTGTATACCCATCCGGTCCATGGCTTCTTTTGGTTGGTAGTTTTTGATGGCTTCTTTCATTTCTTCCTTTGTTATTGGTCTGTTTAAATTGCGTGTGTCTTCCTGACTCAATCTGGGCAGATCATATGACTTAAAAAATTCATCGATATCTTCACTATCTTCTATTTTATTGGAATATAGTGTTTCAAAATACTTTCTAATTATCTTCTGTATTTCTGTAGTGTCTGTTGTGATATTGCCTGTTTCATCCCGTATGTTAGTAATTTGAGTTCTCTCTCTTCTTCTCTTCATTAGCATGGCTGTGGGCCTGTCAATCTTATTTATTTTTTCAAAGAACCAACTTTTAGTTTTATCAAATTTTTTAATTTTTTTTTGTTTCAATTTTGTTGATTTCTGCTCTAAATTTAATTATTTCTTGTCTTCTACTACATTTGCTCTTGTTTTGCTCTTCCTTTTCTAGGTTTTTGAGGTGTAGTGTGAGTTCATTTATTTGTTGATTTTTTTCTTTTTTTGAGGAAAGAACTCCAAGAAATGAACTTCCCTCTTAAACTGCTTTCATTGTGTCCCATCGATTCCGGTATGTTGTGTCTGTATTGTCATTTGTCTCTAAGAATTTTTTTTATCTCCTCCATTATGTCTTCTGTAACCCATTGATCATTCAGTAGCATGTTGTTCATTTTCCATGTGATGTAGGATTTTTCCTTCTTTCTTTCATCATTGATTTCCAGCTTCATTCCATTATTATCAGATATAGTGCATGGTATAATCTCCATGCTTTTATATTTACTAAGAATTGCCCTATGGCATAATATATGGTCTATCTTTGAGTAGGATCCATGTGAAACTGAGAAGAACGTGTATCCACTTGATGATGGCTGATATATTCTATATATGTCGTTTAAGTCTAGGTTACAAATTGTGCTGTTGAGTTTGATAGTTTCTTTATTCAGTTCTTGTCTAGAGAATCTGTCTAATGCCGAGAGTGGTGTCTTGAAGTCACCCATAATTATTGTGTTGTAGTCTATTTGGCTATTGAACTTGAGGAGAGTTTGTTTTATGAACATTGCAGCTCCATTGCTTGGTGCATACAAATTCATAATTGTTATGTCTTGTTGGTGGATGGTTTCTTTTAACAGAATATAGTGTCCTTCTTTATCCCTTTTGATTAACTTAGGTTTGAAGTTGATTTTATTCCACATGAGTATGGCCACTCCTTCTTGCTTCTGAGGGCCATGTGAGTGGTATGATTTTTCCCAACCTTTTACCTTCACCCTGTGTATGTCTTTTCCTATCATATGAGTCTCCTTAAGGCAGCATATTGTTGGATTTATTTTTTTTGATCCAGGTTACTAGCCCATTCTCTTGATTGGTGAATTTAGGCCATTAACATATAAGGTTACAATTGAAATATGATTTGTTCTTCCAATCATGTTTATTTATTTATTATGTTTTAGTTTGGCTAGTTTTTACTTTTTTGGTTATTTTCCTCCCCCTTTACTGAGATACCTCCTGCTGTTAGTTTTCGGCACTATTTATCAATTCCTCTTCTCGTAGTATTTTGCTCAAAATGCTTTGCAGTGCTGGTTTTCTGGCTGCGAATTCTTTTAGCTTTTGTTTATTGTGAATGACTTTAATTTCGTTTTCAAATCTGAACCTTAATTTTGCTGGATACAGTATTCTTGGTTGGAATCCATTATTTTTCAGCATTTGAAATACATTGTTCAAGGATCTTCTCGCTTTCAAAGTCTGTGATGAAAAATCAGTCATTAACCTAATTGGTTTTCCCCTGAATGTAATCTGCCTCCTTTCTCTTATAGTGTTTAATATTCTCTCCTTGTTCTGTATGTTGGCTATCTTCATAATTATATGTCTTGGTGTTTGTCTATTATGATTTTGAATGTTTGGGGTCCTGTAGGCTTCCAGGATTTGACAATCCGATCCATCTTTCATCTCTGGGATGTTTTCTAGAATTATTTTATTTAATATGTTCTCCATTCCTTTGGTTTGAATCTCTATGCCTTCTTCTATCTCAATGACTCTCATTTTTTATGACATCCAATATCTCTTGAATAGATTGCTAATGGGATTTAAGCCTCTTTTCTGTGTTGATTATATTCTTTTCAAGTTGATAAACTTTGTCTTCATTATCTGAAATTCTGACTTCTGCTTGATCTAGTCTATTTGTAATATTCTCGTTTGAGTGTTTAATTTGGTTAATACTTTCCTGCATTTCTAGTATTACTGTTTGATTTCTTTTAAGATCTCTATCTCCTGGTAAAGCTCGTTGTTTGCCATTTGAGTTTGTTTGTTTAATTCATTTTCAAAATATACTTTTATTGCTTGGACTTGCTGCCTCATGTCTTCTCTAATATTCCTTTCCATCTGAGTTAGGTATGCCTTAAGTTCTTTCCCTATCCCTGTTTCTGATGCTTCTAGGTCCTCCTGTAGAATTAAGTTGTCCTGCATTGTTTGCACTCCTTTCTTTCCCTTGTTTTTTCATGATGCTCATGTTACTTTCCAGCTCTATTTGATTGCTGTGTTTCTGTTTTATTCTATAGATTTGTTTCGGTGTTGTGTATCTCTGTTGTCTCTCCTTTGTGTTGGTAGACTATGCCTGCTAAAGTGGATTCCACTTGTAGGGAATTCCGAAGGCCGAGCTCTAGTGACGTCACCCCTCTGCTTTGGCGGGCCCAGGCTCCTTGCCGAAATGTTCGAATACGGGGATGGAACTGGACTGTCTCCAGTTGGTTTCAGCTCTAGGTCACTGGCGGGTGGGCAATCACTAGCCACCCAGTGGCGCAGTCGGTCTCCTGCGCGCCGGTGTTCTCCAGACGCCCAGTCACGCGGACAGCAGGTGGACTGTCACCTGCGCTTCTGTGTTCTCCAGCTTCCCAGTCACAAGAGCCTGGCCTCTAGTCCCCTGGTTTCTCCTGCTAGTCCTGGTTTCTCCTGCTAGACTAGATTTCCCATGAGTGATGCTCCTCTGCAGTTCAATCTGTATTCTGGGCCTGTCATTTGTTGGGTGTGGAGGGTGTCTATTGGAACCCAGACACTCTATTGTTTTGAGGATCAGTCAGACTGGATCTCCGGTTGCACATTTGGCTCGTTTTTCAGACCCAATTACCAGATCTCAGTGCTAAAAATCTTTCTTATAGGTTTTGGTGCACCCCCATTTTGCTGTAAGTTCTTAACAAGATAGTTTTTTGTGGTTCTATCTCGTTATTCACCTGTGCAGTGGCGCGTTACACTGGGTGTGATGCACTCTATTCGTGGCCATCAGGCAATGATGAAATATTATGCTTTGTATGCAGCATTTACTGAAGTTAGTTTTCAGTATTAGGAAACAAATATGTATTTCAGGTGAATGAATAATCTGAATTTCTGAGAATAATCTTGTGAAAAGTTGATTATAAATTCACATACGTGAATATGAATGATTTTAGGGAGTGTATAATAAGACACATATATTTCATATTTTGAAAAATCTGGAGAGTGATATATATATATATATATATATATATATATATATATATATATACACAGAAACACACTCACAGACATTAAAAAGTAGCAATATATATGCCAATCGAAATTCAAAATGAAATATATATTCTTCACATATCCAAAAAAATACATTTTACTGAAAATGGATTTATGTATAATGTTGTTCAACTAGGAGGCTCACCCATAGGTTGAAATTTCAGTTCCAAAAGGGTTTAGGAGGAGTGATCTCTTCTCACAATTTGTATCTGCCAAGTCAGCCACCTCAGAAGAAAGTCTGTGTGATACCAGGTAGTATTCTATATGAGCATATAAAAATACATGTGCTGAATAGGTGACAGAGAAAGGGGAGAGGAATTCACATATTTGTTAACGTTAAAAACACATGGAGAAATATTTCAATAAACATTGACTATATTTATAACTCCAACCCCATATAATGCAAAAGGGAAGTCCAAGTATACACCATGCCTTCTCTGAACTGTTTGTATTTCCATTCTGTTAGGGTTACTATTCTCCATCATATTAGGATTAGTAGTCAGATTCTAGTAGGTTATGGATTAGTGTCAGAGATTCAGTATTTCGAATAGAAAATAGGAAAATAAACCCATTGTGTTTGCAAATATGTGTGATACAAAAATCTTCCCACTCTCATTCAGAACAATGCCTTGACATTACCTTCTCCCCTAATAAGACACAATTAGAGGAGAAGAGTTAGAAAATCTGTGAATACATATCTGGAATGGAATATTCTCGGTGTTCACAAGCTTGGAGGTGGTAGAGGAGTTTCCAAAAGTAAGGGACAGGGTAAACACTCCACAAACATGGAGCTCTGCAGGCCTAAAGACATATTGAGAAACTGCCTCTGAGTTTGGGCACTTAAAATGTATGTTGTGGTCCGAAGCTTTAGCTTCCTCTATAGTGAGAGCATCAAAACTGGTCTGCATCTATGTGACCTGGGGGACATGGTATCTTATTTTCCAATGAACATGAGGCAGCAGTGCTGAATTCTCACTTTGTAGGTAAACTGTGGCAACTGGAGTCTAAGGGTCTCTCTGTGTGGACTGTGAAGCTAATTGATCATGCTCTACTTTTCTTAGTAGAGCACTGGGAGTTTGTTATTTGCTTCACAAATACAAGGAGTTCAACTTGGTCAGAGTGCTGGAGGGAGTTCTGTCACATGTAGTGCCTCAGGGTCTGCAGGAGAATGCACCAGTCAGGCTTCTATTTCACATAGTTTGCGCCCTTGACCATAGCATCCTGATTCTGAACATTGCCCTGAAACCTCTCCACATAACAAGATGCCTTTACATATAAGGGTCTGCTTGCTGCACCATGTCAGTTACAAGCCATTTGGAAGCCAATGGCAGATTTACATGGCCCCAACACAGATGTTTTATCACACACCTGCCCACCACTGTTCTAGGCCCACTACTCAGCAGGCTCCAACTTACTGGCATCTCTGTTCTACACCATTTTTAAGAAACGCAGTCAATCAAGGCACTGTCTGGTATACTCATGATCAGCAACTGGACATCAAAAAGTTCTCCAGTGCCACCTGGTCATGAAAATTTCAAAAATTCCATGGTATTTCTCTAGCCATTTTTCAAGGATGAAGTTGGAGGCACTATGATTTTCAATTCACTCAGGAACCATTAAATGTTGAGGAAGCTCATTTCAATGAAAGCTCTGGAGAACACTCACATGCAAGGCTTCCCAAAGGGTCGCCAAAAGGTCACATGAAGCCAGGCCCATTGAGGTCTGCAATGTGAGATCATGTGTGTTTTGCCTCTCAACTATGGCTGCCAAGTCTTTCAGAATAAAATCATGTGATATTCTGGCTGAGATTCCTCGTGCCTTGTGGAAAGCCTTTCTGGGCACAGATCTCAGTTTCAAAGGGCGACTGTCATTCATGGCCTCCTAAAATCCCAACACAACTCATGGCAATAATTCTCTGAGGTCAGTTGCAGAACTCAGTCTCTAAGGGGAATCACACCAGAGTTCAAGACCAGGTGGAGCCAGTCATCTTTTTCAATCGCCACACAAACTTCCAAAATTAAAACCCAAACACTCCCACAAGGCCCTCATCTTCTTCCATATAGATACTCATTATAAACTCTGCCTGGAGGTTTCCATGAGGGATGCAGAACAAGATAGTGTCCAAAGTTAGCTCCCTTGCCCCTCATTTGCCTAAAGTCGGGGTGGCCTGAACACCTTCCTGTGAACCTGGAGTGATCAAATAGTGTGCCGTTAATACTGCTCTGCTTCTCCAATTTGAGGACGACTGACTGTGGGGTTTAGAATCTTTATGTGAATTGGAAGCATGAGAAAATGCAAGCACCTTTGGGCTTGCCTCTCCTTGGCTTTGAAGAATGCATTTGACCCAAAGAATCCCTCTTCTCACTTAATGGAGGTCAGGAACCTTACAGAGGAAGGCAAGAGACTTCATCCGCAATGACTGATCTTTTGATCATTTTGGTTTTGGATGAACACATGGGATCCATCAGGTGCTGAGAATCTAACCACAGCCTCACACAGGGCCAAGAGGCTGTTTCAGACAAATCCATTTCCAAAGCAATTAAGCAAAGAGCTACAGGTGATGTCCATTCATTTCCATTTGAAAACTTTTTTCTTCAGGCTTCACAAAGAATTGGCCTGTGGTAAATACCTTCCTGATATTCAGGGCAACAGAACAATAGGTAAGCAAAAAGCCCAAATCAGGGTTTCTCCACTGAGACTTTCCTGGTCACACTAGCTACCCACTACATGGCCATATAACAGAGCTTTTAGGTGGTAAATATCTTGGACACAAAACCATGAAGCTATTCTGCAGAGTGTCCAGAATTCAGAAAGAAAACAGAAACTTATGAAGATATCAGGTGTTGCCCTATGATAACAAAAGCCACAGTCCATTTATAAATTGGGCAAAATGAATGCTGGGAAGCTTTCTACTAGACAGGACACATCCTTTGATGCATTCTTATTTCTAATGTCTACAACCACGGACACAGTGGGATACACAGACATAGAAGCACTCGCATTGCAAAACGACTAACTAGAAACAGTCCACGCCAATCCAAACAAACAGTCTTTCCTACCTATTCTCAGAACATGAGACAAGACCATGAACATACAACCACACCCACAAAGGCATCACCTTTGCTCCAAGTAGTTCTGTGATTACCCAGAGTGTCCTCTGAATGGTGGGCCATACTATATTCCCCCCAAATGGCCTGTCCTGTCTCAAATCTGGTCTCCTTGGCCAATTCTGTGAAGTTGTCATTAGCCATGGGTGAGCCACTACCTGCTTTCTCAGGAAAGGCCCCTCTTCAGAGCTTTTCTGGCATTTGAACATCCTCACATCTGTAGGCACTAAGAAAGACTGACTCTGTCCTTGGTAAATTGAAGCAACTGAGACCACTGGGCCTGGGACTGCGACTGGCTCTGGGTGCCATTCTTCCTGGATCCCAAGTTCAGAGAGTTCCATCACAAAGGAAGTGAGGTGAGGTCACTTCCTTCAGAAACTGAATGAGGTCACTGCTTTGGCAACAACTTTGTCCAAATAGTTACTTCTAAGGGCCCATGAGATGGAGGCTGTTCCTACTTCCTGTAACACTTTCAAAAGTTAGAATGGTATATCAACCATAGGCACCTGGGAACACCTCTTCACACAGGCCTGGTTTGGTCTATCTTCTCTACATTAAGTTGATAGAGGCTGATACAGACACATCCCTTCATCCTCACCAGGTTGTTTGCCATGGAAGATGACTTTTGCTCTCTCGGGAACTTCACAGCTGCCTACATCTTCTCCAGGGATTATTTCTACATGGACCTTTGATGTTCTCAGCAGGTGGAAGATTCCCTACATTCCGGTATTTAAAGAGAAACTCTGTCCCTCCTCTTCTGTAAAGTTAGATTGAGGTAACAGTGTATATTTAGGGTTAATAACATGTTCGATTTGGGTTAGGAATCTCTCTGCCGGATGAATAATGGTATTGGGAACCTGTGATATTTACAAGAATATATAGGTGAAATATAAGTATGAAAACAGAAATGTAGGTAAGATATGAAGCCAGAAGGGCATTGGGCCCTTGAGTGGGATACTTAGGTTTGAATTATGTTCTGCACATGTGTCTCAGATGAATTGATATAAAATGGCATAGGACCTTTTACCTTGAATGATTGATTGTTGAAGAGAACATCGAGTTAAAAAGTGATAGTCAGTAGGATTAGTAAGATAGTCAGTAGGTTTATAAAGAAGAGTGAGTATAGGATTTGGACCAAAAGTTCTTTAGCAATAGAGTTTCGGGTAGAGAGTGAATGTAAATGTCACCATATGTGAAGTATGAGTCACAATGATGAACTAGGGAAAATATGTAGGAAAGCAGATATCAATAGAGATATTAGGAAATCAGGCAAAGTGTAAAGTGAGTGATAGAATTAGACATTTCCAACAGGCTTGAGGTTGAATATATAATCTTAGGAAGAAACAAATATGTAGTCATCAATAGGATTGACATTTGAGAGCATTAGGTAACCAGGACATGGTTGTTTTTGGTAATCCATGCTCACTTTCCATTTAGGCTTTGATACAATCATGAGTTTGACCTTTGCTTTTTGTGTCCAGAATATTACTGTGATAAAATGTATATATAGATAAGGTGACATCAGTATTTCTTCCACCATTTCTGGGAGCAATATTTTGAAGAGGTACAAATTAGTAATGGGGGGACAAATAGGTGTACACTGTGTTTATGAATATAGAGATAATGCATTAATAGACCATACAGTGAATAAATAACATAACTGGTTCCAACTTTAAATAATGGATTGAATTGAAATGTGAAAATATACAGGAAATTTTATATTGATATGCATACATTCATTCCAACCAGTTTTACATCTAATGGTAATATTAATGTTATAGTTTATCATGAAGAGTGTGTGAGTTTAGCTTCAAAATTGATTATGGAAATCGAAAATAATGTGTTTGGAAAGAAGTCTCATGAAAAGACCAGTCAAGTAACATGGAAGAATTCATGTGTTCTGAAGCAGGAAGTGAAACAAATTCTTATTAATTTGCTAACTTGTGGATGAAATATATGTCCTATGATGTGCAAAAACTGAAGAAATACTAATGTACCAGTGTTGAATTAAAATAAAGGTCAAAATAGACATTAAGTCCCATAGGAATCTACTTGCATTGATGTTAAACTGGGTCTGTTACTGTAGAAATATTAGGATTTGTAAGCACCATTGATTGAAGTTAGTTCTCATACTGGGAAACAAATATGTATTTCAGGTAGATGAATATTTCTGAGAATAATCTTCTGAAAAGTTGATTATAAATCCACATACATGAACATGAATGAATTGATGGTGTGTATATAAGAGACATATATTTCATATTTTATAAAATCTGGAGAGTGTGTGTGTGTGTGTATATATATATATATATATATATATATATATATATATATATATATATACAGAAAAACACAAAAATACATTAAAAAGTATCAATATATATGCCAAACGTAATTTATCAGTAATATATATCATCCACAGATGAAAATATATTTATTTTACTGAACATGGATTTATGTATAAATTGTTCTACTGGGAAGCTCACCCATAGTTTTAATTTTCAGTTCCACCAGCGTTTACGAGATCTCTTCTCACAACTTGTTTCTGCCTAGTCAGCCAACTCAAAAAAATGTACGTGTGAGACCACGTAGGATTCTATATTTGCATATAAAAATACATGTGCTGAGTAGGCTACATAGAAAGGAAGACAGGAATTTACATATGTGTTAACATTAAAAACACATGGAGGACTATTTCAATTAAAAATTGAGTAGATTTAGAATACCTACCCTCTATCATGCAAAAAGGAAGTCCAACAATACACCATGCCTGCTGTAAACTGCTTGTATTTTCATTCTGTTTGGGTATTTTTCTCCATCATATTAGGATTAGTAGTCAGAGTCTAGTAGGGTATGAGTTAGTGTCAAGAATTCAGTATTTCAAATGGAAAATTGTAAAATGAATCAATGTGTATGCAAATGTGTGCTACACAAAAATTTTCCCACTCTCATTCAGAACAATGCCTTGACATTACCTTCACCCCAAGTAAGACACATTTAGAGGAGAAGAGTTAGACAATCTTTGAATACATATCTGAAATGAAAAATGTTCAGGAGTTCACAACCTTGGAGTTGGTAGAGGAGTTTCCAAAAGTAAGGGACAGTGTAAAATCTCCACAAACATGGAGATTTACCAGCCTAAAGACTTCTGGAGAAACTGCCTCTAGGTTGGGCACTTGAAATATATGTTGTTGTCAGGAGCTTTAGCTTCCTTTCTAGTGAGACAATCAAAGCTTGGTCTGCACATCTGTGACCTGGAGGACATGGTTTATAATTCTCCAATGAACATGAAGCAGCAGTGTTGATTTCTCTCTTTGTAGGTAAACTATGGCCACTGGGTCTAAGTGTCTCCCCATGTAGACTGCTAAGCCATTAGGTCATCCTCCACTTTTCAAAACGTTTCTTGATACTGCACACGGAGTTTGGTATTTGCTTCATGAAATACAAGGAGTTCAACTGGGACAAAGGGCTGGAGGAAGTTCTTTCACGTGTGGTGGGTCAGGGTCTGCAGGGGAATGCACCAACAGGGCTTGTATACCACATAGGTTGCTCCCTTGACCATAGAAACCTGATTTTGAACATTGCCCTGAAACCTCTCTATATAACCAGATGTCTTTACATACAGGATCTGCTGGCTGCACCATGTCAGTCTCAAGCCATTTGGAAGCCAATGGCAGATCCACATGACCCCACCACAGATGTTTTATCACACACTTGCTCACCACCGCTCTGGGCCCATTACTCAACAGGCTTCAAATGACTGGCATCTCTTTTCTACACCATTTTCATGAAAACCAGTCAATCAACACACTGTCTGGTACACTCATGATCAGCAACTGGACATCCAAATGTTCTCCAGTGCCACCTGGTCAAGGAAATTTCAAAAATTTCATGGTATTTATCTAGCCAATTTTCAAAGATGAAGTTGGAGACACTGTGGGTTTCAATTCATTCAGAAATTATTTAATGGTGAGGAAGCTCATTTCAATGAAAGCTCTGGAGAACTCTCACAGGCAAGGCTTCCCAAAGAGTGGCCAAAAGGTCACATGAAGCCAGGCCCATTGAGGTCTACAATTGAGGTCCATGTGTGTTTTGACTATCAAATATGTCTGACAAGTTTTTCAGAATAAAATTGTGTGATATCCTCCTGAGATTCCCAGTGCTCTGTGGAAAGCGACACTGGGCCTAGATCTCAGTTTCCAAGGGTGACTCTCATGCGTGGCCTCCTAAATCCCAACACAATTCATGGCAATATTTCTCTGAGGTAAGTTCCAGAACTCAGTCTCTAAGGGGAATGACACCATAGTTCAAGCCCAGTTGGATCCAGTCATCTCTTCCAACCGCCACACGAATGACCACAATTAAAACCAAAACACTCCCACATGGCAATCATCTTGTTAAATATAGACACTCATCATAAACTCTGGCTGGAGGTTTCCATGCAGGACGCATCCCAAAACAGTGTCCAAAATATTCTCCCTTGCCCCTCATTTGCCTAAAGTCAGGGTGGCCTGGACACCCTTCCTGTGAACCAGAAGTGATCAAATAGGCCTGCCGTTAATACTGCTCTGCTTCTCCAATTTGAGCCCTATTGACTCTCAGGTATAGATTTTTTTATGTGATTTGGAGTCACGAGAAAACACAAGCACCTCTGCAGGACTTTGAAAAACTCATTTGACCAAAAGGATCCCTGTCTCACTTGATAGAGGTCAGGTACCTAACAGAGGAAGGCAAGAGACTCATCCACAATTACTGAATTTTTGCCATTATGGTTTTGATTGCACACATGGTATCTATCTTTAGATCCATCATGTGCTGAAAATTTAAGCCACAACCTCATACAGGGCTAGGAGGCTGATTCAAACACATCCCTTTCCAAAGCAAAGAACCACAAGTTATTCCCATTTATTTCCATTTTAAAACTGTTTTATTCAGGCTTCACAAAGGGGTGGCCTGAGGCAAAGACCTTCCTGACATTCAGGGCAACAGAACAATAGGTAAGCAAATGAACCAAAATATGGTTTCTTCACTGAGCGTTTACTGGTCACAATGATGTCTGAGTTTTCTAAGATGTTCCCATTTCCTATAGCTATCAAGTACATGGCCATGTCACAGAGCTTGGGGGTGGTATGTATCTTGGACACAAAACTATGAGGCTATTCTGGAGAGTGTCCAGAATTCAGGAAGAAAACAGGAACTTAGGAAGTTAGTAGGTGTTGCCCATCCATAAGGAAAGCCACAGTCCATTCATCAACTAGGCCTGATGAATGCTGGAAAGTTTTCCACTAGACAGGACACATACATTGATACATTCTCTTTTCGAATGTCTACAACCATGGACAGAGTGGGATACACAGACATAGAAGCACTCGCCTAGTCAAACGACTTTCTAGAAACAGTCCACTCCAATCAAAACAACAGCCTTTCCTACCTATTCTCAGAACATGAGACAAAACCACAAACTCACACCCACACCCACAAAGGCACCTCCTTAACTCAAGTAGGTCTGTGACTATCCAGAGTGTCCTCTGAATAGTGGGCCATACTATGTTCCCCTAAAATGGCCTGTACTGTCTCAGATCTGGTCTCCTTGGCCAACTCTGTGAAGTTGTCAACAGCCAGCGGTGAACCACTACCTGCTTTCTCAGTAAAGGCCCCTCTTCAGAGCTCTTCAGGCATTTGGCAATCCTCATATCAGTAGGTACCAAGGAAGACTGACTCTGTCCTTGGTAAATCCAAACAAGTGAGACCACTGGGATTGGGACTTGGACTGGCTCTCGGTGCCTGGCTTCCTGGATCCCAAATTCAGAGATTTCCATCACCAGGAAAGTGAGGTGAGGTCACTTCCTTCAGGAACTGAATGAGGTCACTGCCTTGGCAACCACTTTGTCCTACCAGATTCATCCAAGGTTCCCATGAGATGGAGGCTGCCACTACTTCCTGTGACACTTTCACAAGTTAGAATGGTATATCAACCATAGGCACCTGGGAACAGCTCTCCACACAGGCATGGTTTGATCAATCTTCTCTACATTAAGAAAGGAGAGGCTGATTCAGACACATCCCTTAATACTGACCAGGTTGTTTGTCATGGAAGATGACTTTTGCTCTATTAGGTCCTTCATAGCTGCCTGCAACTTCTCCAGGGTATCATTTCTGCTTGTACCTTTGATGTTCTCAGCAGGTGGAAGAGCCCCTACATTACTGTATTGTAAGACAAACTCTCTCCCGGCTCTTCTGTACAGTTAGTTTGAGGGTACAGTGTATGGTTAGAGTAATAACAGGTTTGATTTAGGTTAGAAATCATACTGAGGAATGAACAATGGTATTGGGAACTTGCGATATTTACGAGAATATATAGGTGAAATATAAGTATGAAAACAGAAATCTAGATAAGATTTGAATCCAAGAAGGGCATTGGGCTGTTGAATGGGATACTTAGCTTTGAATTATATTCTACACAGATGTCTCAGATAAATTGATATACAATGGCATAGGACCTTGTACCTTGGATGATTGATTGTCAAAGAGAATTTCCAGTCAAAAAGGGATAGTCAGTAGGATTAGGAAGATAGTTGGTAGGTATAGAAAAAAGAGTGAGTATAGGATTTCGAACAAATTTCTGTAGCAATAGGGTTTCGGATAGAGAGTGAATGTAAATTTCAGCACATGTAAAGAGTCAGTCACAATGATGAACTCAGGAAAATATGTATGAAAGCAGATATCAATGGAGACATTAGGAAATCAGGAAAAGCATAAAGTGAGGGTTAGTATTAGTCATTTTCAACAGGGTTGAGGTTGAATATATATTCTTAGAAAGCAACAAATATGTAGTCACCAATAGGATTGATTTGCGAGCATTAAGCAACCTGGACATGGATGTTTTTAGAAATCCATGCTCACTTTCCATTTAGGATTTGGTGAAAGGTTAATAAGATAGGTACTTGTCACTTCCTGTTTTTCTGTATGCTTAACAAAACAATGTTGAAACCTTGAGGACTGTTTGCTAATTTTTTTCCCAGAATGTGCTGTCCCCGACTGCCAAACAGAGAATGTACACCCTCACCTGTTTGAACACAAACCGCCCACTCGCCCTGACCCATCAATAAGCTTCTCTCCCTGCCCTCTTCAAGGAAAGTATATAAGCTCTGCTTAAGCTGTTCTCATTGCTCTCTGCTCTATTCAAGTGAGCACTGAGCCCCAGATTGCTAGACTCCCAATAAACCCAGGGTAACTTTTGATGTGGAGGGGACCCCAGTAAACTTTGAAGTGGATACAGAGGCAGTATACTTAGTCCTTAAGGCCCCACTGGGCCCTCTATCAAATAAAAGCTCTCTAGTTCAAAGTGCTAACACCAGTAAATATGGGAATTAGACAACTAAGAAAACCATGGACATGAGGAAAGGAAAAATCCATCACTCCTTCCTAATAATCCCAGAATGCCTGGCCCCATTGATGGGCAGAGATCTGCTCACCAAGCTCCGGGCCAAAATGACTTTTAACCATGAAGGCCCCAAAATGATATTTCTAAATCCTTTAGTATAAACTCCTATATTCACGGCTTTAAATATGTCAGTAGAAGATGAACAGCAACTCTTCACACCCCCCAAGACTGATCAAACAGGCAAGCTACCCCAGAAATGGATAACAGATTACCCAGATGCCTGGAAAAAAACTGCTGGGTTAGGACTAGCCATGAAACAACCTCCAAAAACAGTGGAGTTCAAAACCTCAGCCTCCCCAATCAATGTCAAAAAATATCCTCTGAGCAAAAAAGCTAAAGATGGGATAAGGCCCCATATTCAGAAATATCTGGCCTTAGGGTCCTAAGGCCTTGTCAATCATCCTAAAACACTCCCCCGCTACCAGTATAAAAAGCCAGGAGCTGGGGACTATCCCCCATTAAAGACATAAGAGAGACCTACAACAGAGTGTAGGACATTCACCCCAGTGTACCTAATCCGTACAATCTGCTTATCACTCTGAACCCTGAGAGGAAATGGTATACTGTTCTGGACTTAAAAGATGCTTTCTTTTGCTTGCCTCTGCATAAATATAGTCAGTTGCTGTTTGCTTGCTAGTGGGTAGACCCAGAAACTGGAACGTGTGGTCAACTAACTTGGACTAGACTCCCCAAAATGGTTGAAAAACTCCCCCACTCTCTTTGATGAAGCCCTCCAAAGAGATCTCAACAGCTTCAGAACTACGCACCCCGAAGTCACCCAGCTTCAATACGTGGATGACCTGCTACTGGCACCCAACACCAAGGATATCTGTGAATCTGGGACCCAAGCAGTATTATGTGAGCTTCCTCAACTCGGGTATAGAGCTTCTTCCTAAAAGGCCCAAATTTGCCAGCAAGAAGTAATCTTCCTGGGCTATTGCTTTAGGGGCAGTAAACGATGGCTCACTGAGCCCAGAAATCAAACGGTTGTGCAGAAACCACCCCCATCTAACAGCAGACAACACAGAGAGTTTCTTGGGACTGCTGGGTTTTGCAGGTTAAGGATTCCTGTGTTTGGGTCGTTAACTTCTCATTTACACCCGCTGTTAAAGGGAGATGCCCAATTCTAATGGACCCCTGAGATCCAGCAAGCTTTTGATAACATCTAAGGACACTGACACTGTACTCCTCAACTTCACTGAGCAAAGTCTGAAATTTCAGAAAGCCCTACACTACGTTAAAAATGTACATCAGTTCACTCACCTTGGTTCAAAGAAATTGCAGGCATTCCTGAAGGATCAAGAACAGAGTTTTCCACTAACCGACTCACAGTGAAAGGAAATAACTGAACAGGTAAAAAAAGCCTGTCGGGTCTGTCAATAGGTTAATGCTTACACTTCCAAGCTTCCTGCAGGAAAGCACCTACGAGGAACCAGACCAGGACAATTCTGGGAAGTGGACTTTACTGAAATTAAGCAAGCATGGTATGGACTTAAATATCTCCTACTCTTTGTAGATATATTTCAGGATGGATTGAAGCCTCCCCCCCCCCAAAAAAAAGGCGCAAATGGTGGTCAAGAAGATCCTGAAAGATATTTTTCCAAGGTACGGCCTGCCTAAGGTAATAGGGTCTGATAATGGACCAGCGTTCATGGCCCAGGTAACTCAGGGGTTAGCCAGGACCCTGGGGATTAATTGGAAGTTACATTGTGCTTATAGACCCCAGAGTTCAGGACAGGTAAAAAAATTAAATAGAACCATTAAAGAGACCTAAACGAAATTAAGCTTAAAGAGTAGCATAAAAGATTGGACTATGCTCCTGCCTTATGCACTATTTCATGCAAGAAATACTCCCTCTGTTTCTTTGTGTAACCTCACCCCCTATGAAATTCTCTATGGGGCCCCATCTCCAGTAAGGGACCTAACCCTAACTCAAAGATCTAACGATCCCTTCCACACCACCTTGCTTGACAGACTTAAAGTTCTGGAAGGAACTCAGCAATACCTGTGGAAACAGCTGGCCACTGCCTACCAACCTGCTGAAGAGGGTACTCCACATCTATATCAAGTAAGAGACTTTGTCTACATAAGACAACATCAGGTGTCATCCCTGGAACCCGGCTGGACAGGACCATACCAGGTGCTACTTATAACACCTACAGTGCTAAAGTTAGACGGAATCACTTCCTGGTTCCTAATTCTCATCTCAAGCCTGTGCCCTGTCCAGAATCTGGCTGAAAAATGGAAAAGACTGGTAACATTTTCAAATTGTATATTCGCCATGTGAATAAGACTATAGACTCTCCAATTGGTCACCAGTAGTCCTAACCCTCATCAACCCGTTCAGCAGCGATGGCTGATCACAAATCCTACTAGACAAGAAGTATGGTCTATCGCACATACAGCCCACTTAGGGACCTGGTGGCCATCTCTCCACCAAGAAATTTGTCAGCTGGCTATACGTCTTTCCTATTGGGAAATCCCTGATGAAGAGGATCCCCAAAAATTCCATTAAATACTTTCCATACAATAGATAATGGAAACAAACATTATGGATGTAGGGACACGCGAGCCAGATGCAGGTTGGCTAGCCTAGATTACTTTGTTTGCCTGGCGGACTACCAAAGCCAAAAACAGCCACAACTGTGTGGGGAAAAGCCAACTTCTTCTGTAAATAATGGGGATGTGAGGATACAGGGGCTACCTGGTGGAAGCAAAACTCCTCATCAAATTCAGTACACAGCATTGGCCATATTACCAGTTAGATAACAAAAACCGATGGCCACCAGAGGGGTCTCTAGATCCTCAAATTTTGCGTGACCTTTTCAACTTCGACAAGTGCTCAAAAGTGAGGAAGGAAATTCCCCTACGTGTAGGCCTTTTCCCTCCTATGCTCAAATCCTGAACTATGCTTCTCCAATAGATACTCACCCGCAGTCTTCTGCCCCAGACTCTCTGCTGTCACTCCCACATCAGCAACCTGATTTCTCAGCTCCAGTTACTAGATCAAAAACCCAAATTTCCGTCGGTTCTCAGACCATTGCCCCTTGCTGAGCTTGCAGGTACTGAGGTACCCTTCCACCCTCTCACTCCTCTCTCCTTCTGTCAGTGCCCACACCGGGTCCCACCAGGTCCTCTTACCAGCTAACCCAAAGCTCAAACCAGCTAAGGAGTGCCCTCAGACGCCTATCAAAGATGTAATTAAAATGGCCTTTAAAGTTGCTTTGTCATCACTGAAAACAGGTTACTAAGAATTTAAAGTCCCTCACAGGCTTTTTGGGATACTCACTCCCGTCTTCCCCTCTGCTCTACCTGTTCTACTGCTCAAGTTTTGTTGCCAGGAAAATCCCAAACCCCTTTCCCATAATTCTTTTATATCTCTTTTTCCTCATCCTCAGATCCACGGAGCTGCTCTCATCCCCCACCTTCCCTGTCTTCCCCTCTGTACCAGGCCCACAGAAAAGTCTTAAATGACCTTCTCCAGAAGTCTTCACCATGGCTGACTTTAAGCCTTTCAGCAACACAGTTCCTATAAAAGAGTTCAATGTAGATAAACTTCCTCTATTCGTGTTGCTCTGTTCTACTTGGCCACTGGCTGGAAAAATCAGCACTCCTAAGCTAGACACCCCCTTAGTAGTTTTTAACAAAATATATGAAGAAGGCCTCTGGCCTAGAGCTGGGGCTTCATAGAGATGGCTACATTTCTAAGATATAGAAGTTACCAACTGGGCTCCATGGTAACAGCTGGCAGGGAGGAAAAGAAAAAAAAGAAGAAAAAAGCTCTCCCCCTCCCAGGTGTCCTTAAGAAGTTAACTTTCCCAGAACAGAGGAAAAAAAAACAGAAACAAAAACTGCTTTTTGTGAACTTCTGCAGACTGTGAACTTCTGAGCCCCTTCCCTTACATGCTGGGTACAAAATTCTGAAACAACCTAAACTTTGGGTTCAGGGATTAATTGATTACAACAGAAGCAATGCCCTCTAAATCCGGATGCAACCAAATAAGACTGTTTCCCTGTCTTCTGTGCTATCTTAGGTACCTTGCCTTGTCCATCTCTACAGCAGTACAATTCTATACACTTAAACATTGTTTATGTTTTCATAAAATGGTCAACAGATGTGATTAATTATGTAATGGTGCAGATGTTTTCCAGAGTGCTCTATCATGACTCAGGTACATTTAAATATCAAATAGGGGGGGGCAAACAACCCGGTTCTGCCAGGAACCTGTATCCCTCACTTAATCATCCTATTATGAATAGGAGTTGCTGCAGGGGTGGGCACAGGAACCACTGCCCTGGTCGATGGGACACAACAAATGACCCAATTAGAAGCAGTAATAGACCAAAACTTAAAGATATTAAAAACCTCCTTCACAGCTTTACACGAATCTTTAACCTCTCTCTCTGAAGTTATTTTACAGAACAGTCGAGGGTTGGACCTCCTCTTCATGAGAGAAGGGGCCTTCGTCCTGCATTGAGGGAAGAATGTTGTTTTTATGCCGACCATACTGGAGTTGTAAAAGAATCTATGATTAAATTAAGAAGATGCCTTGAAGAGCATCAACAAGAGAGAGAGGCCCAAAAACGGTGGTTTTAGTCTTGGTTCACAAAGCCCCCTCATTAACTACGTTTTCATCAGCCCTGGCCGGTCCATTAATAATCCTCATATTATTGGTAATTGTAGGACCCTGTTTGATCAACCGTGTAGTTTCCTTTCTCCATGCTCAAATTGGACAAGTTAAACTTATGGTAATCAGAAAACAATATACCACACTAGTAAACATAAAATGTGACACCCCCAATGATCATTTTTATGATTAAAAGTAACCAAAAGAAGAAGTGGGGAATGAAAGGTTAATAAAATAGGTACTTGTCACTTCCAGTTTTTCGGTATGCTTAACAAAACACTGTTGATGTCTTGAGAACTGTTTGCTAATCTAGTTCCCTGAAAGTGCTGTACCCAACTGCAAAACTGCAGAATGTACTTCCTCACCCATTTGGACGCAAACCGCCCACTCGCCCTGACCCATCAATAAACTTTCCTATCTGCCCTCTCCAAGGAAAGTATATAAGCTCTGCTTAAGCTGTTCTCAGGGCTCTGTGCTCTATTCAAGGGAGCTCTGACCCCAGCATGCTGGACCCCCATAAAGCCTTGGCTGTTGCATGAGACAGTCTCTGGTAGTCTCTTCCTCTGACACTCGCCTGACCTTTACATTGGTAAAATAATAAGTGTCATCTTTGCTTTTTGTGTCCAGAATATTACTGTGATAAAATGTATAGGTAGATAAGGTGACGTGAGTATTTCTTCCACCATTTCTGGGAGCAATATTTTGAAGATGTATAAATTAGTATTGGGGGTACAAATAGGTATATCCTGTGACTCTGAATATAGAGATAATGCATGGATAGACCATAATGTGAATAAATAATATAATGGGTTCCAAATTTAAATAATGGATTCCATTGATATCTGAAAATATACAGGAAATCTTATATTGATATACATACATTCATTTCAACCACTAATACATCTAATGGTAATATTAGGATTATGGTTTATCATGAAGAGTGTGTGAGTTTTGCTTCAAAAGTGATCATGGAAATTAAAAATAATGTGTTTGGAAAGAAGTCTCATGAAAAGCCCAGTCAAGAAACCTAGAGGAATTTATGTGTTCTGAAGCAGGAAGTGATGAAAGTGAAACAACTGCCTATAAGTTTGCTAACTTGTGGATGGAATATATATCCTATCATGTGCATAAATTGAAGAAATAGTATTGTACCAGTGCTGAATAAAAATGACCTTCAAAATACACATCATGTCCCACTGGAATCTACTTGCATTGATGTTAAACTGGGTCAGTTACTGTAGAAATAATAGTATTTGTATGCAAAATAAACTGAAGTTAGTTTTAAGTACTGGAAACAAATATGTATTTCAGGTGGATGAATATTTCTGTGAAAAATCTTGTGAAAAGTTGATTATAAATCCATATACATGAACATGAATGAATTTAGAGAGTGTATATAAGACACATATATTTCTGGAGAGTATATATACATATATATATATATATATATATATATATATATATATATATATATATACACACACACACACACACATACACACACACACACAAAATACACACACACACACAGACATTAAATTAGCAATATATATGCCAATCGAAATTTATCATGATATATATATCATCCACAGATGCAAAAATATTTCTTTAATTGAACATGGATTTATGTATAATGTTGTTCAACTAGGAAGCTCACCTATAGGTTGAATTTTCAGTTCCAACAGCGTTTAAGAGGAGTGATCACTTCTCACAAATTGTATTTGCCAAATCAGCCACCTCACAAAAATGTACATGTGATACCAGGTATGATTCTATATGTGCATTTAAAAGTACATGTGCTAAATAGGATACAGAGAAAGGGAGACAGGAATTCACATATTTGTTAACCTTAAAAACACATGGAGAACTATTTAAATTAAATATTGACTAGATTTATAACACCTACCATTAATCATGCAAAATACAAGTACAACTATACACTGTGATTTCTCCTAACTGCTTGTATTCATATTCTGTTTGTGTTATTTTTCTCCATCATATTAGGAGTAGTAGTCAGAGTCTAGTAGGGTATGGGTTCATGTCAGAGATTCAGTATTTTGAATGGAAAATTGTAAAATGAATGCAATGTGTATGTAAATATGTGCTACAAAAAAATGTTCACACTCTCATCCAGAACATTGCCTTGACATTGCCTTTGTTCCGAGTAAGACACAATTAGAGGAGAAAAGTTAGAAAATCTGTGAATATATATCAGGAATGAAAAATGCTCAGGAGTTCACAACCTCCGAGGTGGTAGAGGAGTTTTCAAAAGTAAGGGACAGGGTAAACATTTCTCAAACATGGAGCTCTGCTGGTGTAAAGACTTCTTGAGAAACTTCCTCTGAGGTTGGGCACTTAAAAATATATGTTGTTGTTAGGAGCTTTAGCTTCCTTTGTTGGGAGACCATCAAATCTGGGTGTGCAACAATGTGACCTGGAGGATATTGTTTCTAATTTTCCAATGAACATGAGGCAGCCATGCTGAATACTCTCTTTGTAGTTTAACTATGGTCACTGGGTTGTAAGTGTCTCCACGTGTGGACTGTGAAGCCATTTGGTCATTCTCCAATTTTCGTGGTGTTTCTCACAGGTGCACTGGGAGTTTGGTATTTGCTTCATGAAATACAAGGAGCTAAACTGGGACACAGTGCTGGAGAGAGTTCTGTCCCGTGTGGAGGGTCACGGTCTGCATGAGAATGCACCAACCAGGATTCAATTCCACATAAGTTGCCCCCATTTCCATAGCAACCTGATTCTGAACATTGCCCTGAAACCTCTCTATATAAAAAACACCTTTGCATAGAAGGGTCTGCTGGCTGTACCATGTCAGTCACAAGCCTTTGGGAAGCCAATGGCAGATCCACATGTCACCACCACACATGTTTTATCACACACCTTCACACCACTGCTCTAGGCCCACTAATGAGCAGGATCCAACTTACTGGCATCACTGTTCTACACAAATTTCATGAAACCCAGTAAATCAAGGCACTGTCTGGTACACTCATCATCAGCAACAGGACATCCAAAAGTTCTCCAGTGCCACCTGGTCATGGGAATTTCAAAAATTTCATGGTATTTATCAAGCCATTTGTCAAGGATGAAGTTGGAGGCTCTGGGGGTTTCAATTCATTCAGGAACCATTAAATGTTGAGGAAGCTCATTTCAATGAAAGCTCTAGAGAACACTCACAGGCAAGGCTTCCCAAAGAGTAGCCAAAAGGTCACATGAAGCCAGGCCCATTGAGGTCTACAATGTGAGGTCCATGCGTGTTTTGACTCAACTGTGGCTGCAAAGTCTTTCAGAATAAAATCATGTGATATCCTGGCTGAGATTCCCAGTGCTCTGTGGAAAGCCACTCTGGGCCTAGATCTCAGGTTCCAAGGGCAACTCTCATGCATGGCCTAGTAAAATTCAAACACAATTGATGACAATGCTTCTCTGAGGTGAGTTCCAGAACTCAGACTCTAAGGGGAATCACACCAGAGTTAAAGCCCAGGTAAACCCAGGCATCTCTTCCAACTGCCACACAACTTACCACAATTCAAAACAAAATTCTCCCACATGGCCCTTATCTTCTTCCATGTAGACCCTCATCATAACCTCTGGATGGAATTTTCCATGAGGGGCACAGACCAAGACAATGTCCAAAATAACCTACCTTTCCCCCGATTTGCCTAAAATCAGTGTGACCTGGAAACCCTGACTGTGAACGAGGAGTGATCAAATAGGTCTGCCATTAATACTGCTTGGCTTCTCCAATTTGAGGCCTACTGACTGTGGGGTTTAGATTCTTTATGTGAATTGGAGTAATGAGAACACCCAAGCACGTATGGGCTAGCCTCTGCAGGGCTTTGAATAACTCACTTGACCCAAAGGATCCCTATTCTCACTTGATAGATGTCAGGAACCTTTGAAAGGAAGGCGAGAGTCTTCATCCACAATGACAGCTCTTTTGGCTATTTTGGTTCTGTATGCATCCATGGGATCTTTCTTTAGATCCATCAGGTGCTGAGAATCTAAGCCACAGCCTCACACAGGGCCAAGAGGCTGATTCAGACACATCCCTTTCCAAAGCAATTAAGCAAAGAGCCCTAGGTGATGCCCATTCATTTCCATTTGAAAACTGTTTTCTTCAGGCTTCACAAATTGGTGGCCTGAGGCAAAGAACTTCGTGACATTCATAGCAACAGAATAATAGGTAAGCAAAAGGCCCAAAGCAGGGTTTCTCCACTGAGATTTAGTGGTCACACATATATCTGATTTTTCTGAGATGCTCACAATTCACTTGAGCTATCCAGTACATGGCCATGTCACAGAGCTTGGAGGTGGTACATACCTTAGAGACAAAACCATGAGACTATTCTGGAGAGGGGCCAGAATTCTGGAAGAAAACTGTAACTTAGGAAGATTGCAGGTGTTATCCATTGATAAGGCAATCTGAACTCCATTCATAAATTGGGCAGGATGAATTCTGGGAAGCTTTCTACTAGACAGGACACATCCATTGATGCATTCTTTTTTTCTAATGAGTACAACCACGGACACAGTGAGGTAAACAGACATAGAAACACTCGCCTTGTCAAATGACTTACAATAAACAGTTCATTCCACAGCACATAAAGCGCCTTGCCTACCTATTCTCAGAAAATGAGACAAAACCACAAACCAACACCCACAAAGGCAGCTCCTTCCCCCAAGAAAGTCTGTTACTATCCGGAGTGTCCTCTGACTGGTGGGCCATATTATTTTCCCCCTAAATGGCCTGAAATGTCTCAGATCTGGTCTCCTTGGCCAACTCTGTGAAGGTGTCAGGACCCAGAGGTGAGCCACTACCTGCTTTCTCAGGAAAGGCCCCTCTTCAGAGCTTTACTGGCATTTTGCAATCCTCACATCAATACGTACCAAGAAAGACTTACTCTGTCCTTGGTAAATCCAAACAAGTGAGACCACTGGGACTGGGACTGGGACTGACTCTGGGTGCCTGGCTTCATGAATCTCAAGTTCTGAGATTTCCTTCACTAAGGAAGTGATGTGAGGTCACTTCCTTCAGGAACTGAATGAGGTCACTGCCTTGGCAACCACTTTGTCCAACCAGTGGCTTCCAAGTCTCACATGAAAAGGAGGCTGTCCCTAATTCCTGTGACACTTTCACAAGTTAGAATCTTATATCAACCATAGGCACCCGGGAACAGCTACCCACACAGGCCTGGTTTGGTCCATCTTCTCTACATTAAGAATAGAGAGGCTGATTCAGACAGAAACCTTCATCCTGACCAGGTTGTTTGCCATTGAACATGACTTTTGCTCTCTCAGGTCCTTCATAGCTGCGTATATATTCTCCAGTGATCATTTCAGCATGGAACTTTGAGGGTCTCAGTAGGTGGAAGACCCCCTACATTTCTTTACTGTAAGACCAACTCTGTCCCTTCCCTCTGTAAATTTAGATTGAGGGAACAGTGTATGGTTAGGGTTAACAACATGTTTTATTTGTGTTAGGAATCATTCTGCTGGATGAATAATGGTATTGGGAACCTGAAATATTTATAAGAATATGTATTTGAAATATAAGTATGAAAAGAGAAATCTAGGTAAGATTTGAAGCCAGGAAGGGCATTGGGCCCTTGATTATGATATTTAGCTTTGAATTACATTCTGCAATGTGGTCGCAGGTAAATCTACATACAATGGAATAAAACCTAGTACCTCAGATGCCTGAATGTCGAAGAGAACATCCAGTCAAAAAGGGATAGTCAGTAGGATTAGGAAAATAGTAGGTTTAGGTTGAAGAGTGAGTCTTTGAGTTGGAAATATAGTTCTTTAGCAATAGGGTTTCGTTTAGAGAGTGAATGAAAATATCAGCACATATGAAGAGTCAGTCACAATGATGAACTGGGGAAAATATGTAGGAAAGCAGATATGAAATAGAGACATTAGGAAATCAGGCAAAGTATAAAGTGAGTAACAGGATTAGACATTTTCAACAGGGTTGAGGTTGAATATATGATATTAGAAGAAACAAATATGTAGTCACCAATAGGATTGAAATTTGAGAGCATTAGGCGACCTGGACATGGATGGTTTTAGTAATATATATTCACGTTCAATTTAGGTTTTGGTACAATCATAAGTGTTACCTTTACATTTGTGTCCAGAATATTACTGTGATAAAAATGTATATGTAGATCAGGTGATATGAGTATTTCTTCCACCATTATGGGGAGCAATATTTTTACAACCTATAAATTAGTATTGGGGAAAAAATAGGTGTACCCTGTTTTGATGAATATAGAGATGATGAATGAATAGACCAAACTGTGAATAAATAATATAACTGGACCCAACATTAGAAATTGGAATTGGAATAAATTGATATCTGAAAATATACAGGAAATCTTATATTGATATTGGCATACATACATTCATTACAACCAGTTGTACATCTAATGGTAATATTAGTGTTACGGTTGATCATGAAGAGTGTGTGAGTTTTGCTTCAAAATTGATTATGCAAATCGAAAATAATGTGTTTGCAAAGAAGTCTCATGAAAGACCAGTCAAGAAACATGGAGGAATACATGTGTTCTGAAGCAGGAAGTGATTGAAAGTGAATCAAAAGTTTTAAATTTTGAAATTTTGGATGAAACATTTATCCTATGGTGTGCATAAACTGAAGAAATAGTACTGTACCAGTGTTGAATAAAAATGAATGTCAAAATACACATCATGTCCCATAGGAATCTACTTGCATTGATATTAACCTGGGTAAGTTACTGCAGAAATATTAGGATTTGTATGCACCTTTCATTGAAGTTAGTTTTCAGTACTAGTAAACAAATATGTGTTTCAGGGGGATGAATATTTCTGAGAATAATCTTGTAAAAATTTGATTATAAATCCACATACATGAATATGAATGTATTTAGGGAGTGTATAATAAGACACATATATTTTATATTTTAAAAAATCTGGAGATTGTATATATATATATATATATATATATATATATATATATACACACACAAACACAAAACACACACAGACATTAAAGAGTAGCAGTATATATGCCAATCGAAATTCATGGTGAAATATATATCGTCCACTGATCCAAAAATATTAATTTTACTGAACATGGATTTATGAATAATGTTGTTCAACTAGGAAGATCACCCATAGGTTGAATTTTAAGATCCAACAGCATTTACGAGGAGTTATCTCTTCTCATAATTTTTATCTGCCACGTCAGCCTCCAAACAAGTATGTACATGTGATACCAGCTAGGATTCTATATGTGCATATAAAAATACATTTGCTGAATAGGCTACAGAGAAAGGGAGATAGAAATTCACATATTTGTTAACTTTAAAAACACATGGAGAACTATTTCAATTAAAAATTATCTAGATTTATAACACCTACCCTACATAATGCAAAAGGCAAGTACAACTATACACCATGCCTTCTCTGTACTGCTTGTATTTCTATTCTGTTTGGGTTATTTTTCTCCATCATATTAGGATTAGTAGTCAGAGTCTAGTAGGGTATGGGTTCGTGTCAGGGATTCAGTATTTTTAATGGGAAATTGGAAAATGAATCCAATGTGTATGCAAATATGTGCTACACAAAAATCTTCCCACTCTCATCCACAACAATGCCTTGACATTACCTTCACCCCAGGTAAGACACAATTAGAGGAGAAGAGTTAGAAAATCTGTGAATACTTATCTGGAATGGAATATGCTCAGGAGTTCACAACCTTGGAGGTGGTAGAGCAGTTTCCAAAAGTAAGGGACATGGTAAACACTCCACAAACATTGAGCTCTGCTGGCCTAAAGACTTCTTGAGAAACTGCCTCTGAAGCTGGGCACTTGAAATATATGTTGTATTAAGGAGTTTTAGCTTCTTTTGTAGTGAGACCATCAAAGCTGGGTCTGCATCTATATGACCTGGAGAACATGGATTCTTATTTTCAAATGAACCTGAGGCAGCAGTGCTGAATTCTCTCTTTGTAGGTAAAGTGTGGCCACTGGAGGCTAAGTTTCACCCCGTGTGGACTGTGAAGCCATTTGGTCCTCCTCAAATTTTTGTGGTGGTTCTTGCTGCTGCACTGGGGCTTTTGGTTCTTGCTGCTGCACTGGGCTTTTTGAACAACAAGTTCAACTGGGACACAGTGCTAGAGGGAGTTCTGTCACGTGTGGTGGGTTAGGGTCTGCAGGAGAATGAAACCACCAGGCTTCTTTCTCACATAGCTTGCACCCTTGACCATATCAACCTGATTCTGATCATTACCTTGAAAGCTCTCCAAATAAAAAGATGCCTTTACAAATAAGGGTCTGCTGGCTGCACCATGTCAGTCACAAGCCATTTGGAAGCAAATGGGCTAATCACATGGACCCACCACAGATGTTTTATCACACACGTGGCTACCACTGCTCTAGGCCCACTACTCAGCAGGCTCCAACTTACTACCATCTCTGTTCTACATTATTTTTATAAATTCCAGTCAATCAAGGCACTCTCTGGTACACTCATGATCAGCAGCAGGACATCCAAAGATACTCCAGTGCCACCTGGTCATGGGAATTTCAAAAATTTCAAAGTATTTATCTAGCCATTTTTCAAGGATGTAGTTGGGAGGCACTGTGGCTTTCAAGAACCATTAAATGTTGAGGAAGCTCATTTCAGTGAAACTCTGGAGAACTTTCATAGGCAACGCTTCCCATAGAGTGGCCAAAAGGTTACATGAAGCCAGGCCTATTGAGGTCTACAATGTGAGTTTCATGTGTGTTTTGACTCTCAAGTATGGCTGCCAAGTCTTTAAGAATAAAATCATGGGATAATTTGGCTGAGATTCCCAGTGCTCTGTGGAAAGCCACCCTGGACCTTGATCTAAGTTTATAAGGGCGACTCTCATGCATGGCTTCCTAAAATCCCAACTCGATTCATGGCAATACTTCTCTGAGGTCACTTCCAGAACTCAGTCTCTAAGGGGATTCACACCAGAGTTCAAACCCAGGTGGACCCAGTCATCTCTTCCAACTGCCACACAAATGACCACAATTAAAACCAAAATAGTCCCACATGGCTCTCATCTTCTTCCATATAGACACTCATCATAACCTCTAGCTGGAGGTTTCTATGAGGATCGCAGGACAAGACAGTGTCCAAAATACGCACTCTTGCTCATCATTTCCAAAAAGTCAGAGTGGCCTGGACACCCCTTCTGTGAACCAGAAGTGATCAAAAAGGCCTACCATTAATACTGCTCAGCTTCTCCAATTTGAGGCCTACTGACTGTGGGGTTTAGATTCTTTATGTGCATTGGGGTCATGAGAAAACCCAAGCACCTATTGGCTAGCCTCCGCAGGGCTTTGAAGAAGTCATTTGACCCAAAGGATTCCTATTCTCACTTGATAGAGGTCAGGAACCTTACAGAGGAAGGCAAGAGATTTTATCCACAATGACTGCTCTTTTGGCCATTTTGGTTTTGGATACACACATGGCATCTTTCTTTAGATCCATCACGTGCTGAGAATGCAAGCCACAGCCTCACACACAGCCAACAGACTGGCTCAGACACATCCCTTTCAAAAGCAATTACTCAAAGAGAGACAGGTGATGCTCATTCATTTCCATTAGAAAACTGTTTTATTCAGGTTTCACAAAGTGGTGCCTTAGGCAAAGACCTTCCTGACATTCAGTGCTACAGAACAATAGGTAAGCAAAGGCCCAAAGCAGGGATTCTCCACTGAGACTTTCATGATCACACAGATATCTGAGTTTCCTGAGATTCTCGCCATTCCCTTCAGCTATCCAGTACACGGCCATGTCACAGAGCTTTGAGGTGCTACATATCTTGGTCACAAAACCATGAGTCTATTCTGGAGAGTGGCCAGAATTCAAGAAGAAAACAGAAACTTAGGAAGACAGCAGGTCTTGCCCATCAATAAGGCAAGCCTCCGTCCTTTCATAAATTGGGCAGGATGAATGTGGGGAAGCTTTCTCCTAGACAGGACACATCCATTGATGCATTTTCTTTTGTAATGTCTACAACCATGGACACAGTTGGATACACAGACATAGAAACACTTGCTTTGTCAAATGACTTACTAGAAACAGTCCATTCTAAACCAAAGAAACCGCCTTTTCTACCTATTCTCAGAGCATGAGACAAAACCACATACACACACTCATTCCCACAAAGGCACCTTTTTCCCCCAAGAGGGTCTGTGACTATCAAGAGTGTCCTCTGCCTTGTGGGCCATACTATGTTCCGCCGAAATGGCTTCTCTATTCTCAAATCTGGACTCCTTGGCCCACTCTGTGAAGTTGTCAGGAGCCAGCGGTGAGCCAATACCTGCTTTCTCAGGAAAGACCCCAATTCAGATCTTTCCTGGCATTTGGCCATCCTCACAACTGTAGATACCAAGAAAGATTGACTCTCTCCTTGGTAAATCCAAAAAGTGAGACTTCTGTGACTGTTATTGGGCCTGACTCTGGCTGCCTGTTTTCAGGGATCCCAAGTTCAGAGAGTTCCATCACCTAGAAAGTGAGGTAGGTCACTTCCTTCATGAAGTGAATGAGCTCACAGCCTTGGCAACCACTTTGTCCTAACAGTTTCTTCCAAGGGTCCCATGAGATGGAGGCTGCCCCTACTTCCTGTGACACTTTCACAAGTTAGAATGGTATATCAACCATTGGTACCGGGGAAAAGATCTCCACACAGGCCTGGTTTGGTCCATTTGCTCTATATTAAAAAGAGAGAGGCTTATTCAGACACATCCCTTCATAGTGACCAGGTTGTTTGCCATGGAAGCTAACTTTTGCTCTCTCAGGTCCTTCATAGCAGTCTACATCTTCTTCGGGGATCATTTCTGCATGGATCTTTGATATTCTCAGCAGGTGGAAGATCCCCAACATTCCTCCTTTGTAAGACCAACTCTGTCCCTGCACTGCTCTAAAGTTAGATTGAGGGAACAGTGTATGGTTAGGGTTAATAATATGTTCAATTTTTTTTTTAGCAATCATTCTGCTGGATGAATAATGGTATTGGAAACCTGTGATATTTACAAGAATATATAGGTAAAATATAACAGAAATCTAGGGAAGATTTGAAGCCAAGTAGGGCATTGGGCCCTTGAGTGGGATACTTAGCTTTGAATTATATTCTGCACAGATGTCTCAGATAAGTCAATATACAATGAAATTGGATCTTGTACCTCGGATGATTGAATAACAAACAGAACATCTAGTCATAAAGGAATAGTCCGTAGGATTACCAAGGTAGTCAGCAGGTTTATAAAGAAGAGTGAGTATAGGATTTGGACCAAAAGTTCTTTACAAATAGGGTTTCGGGTAGAGAGTGAATGTAAATGTCAGCACATGTGAAGAGTCAGTCACAATGATGAACAGGGGAAAATATGTAGGAAAGCAGACATAAATAGAGACATTAGGAAATCAGCAAAAGTATAAAGTGTGTAATTGGTTTAGACATTTTCAACAGGGTTGAGTTTGAATATATAATCTTAGGAAGAAACAAATATGTTGTCACAAATAGGATTGAATTCGAGAGCATTAGGTAACCAGGACTTGGATGTTTTTTTGTAATCCATGTTCACTTTCCATTTAGGCATTTTTAAAATCATAAGTGTGACCATTGCATTTTGTGTCCAGAATATTATTTTGATAAAATGTATGTGTAGATCAGGTGACATGAATATTTCTTCCACCGTTTCTGGAGCAATGTTTTGTAGACGTATAATTTAGTATTTGGGGTACAAATAGGTGTACCCTGTGTCTATGAATATGCAGATTATGCATGAATAGACCATACTGTGTATAAATAATATAACTGGTTCCACTTTAAATAATGGATTGAATTGATATCAGAAAATATAAAAGAAATCTCATATTGATATGCAATCATTCATTCCAACCACTTATACATCTAATGGTAATATTAGGGTTATATTTTATCCTGAAAAGTGTGTGAGTTTTGCTTCAAACGTGATTATGGAAATCAAAAATAATGTGTTTGGAAAGAAGTATCATGAAAAGAATAGTCAAGAAACCTGGAGGAATTCATGTGTTCTGAAGCAGGAAGTGATTGAACGTGAAACACATGCATATAAATTTGCGAACTTTTGAATGAAATATATACTGTATGATGTGCATAAGCTGCAGAAATAGTAATGTAGCAGTGTTGAATAAAAATGAACATCAAAATACACATCATGTCCCCTAGGAATCTACTTGCATTGATATTAATCTGGGTCAGTTACTGTAGAAATATTAGGATTTTTATGCACCATTTACTGAAGTTAGTTTTCAGTACTAGGAAACAAATATGTATTTCAGGTGGATGAATATTTCTGAGAATAATCTTGTGGAAACTTGATTTTAAATCCATATAAATCGCAAAACATTATAAACAAAAAACACACACAGACATTAAAATGTAGCATAGTATATGCCAATTGAAATTCATCTTGAAATATATATCATCCACTGATCCAAAACTATTTGTTTAATGAACTTGGATTCATGAATAATGTTGTTCAACTAAGAAGCTCCCCCATAGTTTGAATTTTCTGTTCGAACAGTGTTTAGGAGGAGTGATCTCCTAAATGTGTATGCAAATATGTGCTACACAAAAATATTTCCACTCTCATCCAGAACAATGACTTGATATTACCTTCGCCCCAAGAAAGACACAATTGGAATTGAAGAGTTAGAAATTCTGTGAATACATATCTGGAATTAAAATGCTCGGGAGTTCACAACATTGGAGTTTGCAGAGGAGTTTCCAAAAGTAAGGGAGAGGCTTGATAGACCCAACCTGATTTTTTATTAAAATTGGGAACCATCTTGCCACAAAGCCGTGAAAAGATAATTTTGGCTTTACTCTAAATTACTGCAAATTCTGAACCTGCTTGGAACGCCTGCCCGTGCCTTGAACTCATCCACACCTGGCTCTCTGACCAGATAACAGTACTTTCTGAAACTTTAGTGACACCTCATAAATATTGGCCTTCCCTGGCCAGACAACAACCCTCTCTGAGGCTCTAATGGTCCTCATTATTTCTGATATTGGGGCCAGCAAAAAAAAAAATATATAAACTACCATTAGTGTGATGCTTTCAAAGTTTTGTTATCTGTAACCACCCGTTTGTGTAACTTTCTGGGCTATATAGCTGGGCTGTAGGAAAGGTGGGGTTGCTGTCTTGTTCCTGCCATTTTGGGAAGGAGAGGCAGCCCAGCCTGTTGAAATAATAAGCTTGCCTTAATTTGATTTTAATTGGAGTCAGTGGTCTTTTCTTGCATCCTAGTCCAAAATTTTGGAGTTCCCCAGTGAGATGACCCTGCCCGAGCAGATCACAAAACCAGACTGATGAAAATTCTGAAGCTGGCCTTCCCTCCAGGGCACTGGGCTGGAGAACCACTCTAGGGGGTGCACAACTTGAGATGTTCCAAGGCCTTGGAGTGAGCCGTCAGTCTGGGGAGCACTGCTGTGAACCACCACACTAAAACTATTATCAAGCCCCTGGTGGAGGAGGCCTCCATAGGTAAGTGGCGCCTTTATAACATCTGATATCTGGTTAAGGGAGATCTCTTCTGATGACAGAGAGGTGGCCTGGGGAGGCTCACATACACTCCTGTCCAGGACAGTAATGAGAATCATGCTGTCCTCTGTTCTGTTCTGTAGGGAATTTCTCTGGAAGGGTAGAGAGGTGCCGATGGGCACACACACGCTCCTACCCTGGAGCTTTAGCTAGATGTTGCATTGCTCCTCTGTTTTTCTGTTTCGGCACCAGGATTCTGTTTTTCTGTGTTTTGTTCTGTGGTCTATATGTTTTTTGTTGTTTGTTTTTGTGCGTTTTTTTGTTTGATTTCTGTGGTAAAATTTTAAGGATATTGGACGTGAAAAAGGGTAACAAATCAAGTAAGCCTGACACCCTTTCGACTGTGTTTTAAGGAACTGTGATGAACTTTACCCACCTTTGTTAAGCAGGAAGAAAGAAGCCCCTAGCTGGCTGCCTGGAGCACACCCACTGCACAGGGCAATGCCTGCTGGGGAACGAAGAACTGAGTATATCCCAGGTTAACAAGTGAAACTCTTTAAAATCCCTTGTCCCTCCAGATCATGAGAGTCACAACCTTTTGGCAGAGTCCCCTTGTTTTTCCTTTGTTAGCAAAGCAATAAACCTCCATTTTCTTTTTCTCAAAACCCTGTCCTCATTATTAAATTAGCATTAATTTGCTTCAGGGTCAGAAACCGAACTTTAAGTTACAAATTTTGATACCCGGCCCCTTCCCAGAACTTTTTGAGAGCTGACGACTGAAATGTTAGGAGATGGAGCATGCTTGGAGTGGACCCGAAACAGAAGAGCTAATCCTGTAAGTAAAAGGAGGGAATGAGGGACCCCAGCAACTGCCAAAGCCCTGTTGCTTCAGGGAATTCCCTCCTTCCTTCCCTGCACTGTAAGCATTATGACACCTCTGTCTTCTTTTAAAAGAGAAAAATAAAAAGGGGACACTAAATGCAGTAAAGTCACCATGGAGACCCTTGATTTTACATTTCAGGTAGCTTCTCTGTGAAAACATCTGGTCCCCTTGTGGGGACATCTGTGGTGCCACTGGTGCAGGAGATTTTTCTCTTATCTGCTCTGTTTTAAAGGCTTCTGTCTGTCAGCCATATTCTGGAGTTCCTTTCTGTCTGTCTTGTGCCTTTGTTTTTGGCCCTTTAAGACATGTGCAATAATGTGTTTATATTATAAATTGTTTCTTGAGAATGATCTTAGCTGAATGTGTGTCTAAATGATGATGTTTTATTGTAAAAATCTGGTATCTGAATGCGTTTTTTGAAGCATTGCACAATATTGCAGTTAAAAGTCGGGTTTAGGTAATTGTTTAGTTTTTGATTTCAGATAATTCATGCCAGAGAACTTAAATACTTAGGATGGAAAACTAAAGAACTCTACTTCCAAGTTGGCAAGTAACTTCCGAATCATGCAGTATTTTTTTCTCCAATTTTGAATTGGGTAGCCTGGGAAAATGTCACTGTGTTTACCAGTGCATTAATTTGGACAAGGATAGTAAATCATAGTATGATATCTGTTGACAAAACAAGATGTAAAGATATAAAATTTTGTGAATTGTATCTTAAAATTGTAGCATAATTTTCAACATCCTAACCAGAAAATTATGGTTAAAATGCCTTAGGCCTGAGGTGTCTGCTCAGAATAGCAGTTTTTCCTGCTCCTTCCAGACCTCAGCCAGGACTTCTGTTGAAATGCAAATGAAAGTCTCCTGTAAGCTCAGTAGGAGACTGATCTGAGGCCTAAGGGAAAAAAATGGTAAATTGTATGGTATTTACTAATTACCAGCCAGTCATTTTTTCTAGGACTCATAATTTTTTCGTAGATTCTTTTTTTTTTTTGAGTTTATGATTTTGATCCTACAGACGTAGGTTAATGTTTTTCTGATCAGTTTTATCTTTGACCAACTGTGGAGTTTTAAAAACATTGCAATGGTGATTTCACCTGTGAAAAGCTACAAGGCCTTCACTATTATTAGGTGTGCACACTTTTGTTATGTGTTGTATGTCTATATATATATATATATATATATATATATATATATATATATATATACACATATGTCCGTATATCATTCAAATGATACACAAATTAACATATATAAGGAGCACTCATATAAAAAAGCGCTCATAAAAACAAATTTTAAAAAGTGGACCACAGATCTTTAATTAACGTGGTTTAAATGTTTCAATTTAGATTGGATAAACAGATAAATATAAATGTCTTCAAATTTATGCCTATAAGTTTTTCTAGGTGTTCAAAAATCTAATAAAATATTATTGTCTACCAGAGGTCTATATGACTTTGTTCTAGGACTTTTCCTTCAACCAAAAAATGGTTTACACTGTTCAATACATTTGTCTAATATTTTGATTAAAAAGTAAAGTAAATTTGATTTGGATTTACTCATTCATGAGTGTTTTTGTTTGATATCTGATTGATATACTAAGGTCTATCAATTTTTAGTACAAAATCTGTATAAAATGTTTACAATCTTATACAGACTTTCTACTAAAGTCTGTGTAAGATTGTAAAAATTAGTCATGTGTTAAAGAGACAAAAATTTCTTAAAACATAAGATTACTCATAACATTGTGTTTATTAAGTTTTATTTTTTCCAGAGCAAGCAACCATAAAAATTAAACAACTGTTTAAAACAGAACTGTTATTTTAGAGCACTGTACTGCCATTTCTTTAAAAGATAAACTTGGTTAATGTAGAAACATAAATGTAACTGTGATGCTATTAATGTGCTCATATCTTCCAGTTATACAACTCGATAAGGTAGAAACTTTAAAAGAGCATTATATCAAGCTGGTGTTCTGAAGTTGTATGGTAAATAAAATATATATTGGGGATTTATTTACCTGTTATCAATAAGATATGTAAAGTTTTATGTTATACTTTACATTGTGCAACAATTTAAATGTATTTTTAAATTAATGAGAGCCTAGTCTATTTGAATGTTAAAAACATTCAGCCATTCTTTAATTCATGTTTCAAAAGTGATATTATATGGTGTTAGCTAATGTTCATGTGACCTCAAACAATTTATGTAAACTTTGTAAAAGGATATTAAAAAACGAAGATCAGCTTTAGAACTAAAACACTTAAGATTTATAAAGAGCCCTGTCTTACCTGAGATAAGGCTCTGTGTCCCATCTTACTACATGTGAGAATGACTACGAAAGCAGTAGGTCAGATTTTATTTCATTTCAAGTTATGTTCAAAAGTTTTGTTTTTTTCTTTTTTTTTTTTCTCTCAAGTTTACTAGGATCTCAAACAGGGAATATAAAGTATAACTCACCCAAAAAATTCAGGGTAGCATTACATTAACTAAGTATTTTTACTCTTGTTAAAAAATTTTGTTTTTTAATTTGCTTATAAGTGATCTAAAGTTTCCCTGTTGGTGTTTTAACTATGGCTGGAATCTTTCAGAATAAAATCTTGTGATATCCTGGCTTAGATTCCCAGTGCTTTGTGTAAAGTCACCCTGGGCCAAGATCTCAGATTCCAATGGTGAATCTCATGTGTGGCCTCCTGAAATCCCAACACAATTCATGGCAATACTTCTCTGAGGTCAGTTACACAACTCAGTCTCTAAGGGGAATCACAACAGAGTTCAAGCCCAGGTGGACCCAGGCATCTCTTCAAATTGCCACACAAATGATGACAATTAAAACCAAAACACTCTCACATGGCCCTCTTCATCTTTTTATATAGACACTAATCATAACCTCTAGCTGGAGGTTTCCATGAGGGGCACAGCCCAAGACAGTGTCAAAAATAATCTCCCTCTTCCCTCATTTGCTTAAAGTCAGGGTGGCCTGGACAACGTTAGTGTGAACCAGAAGTGATCAAATAGGCCTGCCATTAATACTACTCCACTTCTCAAATTTGAGGCCTACTGACTGTGGGGTATAGATTTTTAGTGTGAATTGGAGTTATAAGAAAACCCAAGCACCTATTGTCTCCCCTCTGCAGCCCTTTGAAGAACTTATTTGACACAAATGATCCCTATTCTCACTTGATGGAGGTCAGGAATCTTACAGAGGAAGGCGAGAGGCTTCATCCACAATGACTGATCTTTTTTCCATTTAGGTTTTGGATGCCCACATGGGATCTTTCTTTACATTCATCAAGTGCTGAAAATCTAAACCACAGGCTCACACAGGGCCAAGAGGCTGATTCAGACACATCCATTTCCAAAGCAATGAAGCAAAGAGCCACAGGTGATGCCCATTCATTTCCATTTGAAAACTGTTTTCTTCAGGCTTCACAAAGGGGTGGCCTGAGGCAAAGACCTTTCTGACATTCAGAGCAACAGAACAATAGGTAATCAAAAGGCCCCAAGCAGCGTTTCTCCACGGAGACTTTCCTTGTTACTCTAATATGTGAGTTTTCTGAGTTGCTCGCCATTCCCTTCAGCTATCCAGTACATGGCCATGTCACAGAGCTTGGAGGTGGTACATATCTTGTACAAAAATACATGATACTAATCTTGATAGTGGCCAGAATTCATGAAAAAATGGAAAATTAGGTAGATAGCAGGTGTTGCCCATGGATAAGGCAAGCCTCAGTCCATTCATTAATTGGAAAGGATGCATGCTGGGAAGCTTTCTACTAGACAGGACACACCCAATGAGCTATTTTTTTTCTAATATCCACAAAGAAAAACACAGTGGGATACACAGACATAGAAACAGTCTCCTTGTCAAATGACTTACTGGAAACAGTCCACTCCAATTCAAACAAACCTCCTTTTTTACCTATTCTCAGAACATGGGAAAAAACCACAAACACAAACGAACACCCACAAATGCAACTCCTTCCCCCAAGTAGGTCTGTCACTATCTGGAGTGTCCTCTGACTGGTAGGCCATACGATGTTCCCCACAAATGGCCTTTCTGTCTCAGATCTGGTCTCCTTGGTCAACTCTGTGAAGTTGTCAGGAGGCAGTGGTGAGCCAATTCCTGTCCTCTCAGGAAAGACCCCTCTTCAGAGCTTTCTTAGTATTTGGCAACCCTTACATCAGTAGGTACCAAGAAAGACTGACTCTGTCCTTAGTAAATCCAAACAAGTGAGCCCACTGCGACTGGGACTTGGACTGGCTCTGGTACCTGGCTTCCTGGATCACAAAATTCAGAGAGTTCCATCGCCAAGGAAATGAGGTGAGGTCACTACCTTCAGGAAATAAATGAGGTCCCTGTCTTGGCCACTACTTTGTCCTAACAGTTGCATCCTAGTGTCTCCTGACATGGAGGCTGCCCTACTTCCTGTGATACTTTCACATGTTAGAATGGTATAGAAACCATAGTCACCTGGGAACAGCTCTCCACACAGGCCTGCTTTGGTCCATCTTTCCTGCATTAAGAATAGAGAGGCTGACTCAGACACATCCTTTCATCCTGACCATGTTGTTTGCCATGGAATATGACTTTTGTTCTCTCAGGTCTTTCATAGCTGCCTACATCTTGTCCAGGGATTATTTCTGCATGGATTTTGAGGTAGTCAGCAGGTGGAAGATCTCCTAACTTCCTGTATTGTAATATCAACTTTATCCCTGCTCTTCTGTAAAGTGAGATTGAGGGAACATTGTATGGTTAGGGTTAATAGCATGTTCCATTTGGCTTAGGAATCATTCTGCTGGATGAATAATGGTATTGGGAACCAGCAATATTTATAAGAATATAGAGGTAAAATATAAGTATGAAAACAGAAATCTAGGTAATATTTGAAGCCCAGAAGGATTTGGGCTCTTGATTGGGATCCTTAGCTTGAGTAATGTTTTGCACCGAGGTCGATGCAAATCGATATACAATGGCATAAGACCCTGTACCTCAGATGATTGAATGTAGAAGAGAACATCCAGTGAAAAAGGGATAGTGTGTAGGATTAGAAAGATAGTCAGTAGGTTTAGGAGGAAGAGTGAGTCTAGGATTTGGACCAAAAGTTCTTTAGCAATAGGTTTCGGTTAGAGAGTGAATATAAATGGCACCATATGTGAAAAGTTGGGCACAATGATGAACTGGGAAAAATATGTAGGAAGGCAGACATCAATAGAGACATTAGGAAATCAGGCAAAGTATAACGTGAGTGATAAGATTTGACATTTTCAACAGGGTTGAGGTTGAATACATAATCTTAAAAAGAAACAAAAATGTAGTCACCAATTGGATTGACATTTGAGAGCATTAGGCAAACTGGACATGGATGTTTTTAGTAATCCATGTTCACATTCCATTGAGGCTTTATTGCAATCATAATGGTGACCTTTGCATTTTGTGTCCAGAATATTACTGTGATAATATGTATATGTAGATCAGGTGACATGAGTATTTCTTCCACCTTTTCTGGGAGCAATATTTTGAAAACATGTAAATTAGTACTGGGGATACTAAGAGGTTTACCCTGTGTTGATGAATATAGAGATGATGCATTAATAGACCATACTGTGAAAAAATTATGTGACTGGTTCCAAATTTACATAATGGATTGTTTTAATATCTGAAAATATAGACGAAATCATATATTGATATATGTACATTCATTCCAACAAGTTATATATCTAATGGTATTATTAGGGTTACCGTTTATCAAGAATAGTGTGTGAGTTTTGCTTCAAAAATGATAATGGAATCGAAAATAATGTGTTTAGAAAGAAGTCTAGTGAAAAGACCAGTCAAGAAACATAGAGGAATATATGTGTTCCGAAGGAGGAAGTGATTGAAAGTAAACCAAATATTTATAAATCTGTGAACTTGTGAATGAAAGGATATATTTTATGATGTCCATAAACTGAATAAATAATAACGTACCAAGTTTGAATAAAAATGAACTTTAAAAAACACATCATATCCAATAGGAATGTATTTGCATTGATGTTAAACTTGGTCAGTTAGTCTAGAAATATTAGGATTTGTAAGAACCCTTCCCTGAATTTAGTTTTCAGTACTAGGAAACAAATATATATTTCAGTGGATGTATATTTCTGAGAATAAACTTGTTAAAATTTGATTATAAATCCACATATATGAATATGAATGAATTCAGGTGGTGTATAAGAAGACATATATTTCATATTTTGGAAAATCTGGAGACTATATATATATATATATATATATATATATATATAGAGAGAGAGAGAGAGAGAGAGAGAGAGAGAGAGAGAGAGAGACAAACACACACACATTATAATGTCGCAATATATATGTCAATCGAAATTCATCATGAAAAATAACTCATCCGCATATCCCAAAATATTCATTTTACTGAACATGGATGTATGTATAATGTTGTTCATCTAGGAAGCTCACCCATGGGTTGAATTTTCTGTACCAACAGCGTTTAGGAGGAGTGATCTCTTCTCACAAATAGTATCTGCCAAGTCAGCCACCTTACAAGAATGTACGTGTGAAACCAGGTAGGATTCTATTTGTGCATATAAAAATACATGTGCTTAATAGGCTACAGAGAAAGGGAGACAGGAATTCATATATTTCTTAACTTTAAAAACACATGGAATAGTGTGTAGTGTCCCTCTTTATCCCTTTTGATTAACTTTGGCTTAAAAAAAAGAATTTTATTGAAAATTTTTGTATATATCTTTGTCAGGAATATTGCTCTGAAGATTTCTTTCCTTGATGTGTCTTTGTCTGATTTTGGTATGTGAGTGATAATAGCCTCATGGAATGAGTTTGGAGGAGTTCCATCCTTTTCTATTTTATGGAATAATTTGAGGAGTATTGTGATGAATGCTTCTTTGAAGGTCTTGTAGAACATGGCTGAGAATCTGTCTGTTCCTGGGCTTTGCTTGATTGGTAGGCTGTTGACAGCAACTTCTATTTCATTGCTTGAAATTGATTTGTTTAAATTGTTCACGTCCTACTAATTAAGTTTGGGTATATCTCTAAAATTTTATTGATGTCATCATGGTATTTTAATTTATTCGACTATAAATTTTCAAATTAGTTTTCAATTATTCTCTGTATTTTAGTTGTGTACTCTGTAAAAGTTCCTTTATGATCCTTAATTTTAGTAATTTGAGGTTTTTTTTTTCTTCATTAGCTTGGTTAAGGAAGTGTCAATTTTATTTATTATTCAAAGATTAAATTTTGTGTTGTGTCAAAAAAAATAACACATGGAAAATTATTTCAATAAATTGAATAGATTTATAACTCCTACCTTATATTATGCAAAAGGCAAGTCCAACTATACACCATGTCTCTTCTGAAATGCTTGTATCTATTCTGTTTGGGTTCTTTTTCTCCATTATATTAGTATTAGTGGTAAGAGTCTCGTAGGGTATATGAATGTTTCTGAGAATAATCTTGTGAAAAGATAATTATAAATCCACATTCATGAATATGAAAAATTTAGGAAGTGCAAAATAAGACACATATATTTCATATTTTGAAAAATTTGGAGAGTATATCTATATTTATATCTATATATCTATATCTATATCTATATCTATATCTATATCTATATCTATATATATATATATATATATATATACACACACACACACACACACACACACACACAACACTCACAGACATTAAAAAGTACCAATATAAATGCCAATTGAAATTCATCAGTAAATATATATCATCCACAAATGCAAAAAATATTTATTTTACTGAACATGAGTTTATGTATAATGTTTTTCTAATAGGACGCTCTCCTATAGGTTGAATTTTCATTTCCAAAAGCATTTAGGAGGAGTGAACTCTTCTCACAATTTGTATCTGCCAAGACAGCCTCCTCACAAAAATGTACGTGTGATACCTGGTAGGATTCTATATATGCATATAAATATACATGTGTGAATAGGCTACAGAAAAGGGAAACAAGAATTCACATATTTGGTAAGTTTAAAAACACATGGACAATATTTCAATTAAAATTTGACTAGATTTATAACTCCAACCTTATATAAGGCAAATGTCAAGTCCAACTATACAACATGTCTCCTCTGAAGTGCTTGTATTTCTATCGTGTTGGGTTAATTTTCCCGATTATATTAGGATGAATAGTCTGAGTCTACTAGGTATGGGTTAGTGTCAGGGATTCAGTACTTTGAATGAAAAATTGGAAAATGAATCCAATGTGTATGTAAATATACGCTGCACAAATATCCTCCCGCTCTCATCCAGAACAATGCCTTGACATTACCTTCACCACAAGTAAGACACAACTAGAGGAGAAGAGTTACAAAATCAGTGAATACATATCTGGAATGGAAAATGCTAAGGAGTTCACATTCTGGAGGTGGTAGAGGAGTTTCAAAAAGTAAGGGACAGGGTAAACACTCCACAAACATGGAGCTCTGCTGGCCTAAAAACTTTTTGAGAAACTGCCTCTGAGCTTCCACACTTGAAATATATGTTGTTTTCATGAGATTTGGCTTCCTTTGTAGTGAGACCAACTAAGCTGGGTCTACATCTATGTGACCTGGAGGACATGGTTTCTTATTTTCCAATGAACAAGATGAAGCAGTGCTAAATCCTCTCTTTGTAGGTAAACTGAGGCCACTGGGGACTAAGTGTCTCCCCGTGTGGACTGTGAAGCCATTTGGTCCTCCTCCAATTTTGTGGAGTTTTTGCTGCTGCACTGTGAGTTTGGTATTTGTTTCACGAAATACTAGGAGCTAAAGTGGGACACAGTGCTGGAGGGAGTTCTGTCACGTGTGGTGGGTCAGGGTCTGCAAGAGAATGCACCAACTAGGCTTCTATCTCTCACAGCTTTCCCCATTGCCCCCTTTTCCATATCAACCTGATTCTTAATTTTCCTCTGAAAACTCTCCATATAACAAGATGCCTTTACATATAAGGGTCTGCTGGCTGCACCATGTCAGTTACAAGCCATTTGGAATCCAATGGTAGATCCACAAGGCTCTTCCACGAATGTTTTATCAAACACCTCCCCACCACTGCTCTAGACCCACTACTCAGCAGGCTACAAACTACTGGCATCTCTGTTCTACACCATTTTCATGAAACTCAGTAAATCAAGGCACTGTCTGGTATAATCATGATCAGCAAAATGACATCCAATGTTTCTCCAGTGCCACATGGTCATAGGTATTTCAAAAATTTTATGGTATTTATCTAGCCATTTTTCAAGCATGAAGTTGGAGGCACTGTGGGTTTCAATTCATTCAGCAAAGATTAAATGGTGAGGAAGCTCATTTCAATAAAATCTCTGGAGAACTCTCACAGGCAAGGCTTCCCAAAGAGTGGACAAAAGGTCACATTAGGCGAGGCCCATTGAGGTCTATAATGTGAGGTCCATGTGTGTTTTGACTCTCAACTATGGCTGCCATTTCTTTAAGGATAAAATCATGTGATATCCTTGCTGAGATTCCCAGGCCTCTGTGGAAATCCACCCGGGGCCTAGGTCTCAGTTTCCAAGAGCGACTTTCATGCATGGCCTCTTAAAATCCCAACAAAATTTATGGCAATGCTTCTCTGAGTTCAGTTCCAAAACCCAGTCTCTAAGGGGAATCACACCAGAGTTCAAGCCCAAGTGGACACAGTCATTTATTCCAATGCCACACAAATGAGCAACATTAAAACCAAAACACTCCCACATAGCCCTCATCTTATTCCATATAGTCAATCATCTTAACATCTGGCTGGAGGTTTCCATGAGGGGCGCAGCCCAAGACAGTGTCCAAAATCAGCTCGTTTGCCCCTCATTTGCCTAAAGTCAGGGTAGGCTGGACACCGTTTCTGTGAACCAGGAGTGAACAAATAAACCTGCCGTTAATACTTCTGTATTTCTCCAATTTGAGGTCTACTGATTTTAGGTATCAATTCTTTAGGTGATTTAGAGTCAAGCGAAAACACAAGCACCTCTGCAGGGCTTTGAAGAACTCATTTGACCCAAATAATCCCTATTCTCATTTGATGGAGTGCAGCAACCTAACAGAGGAAGGCAAGAGACTTCATCAAAATGAATGGTATTTTTTGCCATTGTGGTTTTGGAAGCTCACATGGGATCATTCTTAAGATCCATCAGGTGCTGAGAATCTAAGCCACAGCCACACACAGGTCCAAGAGGCTGAGAAAGACACATCCCTTTCCAAAGCAATTAAGCTAAGAGCCACAGGTGAGGCCCATTCATTTCCATTTGAAAACTGTTTTCTTCAGGCTTCACAAAGGGGTGGCCTGAGGCAAAGACCTTCCTGACATTCAGTGCAACACAACAATAAGTAAGCAAAAAGCCCAAAGCAGTGTTTCTGCACTGAGACTTTCCTGGTCACACTGATATCTGAGTTTTCAGAGATGCTCGCCATTCTCTTCAACTATCCAGTACATGGCCATGTCACAGAGCTTGGAGGTGGTATATATTTTGGACACAAATCCATGAGCCTATTCTGGAGAGTGGCCAGAATTCAGGAAGAAAACAACAACTTAGAAAGATAGCAGGTGTTGCACATCGCTAAGACAAGCTGCAGTCCATTCATATATTGGGCAGGATGAATTATGGGAAGATTTATACTAGACAGGACACATCCATTAATGCATTCTCTTTTCTAATGTCTACAACAACGGACACAGTGGGATACACAGAAACAGAAACACTCGCCGTGTCAAATGACTTACTAGAAACTGTCCACTCCAAACCAAACAAAAAGCCTTTCCTATCTATTCTCAGAACATGAGACAAAACAACAAACCCACACCCACTCCCACAAAGGCACCTCCTGCCCCCAAGTAGGTCTTTGACTATCCGAAGTATCCTCTGACTGGTGGGCCATACTATGTTCCCCCGACATGGCCTGTCTTCTCTCAGATCATGTTTCTTTGAACAACTCTGTGAAGATGTCAGGAAAAAGTGGTTAGCCACTACCTGTTTTCTCAGGAAAGGTCCATCTTCAGAGCTCTCCTGGCATTTTTCCATCCTCACATCATTAGGTACCAAGAAAACTGACTCTGTCCTTGGTAAATCCAAACAAGTGAGCCCACTGGGCCTGGGACTGGGACTGCCTCTGGGTGCCTGGCTTCTTGGATACCAATTTCAGAGAGTTCCATCACCAAGGAAATGAGGTATGTCACATTCTTTGGAACTGAATGAGGTCACTGCCTTGGCAACCACTTTGTCCTAACAGTTGCTTCCAAGGGTTACATAAGATGGAGGTTTCCCCTACTTCCTGTGACACTTTCATAAGGTAGAATGTATATAAACCATTGGCACCCGGGAACAGCTCTCCACTCAGGCCTGGATTGTTCCACATTGTCTACAATAAGAAGAGAGAGGCAGATTCAGACACATCCCTTCATCCTGACCAGGTTGTTTGCCATGGAAGATGACTTTTGCTCTCTCAGGTGCTTCATACCTGCCTACAACTTCTTCAGGTATCATTTGTGCATGGACATTTGTGGTTCTCATCTGGTGGAAGATCCCCAACTTTCCTGTATTGTCAGAACCCCTCTGTCCCTGCTCTTCTGTAAAATGATTGAGGGAACAGTGTATACTTGGGGTTAAAAACAGGTTTGATTTGGTGACGAATGATTCTGTGCGATGAATAATGGGATTGGGAACCTGCAATATTTACAAGAATATAGAGGTGAAATATAAGTATGAAAACAGAAATCTAGGTATGATTTGAAGCCCAGAAGGGTTCTGCCCTTGATTGGGATACTTAGCTTTGAATTATGTTCTGCAAAGATCTCTCAGATAATTCGAATTACAATGGCATAGGACGTTGTACATTGGATGATAGAATTTAGAAGAGAACATCAGGTCAAAAAGGGATATTCAGTAGGATTAGGAAGATAGTCGGTAGGTTTAGGAAGAAGAGTGAGTATAGGATTTGGACCAAAAGTTCTTTAGCAATAGACTTTTGGTTATAGAGTGAATGTAAATGTCAGCACATATGATATCAATGGAAACATTACGAAATCAGGCAAAGTATAAAGTGAGGGATAGAATTAGACATTTTCAACAGGGTTGAGTTTCAATATATAAATTAGGAAAAACAAATATGTAGTCACCAATAGGATTGACAATTGACAGCATTAGGCAACCTGGACATGGATGTTTTTAGAAATCCATGTTCACTTTCCATTTAGGCTTTGGTACAATCATAAGTGTGACCTTTCCATTTTTGTCCAGAATATTACTGTGATAATGAGGTGACATGAGTATTTCTTTCACCATTTCTGGGAGCAATATATTGAAGATGTAAAATTAGAATCGGGGGTACAAATAGGTGTACCCTGTTTCTATGAACATAGAGAAAAACCACGAATAGACCATACTGTGAATAAATAATATAACTTTTTTGAACTTTAAATAATGAATTGAACTGATATCTGAAAGATAAAAGGAAATTGTATATTGATATACAATCATTCATTCCAACCAGTTCTATATCTAATGGAAATATTAGTGTTTTGGTTTATCATGAAGAGTGTGTGAGTTTTGCTTCAAAATGATTATGGAAATTCAAAATAATGTGTTTGGAAAGAAGTCTCATGAAAAGACCAGTCAAGAAACCCTGACAATACATGTTTTCTGAAGCAAGAAGTGATTAAATTTGAAACAAATGCCTATTAATTTGTGAACTTGTGGATGAAATGTATATCCTATGATGTGCAAAAACTGAAGAAACAATAATGTACCAGTGTCGAATACAAATGAATGACAAATTACATATCATGTCCCATAGGAGTCTACTTGCATTGATGTTAGACTGGGTCAGATACTGTAGAATAATTAGGATTTGTATGCACCCTTCACTGAAGTTAGTAGTCAGTACTAGAAAACAAATATGTATTTCAGGTGGATGAATATTTCTGATTATAATCTTGTGAAAAGTTGATTATAAATCCACATACATGAACATGAATGAATTTAGAGAGTATATATTAGACAAATTTTTTCATATTTTGAAAAATTCGGAGAGTATATCTATATCTATATCTATACACACACACACACACACACACACACACACTCACACACTTTGAAAAGTACCAATATAAATGCCAATCGAAATTCATCAGTAAATATATATCATTGACAGATGCAAAAATATTTATTTTCTGAACATGAATTTATGCATAATGTTGTTCTACTAGGACGCTCCCTATAGGTTGAATTTTCATTTTCAACAGCATTTAGGACGAGTGAACTCTTCTTACAATTTGTATCTGCCAAGATCACCACCTCACAAAAATGTACTTGTGATACCTGGTAGGATTCTATATATGCATATAAATATACATGTGTGAATAGGCTACAGAAAAAGGAAACAAGAATTCACATATTTGTTAAGTTTAAAAACAGATGGAGAATATTTCAATTAAAATTTGACAAGATTTATAACTCCTACCTTATGTAATGCAAATGTCAAGTCCAACTATAAAACGTGTCTCCTCTGAAGTGCTTGTATTTCTATTGTGTTGGGTTAATTTTCCCCATTATATTAGGATGAATAGTCTGAGTCTACTAGGTAAGGGTTAGTGTCAGGGATTCAGTACTTCGAATGGAAAATTATAAAATGAATCCAATGTGCATGTAAATATATGCTGCACAAATATCCTCCCGCTCTCATCCAGAACAATGCCTTGACATTACCTTCACCCCAAGTAAGACACAATTAGAGGAGAAGAGTTACAAAATCAGTGAATACATATCTGGAATGGAAAATGCTCAGGAGTTCACAACCTTGGAGGTGGTAGAGGAGTTTCCAAAAGTAAGGGACAGGGTAAACACTCCACAAACATGGAGCTCTGCTGGCCTAAAAACTTTTTCAGAAACTGCCTCTGAGCTTCCGCACTTGAAATATATGTTGTTTTCATGAGATTTGGCTTCCTTTGTAGTGAGACCATAAAAGCTGGGTTTGCATCTATGTGACCTGGAGGACATGGTTTCTTATTTTCCAATGAACAAGAAGAAGCAGTGCTGAATCCTCTCTTTGTAGGTAAACTGAGGCCACTGGGGACTAAGTATCTCCCCGTGGGGACTGTGAAGCCATTTGGTCCTCCTCCAGTTTTTGTGGTGTTTATGCTGCTGCACTGTGAGTTTGGTATTTGTTTCACGAAATACTAGGAGCTAAAGTGGGACACAGTGCTGGAGGGAGTTCTGTCACGTGTGGTGGGTCAGGGTCTGCAAGAGAATGCACCAACTAGGCTTCTATCTCTCACAGCTTGCCCCATTGTCCCCTTGTCCATATCAACCTGATTCTTAATTTTCCTCTGAAAACTCTCCATATAACAAGATGCCTTTACATATAAGGGTCTGCTGGCTGCACGATGTCAGTTACAAGCCACTTGGAATCCAATGGTAGATCCACATGGCCCTACTACGGATGTTTTATCAAACACCTCCCCACCACTGCTCTAGACCCACTACTCAGCAGGCTCCAACTTACTGGCATCTCTGTTCTACACCATTTTCATGAAACTCAGTAAATCAAGGCACTGTCTGGTATACTCATGATCAGCAATAGGACATCCAATGTTTCTCCAGTGCCACCTGGTCATAGGAATTTCAAAAATTTCATGGTATTTATCTAGGCATTTTTCAAGCATGAAGTTGGAGGCACTGTGGGTTTCAATACATTCAGCAAACATTAAATGGTGAGGAAGCTCATTTCAATGAAATCTCTGGAGAAATCTCACAGGCAAGGCTTCCCAAAGAATGGACAAAAGGTCACATTAGGCCAGGCCCATTGAGGTCTACAATGTGAGGTGCATGTGTGTTTTGACTCTCAACTATGGATGCCATTTCTTTAAGAATAAAATCATGTGATATCCTTGCTGAGATCCCCAGGCCTCTGTGGAAATCTACCCGGGGCCTAGGTCTCAGTTTCCAAGAGCGACTTTCATGCGTGGCCTCTTAAAATCCCAACAAAATTCATAGCAATGCTTCTCTGAGTTCAGTTCCAAAACCCAGTGTCTAAGGGGAATCACACCAGAGTTCAAGCCCACGTGGAACCAGTCATTTTTTCCAATGCCACACAAATGACCAACATTAAAACCAAAACACTCCCACATGGCCCTCACTTTATTCCATATAGTCAATCATCTTAACCTCTGGCTGGTGGTTTCCATGATGGGTGCAGCCCAAGACAGTGTCCAAAATCAGCTCGTTTGCCCCTCATTTGCCTAAAGTCAGGGTAGCCTGGACACCGTTCTGTGAACCAGGAGTGAACAAATAAGCCTGCCATTAATACTTCTATGTTTCTCCAATTTGAGGGCTACTGATTTTAGGTATCGATTCTTTAGGTGATTTAGAGTCATGCGAAAACACAAGCACCTCTGCAGGGCTTTGAAGAACTCATTTGACTCACAGAATCCCTATTCTCATTTGTTGGAGTGCAGGAACCTAACAGAGGAAGGCAAGAGTCTTCATCCACAATGAATGATATTTTTTGCCATTCTGGTTTTGGAAGCTCACATGGGATCATTCTTAAGATCCATCAGGTGCTGAGAATCTAAGTCACAGCCACACACAGGACCAAGAGGCTGATAAAGACACATCCCTTTCCAAAGCAATTAAGCAAAGAGCCACAGGTGAGGCCCATTCATTTCCATTTGAAAACTGTTTTCTTCAGGCTTCACAAAGGGGTGGCCTGAGGCAAAGACCTTCCTGACATTCAGTGCAACCCAACAATAAGTAAGCAAAAAGCCCAAAGCAGTGTTTCTGCACTGAGACTTTCCTGGTCACACTGATATCTGAGTTTTCTGAGATGCTCGCCATTCTCTTCAACTATCCTTTACATGGCCATGTCACAGAGCTTGGAGGTGGTACATATTTTGGACACAAATCCATGAGCCTATTCTGGAGACTTTCCAGAATTCAGGAAGAAAACAACAACTTAGAAAGATAGCAGGTGTTGCACATCGATAAGACAAGCTGCAGTCCATTCATATATTGGGCAGGATGAATTATGGGAAGATTTAAACTAGACAGGACACATCCATTAATGCATTCTCTTTTCTAATGTCTACAACAACGGACACAGTGGGATACACAGAAACAGGAAACACTCGCCGTGTCAAATGACTTACTAGAAACTGTCCACTCCAAACCAAAGAAAACGCCTTTCCTATCTATTCTCAGAACATGAGACAAAACAACAAACACACACCCACTCCCAAAAAGGCACCTCCTTCCCCCAAGTAGGTCTGTGACTATCCGGAGTGTCCTCTGACTGGTGGGCCATAATATGTTCCCCCGAAATGGCCTGTCTTCTCTCAGATCTTGTTTCCTTTACCAACTCTGTGAAGATATCAGGAAAAAGTGGTTAGCCACTACCTGTTTTCTCAGGAAAGGTCCATCTTCTGAGCTCTCCTGGCATTTGGCCATCCTCACATCATTAGGTACCAAGAAAACTGACTCTGTCCTTGGTAAATCCAAACAAGTGAGCCCACTGGGCCTGGGACTGGGACTGCCTCTGGGTGCCTGGCTTCTTGGATACCAAGTTCAGAGAGTTCCATCACCAAGGAAATGAGGTATGTCACATTCTTTGGAACTGAATGAGGTCACTGCCTTGGCAACCACTTTGTCCTAACAGTTGCTTCCAAGGCTTACATAAGATGGAGGTTGCCGCTACTTCCTGTGACACTTTCACAAGGTAGAATGTATATCAACCATTGGCACCCGGGAACAGCTCTCCACTCAGGCCTGGTTTGGTCCACCTTCTCTACAATAAGAAGAGAGAGGCAGATTCAGACACATCCCTTCATCCTGACAAGGTTGTTTGGCATGGAAGATGACTTTTGCTCTCTCAGGTGCTTCATACCTGCCTACAACTTCTCCAGGTATTATTTGTGCATGGACATTTGAGGTTCTCATCTGGTGGAAGATCCCCAACTTTCCTGTATTGTAAGAACCACTCTGTCCCTGCTCTTCTGTAAAATGATTGAGGGAACAGTGTATACTTGGGGTTAAAAACAGGTTTGATTTGGGTGACGAATGATTCTGTGAGATGAAAAATGGTATTGGGAACCTGCAATATTTACAAGAATATAGAGGTGAAATATAAGTATGAAAACAGAAATCTAGGTGTGATTTGAAGCCCAGAAGGGTTTTGCCCTTGATTGGGATACTTAGCTTTTAATTATGTTCTGCAAAGATGTCTCAAATAATTCGAATTACAATGGCATAGGAAGTTGTACATTGGATGATTGAATTTAGAAGAGAACATCAGGTCAAAAAGGGATATTCAGTAGGATTAGGAAGATAGTCGGTAGGTTTAGGAAGAAGAGTGAGTATAGGATTTGGACCAAAAGTTCTTTAGCAATAGACTTTTGGTTATAGAGTGAATGTAAATGTCAGCACATATGAAGAGTCAGTCACTATGTTGAACTGGGGAAAATATGTAGAAAAGCAGATATCTATAGAAACATTACGAAATCAGGCAAAGTATAAAGTGAGTGATAGAATTAGACATTTTCAACAGGGTTGAGTTTGAAAATATAAATTAGGAAAAAATAAATATGTAGTCACCAATAGGATTGACAATTGACAGCATTAGGCAACCTGGACATGGATGTTTTTAGAAATCAATGTTCACTTTCCATTTAGGCTTTGGTACAATCATAAGTGTGACCTTTCCATTTTTTGTCCAGAATATTACTGTGATAATGAGGTGACTTGAGTATTTCTTTCACCATTTCTGGGAGCAATATATTGAAGATGTAAAGCTAGAATCGGGGGTACAAAGAGGTGTACCCTGTTTCTATGAACATAGAAAAAAGCATGAATAGACCATACTGTGAATAAATAATATAATTTCTTCAACTTTAAATAATGAATTCAACTGATATCTGAAAAATTAAAGGAAATCGTATATTGATATACAATCATTCATTCCAACCAGTTATATATCTAATGGAAATATTAGTGTTTTGGTTTATCTTAAAGAGTGTGTTAGTTTTGCTTCAAAATGATTATGGAAATTCAAAATAATGTGTTTGGAAAGAAGTCTGATGAAAAGACCCGTCAAGAAACCCTGACAATACATGTTTTCTGAAGCAAGAAGTGATTAAAGTTGAAACAAATGCCTATTAATTTGTGAACTTGTGGATGAAATGTATATCCTATGATGTGCAAAAACTGAAGAAACAATAATGTACCAGTGTCGAATACAAATGAATGACAAATTACATATCATGTCCCATAGGAGTCTACTTGCATTGATGTTAGACTGGGTCAGATACTGTAGAATAATTAGGATTTGTATGCACCCTTCACTGAAGTTAGTAGTCAGTACTAGAAAACAAATATGTATTTCAGGTGGATGAATATTTCTGATTATAATCTTGTGAAAAGTTGATTATAAATCCACATACATGAACATGAATGAATTTAGAGAGTATATATTAGACAAATTTTTTCATATTTTGAAAAATTTGGAGAGTATATCTATATCTATATCTATACACACACACACACACACACACACACACACTCACACACATTGAAAAGTACCAATATAAATGCCAATCGAAATTCATCAGTAAATATATATCATCCACAGATGCAAAAATATTTATTTTCTGAACATGAGTTTATGCATAATGTTGTTCTACTAGGACGCTCCCTATAGGTTGAATTTTCATTTTCAACAGCTTTTAGGACGAGTGAACTCTTCTTACAATTTGTATCTGCCAAGACCACCACCTCACAAAAATGTACTTGTGATACCTGGTAGGATTCTATATATGCATATAAATATACATGTGTGAATAGGCTACAGAAAAAGGAAACAAGAATTCACATATTTGTTAAGTTTAAAAACAGATGGAGAATATTTCAATTAAAATTTGACAAGATTTATAACTCCTACCTTATATAATGCAAATGTCAAGTCCAACTATAAAATGTGTCTCCTCTGAAGAGCTTGTATTTCTATTGTGTTGGGTTAATTTTCCCCATTATATTAGGATGAATAGTCTGAGTCTACTAGGTAAGGGTTAGTGTCAGGGATTCAGTACTTCGAATGGAAAATTATAAAATGATCCAATGTGTATGTAAATATATGCTGCACAAATATCCTCCCGCTCTCATCCAGAACAATGCCTTGACATTACCTTCACCCCAAGTAAGACACAATTAGAGGAGAAGAGTTACAAAATCAGTGAATACATATCTGGAATGGAAAATGCTCAGGAGTTCACAACCTTGGAGGTGGTAGAGGAGTTTCCAAAAGTAAGGGACAGGGTAAACACTCCACAAACATGGAGCTCTGCTGGCCTAAAAACTTTTTCAGAAACTGCCTCTGAGCTTCCGCACTTGAAATATATGTTGTTTTCATGAGATTTGGCTTCCTTTGTAGTGAGACCATCAAAGCTGGGTTTGCATCTATGTGACCTGGAGGACATGGTTTCTTATTTTCCAATGAACAAGAAGAAGCAGTGCTGAATCCTCTCTTTGTAGGTAAACTGAGGCCACTGGGGACTAAGTATCTCCCCGTGGGGACTGTGAAGCCATTTGGTCCTCCTCCAGTTTTTGTGGTGTTTATGCTGCTGCACTGTGAGTTTGGTATTTGTTTCACGAAATACTAGGAGCTAAACTGGGACACAGTTCTGTCACGTGTGGTGGGTCAGGGTCTGCAAGAGAATGCACCAACTAGGCTTCTATCTCTCACAGCTTGCCCCATTGTCCCCTTGTCCATATCAACCTGATTCTTAATTTTCCTCTGAAAACTCTCCATATAACAAGATGCCTTTACATATAAGGGTCTGCTGGCTGCACCATGTCAGTTACAAGCCACTTGGAATCCAATGGTAGATCCACATGGCCCTACTACGGATGTTTTATCAAACACCTCCCCACCACTGCTCTAGACCCACTACTCAGCAGGCTCCAACTTACTGGCATCTCTGTTCTACACCATTTTCATGAAACTCAGTAAATCAAGGCACTGTCTGGTATACTCATGATCAGCAATAGGACATCCAATGTTTCTCCAGTGCCACCTGGTCATAGGAATTTCAAAAATTTCATGGTATTTATCTAGGCATTTTTCAAGCATGAAGTTGGAGGCACTGTGGGTTTCAATACATTCAGCAAACATTAAATGGTGAGGAAGCTCATTTCAATGAAATCTCTGGAGAAATCTCACAGGCAAGGCTTCCCAAAGAATGGACAAAAGGTCACATTAGGCCAGGCCCATTGAGGTCTACAATGTGAGGTGCATGTGTGTTTTGACTCTCAACTATGGATGCCATTTCTTTAAGAATAAAATCATGTGATATCCTTGCTGAGATCCCCAGGCCTCTGTGGAAATCTACCCGGGGCCTAGGTCTCAGTTTCCAAGAGCGACTTTCATGCGTGGCCTCTTAAAATCCCAACAAAATTCATAGCAATGCTTCTCTGAGTTCAGTTCCAAAACCCAGTGTCTAAGGGGAATCACACCAGAGTTCAAGCCCACGTGGAACCAGTCATTTTTTCCAATGCCACACAAATGACCAACATTAAAACCAAAACACTCCCACATGGCCCTCACCTTATTCCATATAGTCAATCATCTTAACCTCTGGCTGGTGGTTTCCATGAGTGGTGCAGCCCAAGACAGTGTCCAAAATCAGCTCGTTTGCCCCTCATTTGCCTAAAGTCAGGGTAGCCTGGACACCGTTCTGTGAACCAGGAGTGAACAAATAAGCCTGCCATTAATACTTCTATGTTTCTCCAATTTGAGGGCTACTGATTTTAGGTATCGATTCTTTAGGTGATTTAGAGTCATGCGAAAACACAAGCACCTCTGCAGGGCTTTGAAAAACTCATTTGACTCACAGAATCCCTATTCTCATTTGTTGGAGTGCAGGAACCTAACAGAGGAAGGCAAGAGTCTTCATCCACAATGAATGATATTTTTTGCCATTCTGGTTTTGGAAGCTCACATGGGATCATTCTTAAGATCCATCAGGTGCTGAGAATCTAAGTCACAGCCACACACAGGACCAAGAGGCTGATAAAGACACATCCCTTTCCAAAGCAATTAAGCAAAGAGCCACAGGTGAGGCCCATTCATTTCCATTTGAAAACTGTTTTCTTCAAGCTTCACAAAGGGGTGGCCTGAGGCAAAGACCTTCCTGACATTCAGTGCAACACAACAATAAGTAAGCAAAAAGCCCAAGGCAGTGTTTCTGCACTGAGACTTTCCTGGTCACACTGATATCTGAGTTTTCTGAGATGCTCGCCATTCTCTTCAACTATCCTTTACATGGCCATGTCACAGAGCTTGGAGGTGGTACATATTTTGGACACAAATCCCTGAGCCCATTCTGGAGAGTGGCCAGAATTCAGGAAGAAAACAACAACTTAGAAAGATAGCAGGTGTTGCACATCGATAAGACAAGCTGCAGTCCATTCATATATTGGGCAGGATGAATTATAGGGAAGATTTATACTAGACAGGACACATCCATTAATGCATTCTCTTTTCTAATGTCTACAACAACGGACACAGTGGGATACACATAAACAGAAACACTCGCCTTGTCAAATGACTTACTAGAAACTGTCTGCTCCAAACCAAACAAACCGCCTTTTCGATCTATTCTCAGAACATGAGACAAAACAACAAACCCACACCCACTCCCACAAAGGCACCTCCTGCCCCCAAGTAGGTCTGTGACTATCCGGAGTGTCCTCTGACTGGTGGGCCATACTATGTTTCCCCGAAGTGGCCTGTCTTCTCTCAGATCTTGTTTCCTTGACCAACTCTGTGAAGATGTCAGGAAAAAGTGGTTAGCCACTACCTGTTTTCTCAGGAAAGGTCCATCTTCAGAGCTCTCCTGGCATTTGGCCATCCTCACATCATTAGGTACCAACAAAACTGACTCTGTCCTTTTTAAATCCAAACAAGTGAGCCCACTGGGCCTAGGACTGGGACTGCCTCTGGGTGCCTGGCTTCTTGGATACCAAGTTCAGAGAGTTCCATCACCAAGGAAATGAGGTATGTCACATTCTTTGGAACTGAATGAGGTCACTGCCTTGGCAACCACTTTGTCCTAACAGTTGCTTCCAAGGGTTACATAAGATGGAGGTTTCCCCTACTTCCTGTGACACTTTCATAAGGTAGAATGTATATCAACCATTGGCACCCGGGAACAGCTCTCCACTCAGGCCTGGATTGTTCCACCTTGTCTACAATAAGAAGAGAGAGGCAGACACATTCCTTCATCCTGACCAGGTTGTTTGTCATGGAAGATGACTTTTGCTCTCTCAGGAGCTTCATACCTGCCTACAACTTCTCCAGGTATCATTTGTGCATGGACATTTGAGGTTCTCATCTGGTGGAAGATCCCCAACTTTCCTGTATTGTAAGAACCCCTCTGTCCCTGCTCTTCTGTAAAATGATTGAGGGAACAGTGTATACCTGGGGTTAAAAACAGGTTTGATTTGGTGATGAATGATTCTGCGCGATGAATAATGGGATTGGGAACCTGCAATATTTACAAGAATATAGAGGTGAAATATAAGTTTGAAAAAAGAAATATAGGTATGCTTTGAAGCCCAGAAGGGTTTTGCCCTTGATTGGGATACTTAGCTTTGAATTATGTTCTGCAAAGATATCTCAGATAATTTGATATACAATGGCATAGGACCTTGTACATTGGATGATTGAATTTAGAAGAGAACATCCAGTCAAAAAGGGATATTCAGTAGGATTAGGAAGATAGTCGGTAGGTTTAGGAAGATGAGTGAGTATAGGATTTGGACCAAAAGTTCTTTAGCAATAGACTTTTGGTTATAGAGTGAATGTAAATGTCAGCACATATGAAGAGTCAGACACTATGTTGAACTGGGGAAAATATGTAGAAAAGCAGATATCAATGAAAACATTACAAAATCAGGCAAAGTATAAAGTGAGGGATAGAATTAGACATTTTCAACAGGGTTGAGTTTCAATATATAAATTAGGAAAAAACAAATATGTAGTCACCAATAGGATTGACAATTGACAGCATTAGGCAACCTGGACATGGATGTTTTTAGAAATCCATGTTCATTTTCCATTTAGGCTTTGGTACAATCATAAGTGTGACCTTTCCATTTTTTGTCCAGAATATTACTGTGATAATGAGGTGACATGAGTATTTCTTTCACCATTTCTGGGAGCAATATATTGAAGATGTAAAATTAGAATCGGGGGTACAAATAGGTGTACCCTGTTTCTATGAACATAGAGAAAAACCATGAATAGACCATACTGTGAATAAATAATATAACTTTTTTAGACTTTAAATAATGAATTGAACTGATATCTGAAAAATAAAAGGAAATTGTATATTGATATACAATCATTCATTCCAACCATTTATATATCTAATGGAAATATTAGTGTTTTGGTTTATCATGAAGAGTGTGTGAGTTTTGCTTCAAAATGATTATGGAAATTCAAAATTATGTGTTTGGAAAGAAGTCTGCTGAAAAGACCAGTCAAGAAACCCTGACAATACATGTGTTCTGAAGCAAGAAGTGATTAATGTTGAAACAAATGCCTATTAATTGTGAACTTTGGATGAAATGTATATCCTATGATGTGCAAAAACTGAAGAAACAATAATGTACCAGTGTCGAATACAAATGAATGACAAATTACATATCATGTCCCATAGGAGTCTTCTTGCATTGATGTTAGACTGGGTCAGATACTGTAGAATAATTAGGATTTGTATGCACCCTTCACTGAAGTTAGTAGTCAGTACTAGGAAACAAATATGTATTTCAGGTGGATGAATATTTCTGATTATAATCTTGTGAAAAGTTGATTATAAATCCACATACATGAACATGAATGAATTTAGAGAGTGTATACTAGACACATATATTTCATATTTGGAAAACTTTGGAGAGTATATCTATATCTATATCTATACACACACACACACACACACACACACAACACTCACAGACATTAAAAAGTACCAATATAAATGCCAATCGACATTCATCAGTAAATATATATCATCCAAGATGCAAAAATATTTATGTTACTGAACATGAGTTTATGTATAATGTTGTTCTTCTAGGACGCTCTCTTATAGGTTGAATTTTCATTTCCAACAGCATTTAGGAGGAGTGAACACTTCTCACAATTTGTATCTGCCAAGACATCCACCTTACAAAAATGTACGTGTGATACCTGGTAGGATTCTATATATGCATATAAATATACATGTGTGAATAGGCTACAGAAATTGGAAACAAGTATTCACATATTTGTTAAGTTTAAAAACACATGGAGAATATTTCAATTAAAATTTGACTAGATGTATAACTCCTACCTTATATAATGCAAATGTCAAGTCCAACTATAGAACATGTCTCCTCTGAAGTGCTTGTATTTCTATTGTGTTGGGTTAATTTTCCCCATTATATTAGGATGAATAGTCTGAGTCTACTAGGTATGGGTTAGTGTCAGGGATTCAGTACTTCGAATGAAAAATTGGAAAATGAATCCAATGTGTATGTAAATATATGCTGCACAAATATCCTCCCGCTCTCATCCAAAACAATGCCTTGACATTACCTTCACCCCAAGTAAGACACAATTAGAGGAGAAGAGTTACACAATCAGTGAATACATATCTGGAATGGAAAATGCTCAGGAGTTCACAACCTTGGAGCTGGTTTAGGAGTTTCCAAAATAAGGGACATGGTAAACACTCCACAAACATGTAACTCTGCTGGCCTAAAAACTGTTTGAGAAACTGCCTCTGAGCTTCCGCACTTGAAATATATGTTGTTTTCATTAGATTTGGCTTCCTTTGTAGTGAGACCATCAAAGCTGGGTCTGCATCTATGTGACCTGGAGGACATGGTTTCTTATTTTCCAATGAACAAGATGAAGCAGTGCTGAATCCTCTCTTTATAGGTAAACTGAGGCCACTGGGGACTAAGTGTCTCCCCGTCTCCCCGTGTGGAGTGTGAAGCCATTTGGTCCTCCTCCACTTTTTGTGGTGTTTAGGCTGCTGCACTGTGAGTTTGGTATTTGTTTCACGAAATACTAGCAGCTAAACTGGGACACAGTGCTGGAGGGAGTTCTGTCACGTGTGGTGGGTCAGGGTCTGCAAGAGAATGCACCAACTAGGCTTCTATCTCTCACAGCTTGCCCCATTGCCCCCTTGTCCATATCAACCTGATTCTTAATTTTCCTCTTAAAACTCTCCATATAACAAGATGCCTTTACATATAAGGGTGTGCTGGCAGCACCATGTCAGTTACAAGCCATTTGGAATCCAATGGTAGATCCACATGGCCCTACCACGGATGTTTTATCAAACACCTCCCCAGCACTGCTCTAGACCCACTACTCAGCAGGCTCCAACTTACTGGCATCTCTGTTCTACACCATTTTCATGAAACTCAGTAAATCAAGGCACTGTCTGGTATACTCATGATCAGCAATAGGACATCCAATGTTTCTCCAGTGCCACCTGGTCATAGGAATTTCAAAAATTTCATGGTATTTATCTAGCCATTTTTCAAGCATGAAGTTGGAGGCACTGTGGGTTTCAATTCATTCAGCAAACATTAAATGGTGAGGAAGCTCATTTCAATGAAATCTCTGGAGAAATCTCACAGGCAAGGCTTCCCAAAGAATGGACAAAAGGTCACATTAGGCCAGGCCCATTGAGGTCTACAATGTGAGGTGCATGTGTGTTTTGACTCTCAACTATGGATGCCATTTCTTTAAGAATAAAATCATGTGATATCCTTGCTGAGATTCCCAAGCCTCTGTGGAAATCTACCCGGGGCCTAGGTCTCAGTTTCCAAGAGCGACTTTCATGCGTGGCCTCTTAAAATCACATCAAAATTCATAGCAATGCTTCTCTGAGTTCAGTTCCAAAACCCAGTGTTTAAGGGGAATCACACCAGAGTTCAAGCCCACGTGGAACCAGTCATTTTTTCCAATGCCACACAAATGACCAACATTAAAACCAAAACACTCCCACATGGCCCTCACCTTATTCCATATAGTCAATCATCTTAACATCTGGCTGGAGGTTTCCATGAGGGGTGCAGCCCAAGACAGTGTCCAAAATCAGCTCGTTTGCCCCTCATTTGCCTAAAGTCAGGGTAGCCTGGACACCGTTGCTGTGAACCAGGAGTGAACAAATAAGCCTGCCGTTAATACTTCTATGTTTCTCCAATTTGAGGGCTACTGATTTTAGGTATCGATTCTTTAGGTGATTTAGAGTCATGCGAAAACACAAGCACCTCTGCAGGGCTTTGAAGAACTCATTTGACTCACAGAATCCCTATTCTCATTTGTTGGAGTGCAGGAACCTAACAAAGGAAGGCAAGAGTCTTCATCCACAATGAATGATATTTTTTGCCATTTTGGTTTTGGAAGCTCACATGGGATCATTCTTAAGATCCATCAGGTGCTGAGAATCTAAGTCACAGCCACACACAGGACCAAGAGGCTGAGAAAGACACATCCCTTTCCAAAGCAATTAAGCAAAGAACCACAGGTGAGGCCCATTCATTTCCATTTGAAAACTGTTTTCTTCAGGCTTCACAAAGGGGTGGCCTGAGGCAAAGACCTTCCTGACATTCAGTGCAACACAACAATAAGTAAGCAAAAAGGCTTGGATTGTTCCACCTTGTCTACAATAATAAGAGAGGCAGATTCAGACACATCCCTTCATCCTGACCAGGTTGTTTGCCATGGAAGATGACTTTTGCTCTCTCAGGTGCTTCATACCTTCCTACAACTTCTCCAGGTATCATTTGTGCATGGACATTTGAGGTTCTCTTCTGGTGGAAGATCCCCAACTTTCCTGTTTTGTAAGAACCCCTCTGTCCCTGCTCTTCTGTAAAATGATTGAGGAAACAGTGTATACTTGGGGTTAAAAACAGGTTTGATTTGGTGATGAATGATTCTGTGCGATGAATAATGGGATTGGGATCCTGCAATATTTACAAGAATATAGAGGTGAAATATAAGTATGAAAACAGAAATCTACGTATGATTTGGAGCCCAGAAGGGTTTTGCCCTTGATTGGGATACTTAGCTTTGAATTATGTTCTGCAAAGATGTCTCAGATAATTCAATATACAATGGTATAGTACCTTGTACATTGGATGATTGAATTTAGAAGAGAACATCCAGTCAACGAGATATTCAGTAGGATTAGGAAGATAGTCGGTAGGTTTAGGAAGAAGAGTGAGTATAGGATTTGGACCAAAAGTTCTTTAGCAATAGACTTTCGGTTATAGAGTGAATGTAAATGTCTGCACATATGAAGAGTCAGTCACTATGTTGAACTGGGGAAAATATGTAGAAAAGCAGATATCAATAGAAACATTACGAAATCAGGCAAAGTATAAAGTGAGTGATAGAAGTAGACATTTTCAACAGGGTTGAGTTTGAAAATATAAATTAGGAAAAAACAAATATGTAGTCACCAATAGGATTAACATTTGACAGCATTAGGCAACCTGGACATGGATGTTTTTAGAAATCCATGTTCATTTTCCATTTAGGCTTTGGTACAATCATAAGTGTGACCTTTCCATTTTTTGTCCAGAATATTACTGTGATAATGAGGTGACATGAGTATTTCCTTCACCATTTCTGGGAGCAATATATTGAAGATGTAAAATTAGAATCGTGGTTACAAAGAGGTGTACCATGTTACTATGAAAATAGAGAAAAAGCATGAATAGACCATACCGTGAATAAATAATATAACTTTATTGAACTTTAAATAATGAATTGAACTGATATCTGAAAAATTAAAGGAAATCGTATATTGATATACAATCATTCATTCCAACCAGTTATATATCTAATGGAAATATTAGTGTTTTGGTTTATCATGAAGAGTGTGTGAGTTTTGCTTCAAAATGATTATGGAAATTCAAAATAATGTGTTTGGAAAGAAGTCTCATGAAAAGACCAGTCAAGAAACCCTGACAATACATGTGTTCTGAAGCAAGAAGTGATTAAAGTTGAAACAAATACCTATTAATTTGTGAACTTGTGGATGAAATGTATATCCTATGATGTGCAAAAACTGAAGAAACAATAATGTACCAGTGTCGAATACAAATGAATGACAAATTACATATCATGTCCCATAGGAGTCTCCTTGCATTGATGTTAGACTGGGTCAGTTACTGTTGTTAATTAGGATTTGTATGCACCTTTCACTGAAGTTAGTTTTCAGTACTACAAAACAAATATGTATTTCAGGTGGATGAATATTTCTGATTATAATCTTGTGAAAAGTTGATTATAAATCCACATACATGAACATGAATTATATAGAGAGTGTATATTAGACAAATATATTTTATATTTTGAAAAATTTTTAGAGTATATCTATATCCTTATCGATACCTATATCTATCTATATATCTATATCTATCTATCTATATATATATATATATATATATATATATATATATATATATATATATATATACACACACACACACACAAACACATACACACACACAACACTCACAGACATTAAAAAGTACCAATATAAATGCCAATCTGAATTCATCAGTAAATATATATCATCCACAGAGGCAAAAATATTTATTTTACTGAACATGAGTTTATGTATAAAGTTGTTCTACTAGGACGCTCTTTTATAGGTTGAATTTTCATTTCCAATAGCATTTAGGAAGAGTGAACACTTCTCACAATTTGTATCTGCCAAGACTGCCACCTCACAGAAATGTACGTGTGATACCTGGTAGGAGTCTATATATGCATATAAATATACATTTGTGAAGAGGCCACAGAAGAGGGAAACAAGAATTCACATATTTGTTAAGTTTAAAAACACATGGAGAATATTTCAATTAAAATTTGACAAGATTTATAACCCCTACCTTATATAATGCAAATGTCGAGTCCAACTATACAACATGTCTCCTCTGAAGTGCTTGTATTTCTATTGTGTTGTGTTAATTTCCCCCATTATATTAGGATGAATAGTCTGAGTCTACTAGGTATGGGTTAGTGTCAGGGATTCAGTACTTCGAATGGAAAATTGGAAAATGAATCCAATGTGTATGTAAATATATGCTGCACAAATATCCTCCCACTCTCATCCAGAACAATGCCTTGACATTACCTTCACCCCAAGTAAGACAAAATTAGAGGAGAAGAGTTACAAAATCAGTGAATACATATCTGGAATGGAAAATGCTCAGGAGTTCAAAACCTTGGAGGTGGTAGAGGAGTTTCCAAAACTAGGGGACAGGGTCAACACTCCACAAACATGGAGCTCTGCTGGCCTAAAAACTTTTTGAGAAACTGCCTCTGAGCTTCCGCACTTGAAATATATGTTGTATTCATGAGATTTGGCTTCCTTTGTAGTGAGACCATCAAAGCTGGTCTGCATCTATGTGACCTGGAGGACATGGTTTCTTATTTTCCAATGAACAAGATGAAGCAGTGCTGAATCCTCTTTTTGTAGGTAAACTGAGGCCACTGGGGACTAAGTGTCTCCCCGTGTGGACTGTGAAGCCATTTGTTCCTTCTCCTCTTTTTGTGGTGTTTTTGCTGCTGCACTGTGAGTTTGGTATTTGTTTCACGAAATACTAGGAGATAAACTGGGACACAGTGCTGGAGGGAGTTCTGTCATGTGTGGTGGGTCAGGGTCTGCAAGAGAATGCACCAACTATGCTTCTATCTCTCACAGCTTGCCCCATTGTCCCCTTGTCCATATCAACCTGATTCTTAATTTTCCTCTGCTAACTCTCCATATAACAAGATGCCTTTACATATAAGGGTCTGCTGGCTGCACCATGTCAGTTACAAGCCATTTGGAATCCAATGGTAGATCCACATGGCCCTACCACGGATGTTTTATCAAACACCTCCCCACCACTGCTCTAGACCCACTACTCAGCAGGCTCCAACATACTGGCATCTCTGTTCTACACCATTTTCATGAAACTCAGTAAATCAAGGCACTGACCGGTATACTCATGATCAGCAACAGGACATCCAATGTTTCTCCAGTGCCACCTGGTCATAGGAATTTCAAAAATTTCATGGTATTTATCTAGGTATTTTTCAAGCATGAAGTTGGAGGCACTGTGGGTTTCAATTCATTCAGCAAACATTAAATGTTGAGGAAGCTCATTTCAATGAAATCTCTGGAGAACTCTCACAGGCAAGGTTTTCCAAAGAGTGGACAAAAGGTCACATTAGGCCAGGCCCATTGAGGTCTACAATGTGATGTCCATGTGTGTTTTGACTCTCAACTATGGCTGCCATCTTAAAGAATAAAATAATGTAATACCCTTGCTGAGATTCCCAGACCTCTGTGGAAATCCACCCGGGGTCTAGGTCTCAGTTTCCAAGAGTGACTTTCATGCTTGGCCTCTTAAAATCCCAACACAATTCATGGCAATGCTTCCCTGAGTTCACTTCCAAAACCCAGTCTCTAAGGGGAATCACACCAGAGTTCAAGCCCACGTGGCCCCAATAATTTATTCCAATGCCACACAAATGAGCAACATTAAAACCAAAACACTCCCACATGGCCCTCATCTTATTCCATATAGTCAATCATCTTAACTTCTGGCTGGAGGTTTCCATGAAGGGCGCAGCCCAAGACAGTGTCCAAAATCAGCTCCTTTGCCCCTCATTTGCCTAAAGTCTGGGTAGCCTGGACACCGTTTCTGTGAACCAGGAGTGAACAAATAAGCCTGCCTTTAATACTTCTGTGTTTCTCCAATTTGAGGCATACTGATTTTAGGTATCGATTCTTTAGGTGATTTAGAGTCATGCGAAAACACAAGCACCTCTGCAGGGCTTTGAAGAACTCATTTGACCCAAAGAATTCCTATTCTCATTTGATGGAGTGCAGGAACCTAACAGAGGAAGGCAAGAGAGTTCATCCACAATGAATGATATTTTATGCTATTTTGGTTTTGGAAGCTCACATGGGATCATTCTTAAGATCCATCAGGTGCTGAGAACCTAAGTCACAGCCCTACACAGGTCCAAGAGGCTGATAAAGACACATCCCTTTCCAAAGCAATTAAGCAAAGAACCACAGGTGAGGCCCATTCATTTCCATTTGAAAACTGTTTTCTTCAGGCTTCACAGAGAGGTGGCCTGAGGCAAAGACCTTCCTGACATTCAGTGCAACAAAACAATAAGTAAGCAAAAGGCCCAAAGCGGGGTTTCTGCACTGAGACTTTCCTGGTCACACTGATATCTGAGTTTTCTGAGATGCTCGCCATTCTCTTCAGCTATCCTGTACATGGCCATGTCACAGAGCTTGGAGGTGGTAGATATTTTGGACACAAATCCATGAGCCTATTCTGGAGAGTGGCCAGAATTCAGGAAGAAAACAACAACTTAGAAAGATAGCAGGTGTTGCACATCGATAAGACAAGCTGCAGTCCATTCATATATTGGGCAGGATGAATTATGGGAAGTTTTATACTAGACAGGACACATCCATTAATGCATTCTCTTTTCTAATGTCTACAACAACGGACACAGTGGGATACACATAAACAGAAACACTCGCCTTGTCAAATGACTTACTAGAAACTGTCTGCTCCAAACCAAACAAACTGTCTTTTCGATCTATTCTCAGAACATGAGACAAAACAACAAACCCACACCCACTCCCACAAAGGCACCTCCTTCCCCCAAGTAGGTCTGTGACTATCCGGAGTGTCCTCTGACTGGTGGGCCATACTATGTTCCCCTGAAATGGCCTGTCTTCTCTCAGATGTTGTTTCCTTGACCAACTCTGTGAAGATGTTAGGAAAAAGTGGTTATCCACTACCTGTTTTCTCAGGAAAGGTCCATCTTCAGAGCTCTCCTGGCATTTGGCCATCCTCACATCATTAGGTACCAAGAAAACTGACTCTGTCCTTGGTAAATCCAAACAAGTGAGCCCACTGGGACTGGGACTGGGACTGCCTCTGGGTGCCTGCCTTCTTGGATACCAAGTTCAGAGATTTCCATCACCAAGGAAATGAGGGATGTCACATTCTTTGAAACTGAATGAGGTCACTGCCTTGGCAACCACTTTGTCCTAACAGTTGCTTCCAAGGGTAACATAAGATGGAGGTTGCCCCTACTTCCTTTGACACTTTTATTAGGTAGAATGTTTATCAACCATTGGCACCTGGGAACAGCTCTCCACTCAGGCCTGGTTTGGTCCACCTTCTCTACAATAAGAATAGAGAGGCAGATTCAGACACATCCCTTCATCCTGACCAGGTTGTTTGCCATGGAAGATGACTTTTTCTCTCTTAGGTGCTTCATACCTGCCTACAACTTCTCCAGGTATCATTTGTGCATGGATATTTCAGGTTTTCATCAGGAGGAAGGTCTCTAACTTTCCTGTATTGTAAGAACCACTCTGTCCCTGCTCCTCTGTAAAATGATTGAGGGAACAGTGTATACTTGGGGTTAAAAACAGGTTTGATTTGTGTTACGAATGATTCTGTCCGATTAATAATGGTATTGGGAACCTGCAATATTTACAAGAATATAGAGGTGAAATATAATTATGAAAAGAGAAACCTAGTTATGATTTGAAGCCCAGAAGGGTTTTGCCCTTGATTGGGATACTTAGCTTTGAATTATGTTCTGCAAAGATGTCTCAGATAATTCGATATACAATGGCATAGGACCTTGTACATTGGATGATTGAATTTAGAAGAGACCATCCAGTCAAAAAGGGATATTCAGTAGGATTAAGAAGATAGTCGGTAGGTTTAGGAAGAAGAGTGAGTATAGGATTTGGACCAAAAGTTCTTTAGCAATAGACTTTTGGTTATAGAGTGAATGTAAATGTCAGCACATATGAAGAGTCAGTCACTATGATGAACTGGGGAAAATGTGTAGAAAAGCAGATATCAATGGAAACATTACGAAATCAGGCAAAGTATAAAGTGAGGGATAGAAATAGACATTTTCAACAGGGTTGAGTTTGAATATATCAATAAGGAAAAAACAAATATGTAGTCACCAATAGGATTGACAATTGACAGCATTAGACAACCTGGACATGGATGTTTTTAGTAATCCATGTTCACTTTCCATTTAGGCTTTGGTACAATCATAAGTGTGACCTTTCCATTTTTTGTCCAGAATATTACTGTGATAATGAGGTGACATGAGTATTTCCTTCACCATTTCTGGGAGCAATATATTGAAGATTTAAAATTAGAATTGGGGGTACAAAGAGGTGTACCCTGTGTCTATTAAGATAGAGATAAAGCATGAATAGACCATACTGTGAATAAATAATATAACTTTTTTAAACTTTATATAATGAATTGAATTGATTTCTGAAAAATTACAGGAAATCGTATATTGATATACAATCATTCATTCCAACCAGTTATATATCTAATGGAAATATTATTGTTTGGTTTATCATGAAGAGTGTGTGAGTTTTGCTTCAAAAGTGATTATGGAAATCAAAAATAATGTGTTTGGAAAGAAGTCTCATGAAAAGACCAGTCAAGAAACCCTGACAATACATGTGTTCTGAAGCAAGAAGTGATTAAAGTTGAAACAAATGCCTGTAAATTTGTGAACTTGTGGATGAAGTGTATAACTTAAAATGTGCAAAAACTGAAGAAATAATAATGTACCAGTGTTGAGTACATATGAACGTCAAATTACATATCATGTCCCATAGGAATCTACTTGCATTGATGTTAGACTGGGTCAGTTACTGTAGAATAATTAGGATTTGTATGCACCATTCACTGAAGTTAGTTTTCAGTACTAGGAAATAAATATGTGTTTCAGGTGGATGAATATTTCTGATTATAATCTTGTGAAAAGTTGATTATAAATCCACATACATGAACATGAATGAATTTAGAGAGTTTACATTAGACACATATATTTCATATTTTGAAAAATCTGCAGAGTGTACAGATATATTACACACACACACACACACACACACACAAACACACAAAACACTGACAGACATTTAAAAGAAGCAATATAAATGGCAATAGAAATTCATCAGTAAATATATATCACCCACAGATGCAAAAATATTTATTATACTGAACATGAATTTATGTATAATGTTCTTCTACTAGGAAGCTCCCCTATAGGTTGAATTTTCAGTTCCAACAGCGTTTAGGAGGTGTGAACTCTTCTCACAGTTTGTATATGCCAAGTCAGCCACCTCAAAATGTACGTGTGATACCTGGTAGGATTCTATATATGCATATAAATATACAAGTGTGAATAGGCTAAAGAGAAAGGGAAACAAGAATTCTCGTATTTTTTAAGTTTAAAAACTTATGGAGAACTTCTTCGATTAAAAATTGACTAAATTTATAACTTTTACCTTATATAATGCAAAAGGCAAGTCCAACTATACAACATGCCTCCAATGAACTGCTTGTATTTCTATAGGTTTGGGTTATTTTTCTCTATCATATTAGGATGAGTTGTTTGAGTCTAGTAGGTATGGGTTAGTGTCAGGGATTCAATATTTCAAAATGAAAATTGGAAAATGAATCCAATTTGTATGCATATATATGCTACACAAATGTCCTCCCACTCTCATCCAGAACAATGCCTTGACATTACCTTCACCCCAAGTAAGACACAATTAGAGGAGAAGAGTTAGAAAATCAGTGAACACATATCTGGAATGGAAAATGCTCAGGAGTTCACAAACTTGGAGGTGTTAGAGGAGTTTCCAAAAGCAAGGGACAGGGTAAACACTCCACAAACATGGAGCTCTGCTGGCCTAAAAACTTTTTGAGAAACTGCCTTGAGATAGGGCACTTAAATATATGTTGTTGTCAGGAAATTTGGCTTCCTTTGTAGTGAGACCATCAAAGCTGGGTCTGCATCTATGAGACCTGGAGGACATTGTTTCTGATGTTTCAATGAACATGAGGCAGCAGTGCTGATATTTTTCTTTTTAGGTAAACTGTGGCCTCTGGGGTCTAAGTGTCTCCCCGTTGAACTGTGAAGCCATTTGGCCCTCCTACACTTTTTGTGGGGTTTTTGCTGCTGCACTGGTAGTTTGGTATTTGCTTCATAAAATAGAAGGAGTTCAACTGGGACACAGTGCTGGAGGAAGTTCTGTCACGTGTGGTGGGTCAGGGTCTGCAGGAAAATGCACCAACCAATCTTCTATCCCTCAAAGCTTGCCCCATTGCATCCTTGTCCATAGCAACCTGATTCTGAACATTGCCCTGAATCCTCTCCATATAACAAGATGCCTTTACTTATAAGGGTCTGCTGGCTGCACCATGTAAGCCACAAGCCATTTTTAAGCCAATGGAAGATCCAAATTGCTCCAACACAGAAGTTTTATCACACTCCTGCCCACCACAACTCTAGGCCCACTTCTTAGGAGCCTGAAACTTACTGGGACCTCTGTTGTACACCATTTTCATAAAACCCAGTCAAGCAAGGCACTGTCAGGTACATCCATGATCAGCAGCAGGACATCCAAAGGTTCTCTAGTGCAACCTAGTCATGGGAATTTCAAAAATTTCATGGTATTTATCTAGACATTTTACAAGGATGAAGTTGGAAGCACTGTGGGTTTCAATTTTTTCAGGAACCATTAAATGGTGAGGAAGATTATTTCAATGAAAGCTCTGAAGAACCCTCACAGGCAAGGCTTCTCAAAGAGTGGACAAAAGGTCACATTAAGCCAGGCCCATTGAGGTCTACAATGTGAGTTCCATGTGTGTTTTGACTCTCAAATATGGCTGCCAAGTTTTTCGAATGAAATCATGTGATACCTTGGCTGAGATTCCCAGTGCTCTGTGCAAAGCCACTCTGGGGCTAGATCTCAGTTTCCAAGGGTGACTCTCATACATGGCCTCTTTAATCCCAACACAATACATGGCAATACTTTTCTGAGGTCAGATTCTGAACTCAGTCTCTAAGGGGAATCACACCAAAGTTCAAGCCCAGGTAGACCCAGTTATGTCTTCCAACTGCCACACAAATATCCACAATTAAATCCAAAACACTCCCACATGTCACTCATCTTTTCTATATACCCACTCATCATAACCTCTGGCTGGAGGTTTCCATGAGGGGTGCTGCCCAAGACAGTGTCCAAAATAACCACCCTTGCCCCTCATTTGCCTAAAATCAGGGTGGCCTGGACATCCTTCCAGTGAACCAGGAGTGATCAAATTGGCCGGCCATTAAGATGGCACTGCTTCTCCAATTTGAGGCCTACTGACTGTGGGGTTTAGAGTCTTTATGTGATTTGGAGTCATGAGAAAAATCAAGCACTTAGGGGCTATCCTCTGCAGGGTTTTGAGGAACACATTTAAACCAAATGATCACTATTCTCACTTGATGAAGGTCAGGAACCTTACAGAGGAATGCGAGAGACTTCATCCAAAATGAATGCTCTTTTGCCCATTTTGGTTTTGGATGCACACATGGGATCTTTCTTTAGATCCATCAGATGCTAAGAATCTAAGCCACAGCCTCACACAGGGCCAAAAAGCTGATTCAGACACATCCCTTTCCAAAGCAATTAAGCAAAGAGCCACAGGTGATGCCCATTCATTTCTATTTGAAAACAATTTCTTTTGACTCTACAAAGGTGTGGCCTGAGGCAAAGACGTTCTGACATTCAGGGCAACAGAACAATTGGTAAGCAAAAGGCCCAAAGCAGGGTTTCTCCATTAGAATTTTCTGGTCACACTCATATCTGAGTTTTCTTAGATGCTCCCATTCCTTTCAGCAATCCAGTACATGGCCAAGTCTCAGAGCTTGGAGGTGGTACATATTTTGGACACAAAACTATGAGACTATTCTGGAAATTGGCCAGAATTCAGGAAGAAAACAGGACCTTAGCAAGATTGTAGGAGTTGCCCACCCATAAGTCAAGCCACAGTCCATTCGTAAATTGGGCAAGATGAATCTTGGGAAGCTTTCTACTAGTCAGGACACATACAATGATTCATTCTCTTTTCTAATGTCTAAAACCACGGACACAGTGGGATACACAGACAAAGAGACACTGGCCTTGTCAAACGACTTACCAGAAACAGTTCACTCCAAAACAAACAAACCGCCTTTCCTACCTATTCTCAGAACATGAGACAAAACCTCAAACCCACACCCACACACACAAAGGCAGCTCCTTCCCCCAAGTAGGTCTGTGACTATCAGGAGTGTCCTCTGACAGGTGGGCCATACTATGTTCTGATGAAATCGCCTGTCCTGTGTCAGATATGGTCTCATTGGCCCAATCTGTGAAGTTGTCACTAGCCAGCTGTGAGCCACTACCTGCTTTCTCAGGAAAGGCCTCTCTTCAGAGCTTTCCTGACATTTGTCCATCCTCACATCAGTAGGTACCAAGAAAGACTGACTCTGTCCTTGTTAAATCCAAACAAGTGAGACCACTGGGACTGGGAATGGGACTGGCTCTGCGTGCCTGGCTTCCCGGATCCCAAGTTCAGAGAGTTTCATCACCAAGGAAGTGAGGTGAGATTACTTCCTTCAGGAATTTAATGAGGTCACTGCCTTGGCAACCACTTTGTCCTAACAGTAGCTTCCAATAGTCCTATGAGATGGAGGCAGCCCTTACTTCCTGTGACACTTTCATATGTTAGAATGGTATATCAACCATAGGCACCCAGGAACAGCTCTCCACACATGCCTGGTATGGTCCATCTTCTCTACATTAAGAAGAGAGGCTTATTCAGACAAAACCCTTCATTCTGGAAAGGTTTTTTGCAATGGAAGATGACTTTTGCTCTCTCAAGTCCTTCATAGCTGCCTAATCTTCTCCAGGGATCAAATCTGCATGGACCTTTGAGGTTCTCAGCAGGAGGGAGATCCCCTACATTCCTGTATTGTAAGATGAACTCTCTTGCTGCTCTTCTGTAAAGTTAGATTGAGTGAAGAGTGTATGGTTAGGGTTATTAACATGTTCGATTTGGATTACGAATCATCCTGCAGGATGATTAATAGTATTGGGAACCTGCGATATTTATAAGATTATAGAGGTGAAATATAAGTATGAAAACAGAAATGTTGGTAAGATTTGAAGCCCAGAAGGGCATTAGGCCCTTGATTGGGATACTTAGCTTTTAATTACGTTCTACACAGATGTCTCAGATAAATTGATAATCAATGGCATTGGACCTTATACTTTGGATGTTTGATTTTAGAAGAGAACATCCACTCAAATTGAGATAGTCGGTGGGATTAGGAAGATAGTCGGTAGGTTTATAAAAAAGAGTGAGTATAAAATTTGGACAAAAATTTCTGTAGCAATAGGGTTTCGGTTATAGAGTGAATGTAAATGTCAGCACATGTGAAGAGTCAGTCACAATGATTAACTGGGGAAAATATGTAGGAAGGAAAATATCAATAGAGACATTATGAAATGAGGCAATTATATAGTGAGTGATAGGATTAGACATTTTCAACAGGGTTGAGATTGAGTACATAATCTTAGGAAGAAACAAATATGTAGTCACCAATAGGAATGACATTTGAAAGCATTAGGCAACCTGGATATGGATGTTTTTAGTAAGCCATGTTCACTTTCCATTTAGGATTTGGTACAATCATAAGTGTGACCTTTGCATTTTGTGCCCAGAAAATTATTGTGATCAAATATATATGTAGATCATATGATATGTGCATTTCTTCCACCATTTCTGGGAGCAATATTTGAGGACACATAAATTAGTATTGTGGGTACCAAGTGGTGTACCCTGTGTCTACGGATATAGAGATAATGCATGAATAGACCTTAGTGTGAATAAATAATATAACTTTTTTCACTTTAAATAATGGATTGAATTGATATCTTAAAATATATAGGAAATCATTTATTGACATACAATCATTCACTCCAACCAGTTACACATATAATGGTAATCTTAGGGTTATTGTTTATCATGAAGTGTGTGTGAGTTTTGTTTCAAAAGTGTTTATGGAAATCGAAAATAATGTGTTTGGAAGGAAGTCTCATGAAAAGACCAGTCAAGAAATATGGAGGAATCCATGTGTTCAAAGCAGGAATTGATTGAAAGTGAAACAAATGCCTATAACTTTGCTAAATTGTGGATGAAATATATATCCTGTGATGTGCATAAACTGATGAAATAGTAATGTACCAGTGTTGAATAAAAATGAAGGTCAAAGTACACATCATGTCCCATAGGAATCTACTTGCATTGATGTTAAACTGGTTCAGTTACTGTAGAAATATTAGGATTTCATGCATTATTCACCATAGTTAGTTTTATTTTTTTTCATTTTTATTTATAATTGTTCAAAACATTACATAGTTGTTGTTATATCATATTTCACACTTTGATTCAAGTGCATTATGAACTCCCATTTTTACCCCATGTACAGATTACAGAATCACATCATTTACACATCTATTGATTCACATATTGCCATACTAGTGTCTATTGAATTCTGCTGCCTTTCCTATCCTCTACTATCCCCCCTCCCCTCCCCGCCCCTCCCCTCTTCTCTCTCTACCCCCTCTACTGTAATAAATTTGTCCCCCTTGTATTATTTTTCCCTTTCCCCTCACTTTCTCTTGTATGTAATTTTATATAACCCTGAGGGTCTCCTTCCAATTCCATGCAATTTTCCTTCTCTCTCCCTTTCCTTTCCACCTCTCATCCCGGTTTAATGTTAATCATCTTGTCATGCTCTTTGTCTCTCCTCTGTTCTTAGTTACTCTCCGTATATCAAAGATGACATTTGGCATTTGTTTTTTAAGGATTGGGTAGCTTCACTTAGCATAATCTGCTCTAATGCCATCCATTTCCCTCCAAATTCTATGATTTTTTTTCATTTTTCAATGCAGAGTAATACTCCATTGTGTATAAATGCCACAGTATTTTCTCCATTCTTTCATTGAAGGGCATCTAAGTTGGTTTCACAGTCTTCCTGTTGTGAATTGTTCTGCTATGAACATCGATGTAGCAGTGTCCCTGTAGCATGCTCTTTTTAGGTCTTTAGTGAATAGACTGAGTAGGGGAATAGCTGGGTCAAATGGTGGTTCCATTCCCAGCTTTCCAAGAAATCTCCATACTGCTTTCCAAATTGGCTGCACCAATTTGCAGTCCCACCAGCAATGTACAAGTGTACCTCTTTCCCCACATCCTTGCCAGAACTTGTTGTTGTTTGACTTCATAATGTCTGTCAATCTTACTGGAGTGAGATGGTATCTTAGGGTGGTTTTGATTTGCATTTCTCTGAATGCTGGAGATGGTGAGCATTTTTTCATGTACTTGTTGATTGATTGTAAGTCCTCATCTGATAAGTGTCTGTTGAGGTCCTCAGCCCATTTGTTGATTGGGTTATTTGTTATCTTATTGTCTAATTTTTTGAGTTTTTTGTATACTCTGGATATTAGGGCTCTATCTGAAGTGTGAGGAGTAAAGATTTCTTCCCAGGATGTAGGCTCCCTATTTACCTCTCTTATTGCTTCTTTTGCTGCGAAAAAACTTTTTAGTTTATGTCCCATTTGTTGATTCTAGTTATTAACTCTTGTGCTATGGGTGTCCTATTGAGGAATTTGGAGCCCGACCCCACAGTATGCACATCGTAAGCAAATTTTTCTTCTATCAGACACTGTGTCTCTGATTTGATATCAAGCTCATTGATCCATTTTGAGTTAACTTTTGTGCATGGCAAGAGAAAGGGATTCAGTTTCAATTTGTTACATATGGATTTCCAGTTTTCCAAACACCATTTGTTGAAGATGCTATCCTTCCTCCATTGCATGCTTTTAGCCCCTTTATCAAATATAAGATAGTTGTAGTTTTGTGGATTGGTTTCTGTGTCCTCTATTCTGTACCATTGGTCCACCGGCCTATATTGGTACCAGTACCATGCTATTGTTGTTACTATTGCTCTGTAGTATAGTTTGAAGTCTGGTATCGCTCTACCGCCTGATTCACACTTCCTGCCTAGCATTGTTTTTGCTATTCTGGGACTTTTATTTTTCCATATGTATTTCATGATTCCTTTCTTTATTTCTACAAGAAATGCCTTTGGGATTTTGATTGGCATTGCATTAAACCTATAGAGAAATTTTGGTAATATCGCCATTTTGATGATGTTAGTTCTGCCTATCCATGAACAGGATATATTTTTACATCTTCTAAGATTTTATTATATTTCTCTCTTTAGGGTTCTGTAGTTTTCATTGTATAAGACTTTCACCTCTTTTGTTAGGTTGATTCCCATCTTTTTTTTTTTTTTAGGATATTGTGAATGGAGTGGTTGTTCTCATTTCCATTTCAGAGGATTTGTCGCTGATATAGAGGAATGCCTTTGATTTATGTGTGTTGATTTTATATCCTGCCACTTTGCTGAATTCATTTATTAGCTCTATTAGTTTCTTTGTAGACCCTTTTGGGTCTGCTAGGTATAGAATCATGTCTTCTGCAATAGTAATAATTTAAGTTCTTCTTTTCCTATTTTTATGCCTTTAATTTCTTCCGTCTGTCTAATTGCTCTGGCCAGTGTTTCGAGAACTGTATTGAACAGAAGTGGTGAGAGAGGGCATCCCATTCTTGTTCCAGATTTTAGAGGGAATGCCTTCAATTTTTCTAGATTCAGAATGATGCTAGCTTGAGGCTTAGCATAGATTGCTTTTACAATATTGAGGTATGTTCCTGTTATTCCTAGTTTTTCTAGAGTTTTGAAGATAAAGGGATGCTGTACTTTGTCGAATGCTTTTTGTGCATCTATCGAGATGATCATATGGTTCTTATTTTTAAGTCTATTGATGTGGTGAATAACATTTATTGATTTTCATATATTGAACAAGCCTTGCATTCCACGGATGAATCCTACTTGATGATGGTGCACAATTTTTTTAATATGTTTTTGTATCTGATTCGCCAGAATTTAATTAGGGATTTTTGCATTTAGGTTCTTTAGGGATATTGGTCTGTAGTTTTCTTTGTTTGAAGTGTTTATGTCTGGTGTAGAAATTAGGGTGATATTGGCCTGGTAGAATGAATTTGGAAGATCTCCCTCTTTTTCAATTTCCTGAAAGAGCTTGATAAGTATTGGTATTAGTTCATATTTAAGGGTTTGTAAAACTCTGCTGTATACCCATACTGTCCTGGTCTTTTCTTAGTTGGTAATCTTTGGATGGTTTCTTCCATTTCCTCAATTGATAATGGTCTGTTTAGGTTGTCTATATCCTCCTGACTCAATCTGGACAGATCATATGACTTAAGAAATTTTTCGATGCCTTCACTATCTTCTATTATATTGGAGTATAACGAATCAAATTAATTTCTTATTATCTTCTGTATTTCAGAAATATCTGCTGTGATTGCCAGGGGGTGACAAATAACTTGTGTAGATTGATACAGCAGGAGTGGAAGCCGTTTATTGTAGAATCCAAGCGATATTTATACATTTTATAAAGCTTATCTAATTAGCATAAAATAGATACAGCAGTCAACCAATAAGGAATCTCCACACTTAATGGCTTGCTTTTGTTACTTCAAAAACCACTCCCTATGGCATTTGGCCAGGCGCCATCCAGACTTGTTTACAGACCCTAACATTTCTCTGGCAAAATACCAGGTGCCATGCTGACTTGTTTATAGACCTTAACATGTGATATTGACTTTTTCATCCCGTATGCTAGTAATTTGAGTTTTCTCTCTTCTTCTTTCATTAGCATGGCTAAGGGTCTGTCGATTTTATTTATTTTTTCAAAGAACCAACTTTTAGTTTCCTCAATTTTTTCAATTGTTTCTTTTGTTTCGATTTCATTAATTTCAGCTTTGATTTTAATTAAATCTTACCTTCTACTTATTTTGCTGTTGTTTTCCTCGTCTTTTTCTAGGATTCTGAGATGAAGTATGAGATCATTTATTTGCTGTTGTTTTTTTCTTTTTTTAAGGAACGAAATCCAAGCAATGAATTTTCCTCTTAGAACGGATTTCAATGTGTCCCATAGATTCTGATATGTTGTGCCTGTGTTTTCATTTATCTCTAAGAATTTTTTAATTTCCTCCTTTATGTCTTCTATAACCCACTGTTCATTCAGTAACCTGTTGTTCATTCTACAAGTGATGCATGATTTTTCCTTCCTTCTTTTATCATTGATTTTTAGTTTATATTCCATTATGATCAGATAAGATGCATGGTATTATCTCTACTGCTTTATATTGTCTAAGAATTGCCCTGTGACATAATATATGATCTATTTTTGAGAAGGATCCATGTGCTGCTGAGGAAAAATGTAACTGCTTGATGTTGTGGAGTATATTCTATATATGTCAATTAAGTCTAGGTTATTAATTGTGTTATTGAGTTCTATAGTTTTCTATTTCAACTTTTGTTTGGAAGACCTGTCCAGTGGTGAGAGAGGTGTATTGAAGTCTCCCATGATTATTGTATGGTGGTCTATTAGACTCTTGATCTTGAGAAAAGTTTGTTTGATGGACATAGCTGCACCATTGTTTTGGGGCATATATATATTTATAATGGTTATGTCTTGTTGCTGTATGGTTCTCTTGAGCAGTATATAGTGTCCCTCTTTATCCCTTTTGATTAACTTTGGCTTGAAATCTATTTTATTTGATATGAGTATGGACACTCCTACTTGTTTCCGAAATCCATATAAGTGATATGATTTTTCCCAACCTTTCCCCTTCAGTCTATGTATGTCTTTTCCTATCAAATGCGTCTCCTGTAGGCAGCATATTATTGGGTCTTGTTTTGTGATCCATTCTACTAGCCTCTGTCTCTTAATTTGTGAGTTTAAGGCATTAACATTTACAGTTATTATTGAGATAATGGTTGTTCTTCTAGCCCTATTTGTTTATTTATGTTATTAAACATGGATTGTTTTCTTCTTTGATTATTTCCCACTTTTACTGTACTACATCCCACTGTTGGTTTTTATTGTTATTTCCCTTTCTTCTTCCTGTAATATTTTCCGAGGATGTTTTGAAGAGATGGTTTTCTAGCTACAAATTATTTTAACTTTTTTTTATCATGGAAGGTTATAATTTTATCTTCCATCCTGAAGCTTGATTTCACTGGATACACAATTCTTGGTTGGAATCCATTTTCTTTCAGTGTTTGAAAAATGTTATTCAAGGATTTTCTAGCTTTCAGAGTCTGTGTTGAAAGATCAGCTGTTATCCTGATTGTTTTACCCCTAAATGTAATCTGCTTTTTTTCTCTTGTAGCATTTAAAATTCTCTCCTTATTGTGTACGTTGGGCATCTTCATTATAATGTGTCTAGGTGTGGATCTCTTATGATTTTTCACATTTGGCGTCCTGTAGGCTTCTAGGACTTGGGAGTCAGTCTGATTCTTCAAGTCTGGGAAGTTTTCTCGTATTATTTCATTGAATACATTCCTCATTGCTTTGGTTTTAACCTCTATACTTTCCTATATTCCAATGACCCTTATGTTTGGTCTCTTTATGTTATCCCGTATTTCTTGGATATTCTGTTCATGGTTTCTTAACAGTCTTGCTGAGCTGTCTATGTTCTTTTCAAGTTGGAATACTTTGTCTTCATTGTCTGATGTTCTACCTTCTAAGTGTTCTACTCTGCTGGTAGTCTTCTCAATTGAGTTTTTTAGTTGGTTTATTGCTTTCTGCATTTCTAGGATTTCTGTTTGTTATTTTTTACAACCTCTATCTCTCTGTATAGCTGATCTTTTGCTTCTTGGATTTGTTTATGTAATTCATTGTCGAAGTGATCTTTCATTGTCTGATTTTGCTGTCTAATGTCTTCCTTGAGACTCCAGATCATCTGAAGCATGTATATCCTGAGTTCTTTATCTGACATTCCATCTGCTGCAGCTATTACCCGTGGACCCCTGGGGTGTTCTGCCAATCGGTCGCAGGTCTGCCTACCTTGTAGGTGCTGGCGGTTCTCTGCTCTGCCCCTATTCCAATTGGGGTGACGTGACTACCATGCAGGTGTGTTGCTGGGCCTGTTCCGCCAGTTTGTCGCAGGTCTGCCTGCCTTGCGGGCACGGGCAATGGATCTGCTCTGCTCCTTTTCCAAATGGGGTGAAGTGTCTGCTGTGCCGGCAGGGCGATGGGCCTCTTCTGCCAGTCAGGTGCAGGTGTGCCTACCTTGCGGGCGCGGGTGATGGCTCTGCTCTGCCCCTACTCCAATTGGGGGGTCGTGACTACCATGCCGGCAGGTTGCTGGGCCTGTTCTGGGTGCGGGCGAAGGCTCTGCTCTTCCCCTACTAATATTGGGGTGACCTGACTACCATGCCGGTGGGCCACTGGGATTGTACTAGGTGCGGGAGAAGGCTCTGCTCTGCAACTACTCCAATTCGGTTGATGTGACTACCACGCCTGCGGGTCGCTGGGCCTGTTCTGGGCAAGGGCGGCGGCTCTGCTCTGCCTCTATTCCAATTGGGGTGACGTGACTACCATGCAGGTGTGTCGCTGGGCCTGTTCCGGGCGTGGGCGGCGGCTCTGCTCTGCCCCTATGGCTTGATGACAAAGTGAGAGAGACCCGGGTGTTTGTGACTCACTTTCTTTACCAGGAGACCAACTGTTTCTGTCACCGCTGGTATCAATGAGGTTATCTCCTCTGCTGCTTTCTGATGACATCAGATCTCTGCCATGTTGGTATCCCATGCAAAAGGCAGCATTTCGTTCCCTTTGTTGGGTGACTAAAGCAATCGGTGAGTCCTGACCGGCATTCACAAGCCCCGTCTCAATCCTGTTGCCACTGCCTATGAAGGCTCGGTTGATATTTACTGATATTGAGCAAGACCCGGACCGAGAAGCAGTTTCCGCTGGTTCTTTAGCCCTGGGCCAGATCAGTTCCTGGAGGCGGAATTCGGCCGCTCTGGGCTCGCTGTATGTTCTAATAGAAGCAGGCTCCAAGATGCAGTTTCTGCGGGTTCTTTAGAACTGAGCCTGAGTAATTTGTCTGCAACACAAAGGTGAATGGCATCCTGAAATTACCTGTTCTATAGCTGAATAAGCTGCGATCAGTCGAAAACAGGGATGATGAAGTCACCTCTCCATGATGGTGGCCGCTGGGTTCCTCTGTGGTCTGATGGGTGTGGAGAAACGAGTTGGACTGCATGCTTTCCCGTCTCAAACCCAGAATTCAGCACTGAGCACAGTGATTGCATACCTGGCAGGAGCCCACAGTACCTGCACCGCTGTATATTTGCCTTGCTATCTCGTCGTTTCCCAGCACGCGCCACAGACTCTAGCCACGGAGCGATTTCCTGAATAAGTCGCATGACCTTCTGTGACGACAAATCACTCGCGTTTGAGCCCCCGTAGCTGATCCTCCTGAGATGGAAATATGTACACTTGGTTTTGGAGAACCACAATTTTGCTGGAAATTCCTAACAAGATAGGTTTTAGCCATTCTAACTCGTCATTCTCCCTCACAGTGACGCAGTACATGGGGGTGATGCACTCCCTTCGCAGCCATCATATGATCCCCTGAAGTTAGTTTTCAGTACTAGGAAACAAATAAGTATTTCAAGTGGATGAATATTTCTGAGAATAATCTTTTGAAAAGTTGATTATAAATCCACATACATGAATATGAATGAATTTAGGGAGTGTATAATAAGAAAAATATACTTCATATTTTGAAAAATCTGCAGAGTGGAAAAAAAAAAAATATATATATATATATATATATATATATATATATATATATATATATACACACAGAGACATTAAAAAGTAGCATTATGTATGCCAATCGAAATTCACCATGAAATATATATCATCCACAGATCCAAAAATATTCATTTTAATGAACATGGATTTATGTCGTTCAACTAAGAAGCTCACCTGTATGTTGAATTTTCAGTTCCAACAGCATTAAGTAGGAGTGATCTCTTCTCACAATTTTTATCTGCCAAGCCAGCCACCTCACAAAATGTACGAGTGATACCAGGTAGAATTCGATATGTGCATATAAAAATACATGTGATGAATAGGCTACAGAGAAAGGGAGACAGTTATTCACATATTTGTTAACTTTTAAAACACATGGAGAACTATTTCAATTAAAATTTGCTAGATTTATAACACCTACCATTTATCATACGAAAGGCAAGTCCAACTATACACCATGCCTCCTGTGAACCTCTTGTATTTCTATTCTGTTTGGGTTATTTTTCTCCATAATATTAGCATTAAAAGTCAAAGTCTATTAGGGTATGTGTTAGTGTCAGGGATTCAGTATTTCGAATGGAAAATTTGAAAATGTATCCAATGTGTATGCAAATATGTGCTACACAAAAAACTTCCCACTCTCATTCAGAACAATGCCTTGACATTACCTTCACCCCACATAAGACACAATTAGAGGAGAGGAGTTAGAAAATCTGTGAATACATATGTGGAATGGAAAATGCTCAGGAGTTCACAAATTTGGAGGTGGTAGAAGAGGTTCCAAAAGTAAGGGACAGGGTAAACACTCCACAACCATGAAGTTCTGCCAGCCTGACATCTGGAGAAACTGCCTCTAAGGTTTGGCAATGAAATATATGCTGTTGTCAGGAGCATTACCTTCATTTGGAGTGAGACCATCAAAGCTGGGTCTTCATCTATGTGACATGGATGACATTGTTTCTTATTTTCCAATGAACATGAAGCAGCAGTGCTGAATTTTCTATTTGTATGTAACTTGTGGCCACTGGGGTCTAAGTGTCTCCCCGTGTGCACTGTAAATCCATTTGGTCATCCTCCACTATTCATGGTGTTTCTTGCTGCTGCACTGGGAGTTTGGAATTTGCTTCATGAATTACAAAGAGTTCAACAGGGACACAGTGCTTAAGTGAGTTCTGTCAATTGTGGTGGGTCGGGTTCTACAGGAGAATGCACCAACCAGGCTTCTATCCCACATTGCTTGCCCCATTGACCATAGCAACCTGATTTTGAACATTGCCCTGAAACCTCTCCATATAACAATATGCTTTTACATATAAGAGTCTACTGGCTGCAAAATGTCAGTCACAATCAATTTGCAAGCCAATGGCAGATCCACATGGCCCACCACAGATGTTTTATCACCCACCTGCCAACCACTGGTCTAGGACAACTACTCAGCAGGATCCAACTTACTGGCATCTCTGTTCTACACCATTTTCATAAAACCAAGTCAATCAGGGCACTGTCTTACATACTCATGATCAGCAACAGGACATCCAAATGTTCTCCTGCCACCTGGTCATGGGATTTTCAAAAATTTTTATGGTATTTATCTAGCCAATTTTCAAGAAAGAAGTTGGAGGCACTGTGGGTTTCAATTTATTCAGGAACCATTAAATGGTGACTAAGCTCATTTCAATGAAAATTCTGGAGAATTCTCACAGGCAAGGCTTCCCAAAGAGTGGCCAAAATGTCAGATTAAGCCAGACCCATTTAGGTCTACAATGTGAGGTCCATGTGTGTTTTGACTCTCAAAAATGGCTGCCAAGTCTTTAAGAATAAAATCATGTGATATCCTGGATGAGATTTCCTGTGATCTTTGGAAAGTCAACTTGGGCCTAGATGTCACTTTCCAAGGGCAACTCTCATGCATGGCCATCTAAAATCCCAACACAATTCATGGCAATACTTCTCTGAGATCAGTACCAGAACTCAGTCTCTAAGGGGAATCACACCAGAGTGCAAGCCCAGGTGGACCCAGTCGTCTCTTCCAACCACCATTCAAATGTCCACAATTAAAACCAAAACACTCCCACATGGCCCAAATCTTCTTCCATATAGACACTCATCATAACCTGTGGCTGGAGGTTTCCATGAGGGGAGCAGCCCATGTCAGTGTCCAAAATAAGCTTTCTGCCCCTCATTTGCCTAAAGTCAGGGTGGCGTGGACACCCTTCCTGTAAACCAGGAGTGATCAAATAGGCCTTCCTTTAATACTGTTTGGCTTCTCCAACTTGAGGACTACTGACTTTGAGGTTTAGATTCTTTAAGTGAATTGGAGTCATGAGAAAAAAACAAGCATCTATGGGCTAGCCTCTGCTGGGTTTTGAAGAACTTATTTGACCCAAAGGATCCCTGTTCTCACTTGATGGATTTCAGGAACCTACCAGAGGAAGGCAAGAGAGTTAATCAACAATATCTGATTTTTTGCCATTTTGGTTTTGGATGCATGCATGGGATCTATCTTTAGATCCATCAGGTGCTGAGAATCTAAGCCACAGCCTCACACAGGGCCAAGAGACTGATTCAGACATATCCCTTTTCAAAGCAATTAAGCATGGATTCCACAGGTGATGCCCATTTATTTGAATTTGAAAACTGTTTTCTTCAGGCTTCACAAAGTGGTGGCTTGAGGCAAAGATCTTCCTGACATTCAGGGCAACAGAACAATAGGTAAGCAAAAGGACCAAAGCAGGGTTTCTCCACTGAGACTTTCCTGGTCAACTGATATCTGAGATTTCTGAGATGCTAGCCATTCCCTTCAACTATCTAGTACATAGCCATGTCACAGATATTGGAGGTGGTACATATCTTGGACACAAAACCATGATACTATTCTGGAGTGTTGCCAGAATTGAAGGAGAAAACAGGAAATTATGAAGCTAGTAGGTGTTGCCTATCTATAAGGCAAGCCTGAGTCCACTCATATATTGGGCACAATGAATGCTGGCAAGCTTTCTAGTAGACAGGAAACATCCATTGATCCATTCTCTCTTCTAATGTCTACAATCATGAACACAGGGCGATACACAGACACTCGCATTGTCAAAGGACTTACTAAAAATAGTCCACTCTAAACCAAACAAACCGCCTTTAGTACCTATTCTGAGAACATGAGCCAAAACCACAAAATCACACCCACACCCAAAAAGGCACCTCCTTCCCCCAAGTAGGTCTGTGACTCTCCGGAGTGTCCTCTGACTGGTGGGCCATACTATGTTTCCCCAAAATGACCTCTCCTGTCTCAGTTCTGGTCTGCATGGCCAACTCTGTGAAGTTGTCAAGAGCCAGTGGTGAGACACTACCTGCTTTCTCAGGAAAAGCCCCTCTTCAAAGGTTTCCTGGCATTTCGTCATCCTCACATCTGTAGGTTCCAAGAAAGACTGACTCTGTCCTTGGTAAATCCAAACATGTGAGACCACTGGGACTGGGACAGGGACTGTCTCTGAGTGCCTGGCTTCCTGGATCCCAAGTTCAGAGAGTTTTATCACCAAGGAAGTGAGGTGAGGTCACTTTCTTCAGGATCTGAATTATGTCACTGCCTTGACAAGCACTTTGCCCTAACAGTTGCTTCCAAAAGTCCCATGAGGTGGAGGCTGCCCCAGTTTTCCTGTAACACTTTCACAAGTTAGAATGTCATATCAATCATAAGCACCCCGGAACAGCTCTCCACACAGAACTGGTTTGGTCCATCTTGTATACATTAAGAAGAGAGAGAATGATTCAGACACAACCCTTCAACCCGACCAGGATGATTGCCATGGAAGATGACTTTTGCTTTCTGAGGTCTTTCATAGCTGCCTTCATCTTCACCAGGGATCATTTCTAAATGAACATTTGAGGTTCTCAGCAGGTGAAGATACCCTACATTCTTGTATTTTAATACCAACTCTGTCCCTGCTCTTCGGTAAAGTTAGTGTATGGTTAGGGTTAATTATATGTTCGATTTGGGTTAGGAATCATTCTGCAGGATGAATAAAGGGATTGGGTACCTGCGATATTTATAAGAATATATAAGTGAAATATATGTATGAAAATGGAAATCTAAGAAAGATTTGAAGCCCAGAAGGGCATTGGGCCCTTGATTGGGATACATAGTGTTGAATTACGTTCTGTACAATTGTCTCAGTTAAATCAATATACAATGGCATAGGACCGTGTACCTTGGATGATTGAATGTAGAAGAGAACATCCAGTCAAAAAGTGATAGTCGGTAGGATTAGAAAGATAGTCGGTAGGTTTAGGAAGAAGAGTGAGAATATGATTTGGAATAAAAAGCTTATTTAGGAATAGGGTTTCGTTTAGAGAGTGAATGTAAATGTCAGTACATGTGAAGAGTCATTCACAATAATGAACTGGGGAAATTATGTAGAAAAGCAAGTATCAATAGCGACATAACGAAATCAGGCAAAGTATAAATGAGTGATAGGATTAGACATTTTCAACAGGGTTGAGTTTGAATATATAATCATAGGTAAAAACAAATATGTTGTCACCAATGGGATTTACATTTGAGAGCATTAGGCAACCTGGACACGGATGTTATTAGTTATCCATGTTCACTTTCCTTTTAGGCTTTGGTACAATCATAAGTGTGACCTTTACATTTTTTTTGTTCAGAATATTACTGTGGTAAAATGTATATGTAGATCAGGTAACATGAGTATTTCTTTCACTATGTCTGGGAGCAATATTTTGAAGACATATACATTAGTATTAGGGGTACAAAGAGGTGTACCCTGTGTCTATGAATATAGAGATAATGCATGAATAGACGATAATATGAATAAATAATGTAACTGGTTCCACTTTAAATAATGGATTGAATTGAAATCTGAAAACATATAAGAAATCTTATATTGATATACAATCATTCATTCCAACCAGTTATATATCTAATGGTAATATTAGGATTATGGTTTATCATGAAGGGTGTTTGAGTTTTGCTTTATAAGTTATGATGTTAAACGAAAATAATGTGTTTGGAAAGAAGTCTCATGAAAAGACCAGTCAAGAAACATAGAAGAATCATGTGTTCTGAATCAGGAAGTGATTGATCGTGAAACAAATGCCTATAAATTTTCTAACTTGTGAACGAAATATATATCCTATGATGTGCATTAACTGAAGGAGTAGTAATGTACCAGTGTTGAATAAAAATGAAAGTCAAAATACACATCATGTCCCCTAAGAATATACTTGCATTGATGTTAAACTAGCTCAGTAACTGTAGAAATATTAGGTTTTGTTTGCACCTTTCACTGAATTTAGTTTTCAGTACTAGAAAACAAATATGTATTTCAGGTGGATGATTATTTCTGAGAATAATCTTGTGGAAAGTTGATTATAAATACACATATATGAATATGAATGAATTTAGGGAGTGTATAATAAGACACATATATTTCATATTTTAAAAAATCTGGAGAGTGTATATATATATATATATATACACTCTCATACATACACACTCACATGCACAGATATAAAAATTAGCAATACAGGAGATCCATCATGAAGGCAGGCATGGAAAAATGAAGTCTCTGACCTCTTCAGCTGAGCGGGCATAGGGAGTCGTAAACTGTCTAAATGCTGTTTGCTCAGAATCAGTAGGCAATGTTGACCTGATGTGGATCTGGGGCGAACATTCGGGGCCCCTCAGAACACACACCGAGCCTGGATGGGCTGCATTCAACCTCCGGTTTGCCTGGTTCTCATGACTCAGCACTAAGATCCCACTGAAATAACTGTTCGGCCCTTCTGAACTTTCAGAGGTAAAAGCCAACCAAGCCTTTAAAAGCAGTGGCCACAGGATTGAAACGGCGCTTGGGAGAGACAGTCAGGACCCACCCGTTGCGTTGGTTACCTTGCAACGGGAACAAACGGTCACCATTTGCATGGGATACCACCATAGCATAGAAATGACGTCACGGGCAGAGGAGATAACTTCATTAAAACCAGCGTGACAGGTGTGTAATCCCCTAGCCATCTCTCTCAACACAGCGGGGAAACCTTAAGGGCCCCTCCCAGCTCAGCCTTAAGGGCCTCTCCCAGCTCTCCCGTGAGCACGATAGCCAGACCTAGGGAATCAGGATTGGCTCGGGACTAGCGCGTGGAATTCCCGGCTCCTGATCCCACAAGTGCTGACAATTGAGGTCTCTTACACCACGTACCGGGGGCATGGCTCCCAGAGGGCAAGAAAATTCGCTGGGGGTCCTCAGCCCCAAGCTCTACAAAACTAGGGTCTGAGGGAGGCAAACAGGGAGAGTGTGCCCAGGCATTCATGAAAACAGGGCTGCCAGGAGTAGAGTTCTGGCTTGTAACCACTATTGTGGTTAGCGTCACAGGTGAGCAAGGCATGGCTTGAGGAAGCACAAGAGAAGGCCCTAGGCACTCAGGATTGGAGATCCGCCAAGTCTGGGAGGAAGAGCTGCTGCACAGTGATTGGTTCCCACTTATTCAGAGGAGAAGCTTGGCCCAGTGCACACAGCTCCACCTACTGAAAGAGAAGTTAATTGAACTCTATGACTGCATTTATTATTATTATTTTTTTAATTTATATTTTTTCTATTTCTTTCATTTTCATTTTTGTTGTTGTTGTTCTTTAACTTTTTTTAATGCTTTTATTTTTTTATTTTATCATTATTATTATTAATATTATTTTAAATTTTAATTTTCATCTTTTAATTATAATTATTATTTAAATTTTTTTTCTTTATTTATTTTCTATTTTTCTTTTGTCTTTTCATTTCTTTTCAATTTTCTTATTCCCCCTTCCTTGAATTCTACCTGCCTACTCTCATTCTCTTTAGTGACTTCTTCCCTTCCCTTCTAATATCTTTCCTCCGAAGCATCAAATAAATTTATAAGAGTAAGCAGTAACTCAGCAGTCAAACAAAACAAGAAGTAACATGAGCAGCATAAAAAAACAAGGAAGAAAAGGAGTACAAACAACAATGGACAGCCTAAATATTCAGAAGGAATCATCAGAAAAATGGTCATATAAAGAACTCAAGGAATACCTTAGACAGATGGAATGGAACCTTAAAGAGGATACGAGACATCAAAACCAAACAGTGAAAGAACACATTGAAAATGAATTACATAAACAGATATAAAAAGAAATTAAGCATCTTTATTAGGAGATAGAGATTATAAAAAAATCAAACAATAATTTTAGAAATGAAGGAAATGATAAACCAAATTAAAAACTCAATTGAGAGTATCACTAACAGAGTGGAGCGAGTAGAAGACAGAATGTCAGATAATGAAGACAAAATATATCATCTTGAAAAAAGTCTAGCCAACAAAGAAATGCTGGTAAAAAGTCATGAGAAAAACATCCAAGAGATATGGGATATCATAAAAAAAAAAAACTTATGAGTCATCTGGATAGAGTAAGGTACAGAGATTCAAACCAAGGGAATGAGTAACCTGCTGAATGAAATAATTACAGAAAACTTTCCAGAAATAAAAATGGAAACGGATAAAAAAAATTGTAGATGCTTACAAGACACCGAGCACAAAAAAATCACAGTAGACCAATGCCAAGAAACATTGTTATGAAGATATCCAATGTACAAAACAAAGAGAAAATATTAAAAGCTACAAGAGAAAGGAGGCAGATTACAATCAGGGGTAAACCAAAAATGTTAACAACAGATTTTTCATCACAGACGCTGAAAGTGAGAAGATCCTGGAACAACGTATTTCAAACACTTAAAAACAATGGATGACAACCAAGAAATCTGTATTCAGAAAAATTAAGTTTCAGGTAAGACAACTAAATAAAAATATTTTGTGATAAACAAAAGCTAAAAGAATTTGCAGCTGGAAAACCAGCATTGCAAAGCATCTTAAGGAAAACACTACACGAGGAAAAAATGAATATCAACAACGAAAACCATCAGTGGGAATTGCCTCAGTAATGACAGAGGGAGGGGGAAAAGCTAATCATGGATAAACAAACTAAATTTTAAAAAAATGATAAATAATCAAAGACGGGTGGCAATACAAACCATATATCAATAGTAACTCTAATCGTTAATGGCTTAAACTCTCCAATAAAGTGACATAGGCTTGTAACGTGGATTAAAAAAAACAAATCCAACAATATGTTGCTTCCAGGAGACACATCTGAATGGAAAAGACATACACAGGCTGAAGGTGAAAGGTTGGGAAAATTTATACCATGCACACGGTCCTTGTAAGCAAGCAGGGGTGGCCATCCTCATACGGAATAAAATCAACTTCAAGACTAATTTAATCAAAAGGGATAAGGAAGGACATTATATACTGTTAAAAGAAACCATTCACCAACAAGACATAACAATTATCAATATTTACGCAGAAAGTAATGGTGCTGCAACATTTATAAAACAAATTCTCCTCAATTTCAAGAATCAAATAGACCACAACACAATAATTATGGGAGACTTCAACTCACCTCTCTCACCATTGGACAGATCCTCCAAACAAAAGTTGAATAAAAAAAATATAGAATTCAATATCACAATCAATACCCTAGACTTAACTGACATATATAGAATATATCAACCATCATCAAGTGGATATACTTTTTTCTCACCAGCACATGGATCCTTCTCAAAAATAGACCATATATTATGCCGTAGGGCAACACTCAGTAAATATAAAGGGGTGGAGATAATACCATGAATTTTTTTCTGATCACAATGGAATGAAACTGGAAACCAATGGTAAAAGAAGGAAGGAAAAATCCTACATCACATGGAAAATGAACAATATATTACTGAATGATCAATGGGTTACAGAAGACGTAAAAGAGGAAATCAAAAAATTCTTAGAGATAAATGAAAATACAGACACAACATATCAGATTCAATGGGACACAATGAAACAAGATTCAAGAGGCAAATTCATCGCCTGGAGGTCATTCCTCAAAAAAAGAAAAAAAAAAAAACAAAAACAACAAATAAATGAGCTCTCACTTCATCTCAAAGCCCTAGAAAAGGAAGAGCAAAACAACAGCAAATGTAGCAGAAGGCAAGAAATAATTAAAATCAGAGCGTAAATCACGAAATTGAAACAAAAGAAACTATTAAAAAATTAAGAAAACTAAAAGTTGGTTCTTCGAAAAAATAAATAAGATGGACAGACCCTTAGCCATGCTAACGAGGAGAAGAAGAGAGAGAACTCAAATTACTAACATACGGGATGAAAAAGGCAATATCACAACAGAAGCTACATAAATACGAAAGACAATTAGAAATTATTTTGAAAACCTATATTCCAATAAAATAGAAAATAGTGAAGACATCGATACATTTGTTAAGTCATATGATTTGCCTAGACGGAGTCAGGAGGATACACACAATTTAAACAGACCAATATCAATCGATGAAATAGAAGAAGCAATCAAACGACTACCAACCAAGAAAAGCCCAGGACCGGATGGGTATACAGCGGAGTTTTACAAAACCTTTAAAGAAGATTTAATACCAATACTTTTCAAGTTATTCAGGAAATACAAAAACAGGGAGCTCTGCCAAGTTCATTCTATGAGGCCAACATCACCCTGATTCTGAAACCAGACAAAGACACCTCAATGAAAGAAAACTACAGACCAATATCTCTGATGAACCTAGATGCAAAAATTTTCATTAAAATTCTGGTGGTTTGGATACAAAGGCACATCAAAAAAATTGTGCACCATGATCAACTAGGATTCATCCCTGGGGTGCAAGGAGGGTTCAATATATGGAAATCAATAAATGTTATTCACAACGTCACTAGACTTAAAAATAAGAACCATAAGATCATCTTGATAGATGCAGAAAAACCATTAGACAAAGTAGAGCATTCCTTTAAGTTCAAAACATTAGAAAAACTAGGGATAACAGGAACATACCTCGACATTGTAAAAGCTATCTATGTTAAGCCTCAGGCTAGCATCATTCTGAATGGAGAAAAAATGAAGGCATTCCCTCTAAAATCTGGAACAAGACAGGAATGTCCTCTATCACCACTTCTATTCAATATAGTTCTCGAAAAACTGGCCAGAGCAATTAGACAGATGAAAGACATTAAAGGCATAAAAATAGGAAAAAAAGAACTTAAATTATCACTATTTGAAGATGACATGATTCTATACATAGAAGACCCAAAAGGGTCTACAGAAAAAACTACTAGAACTAATAAATGAATTCAGCAATGTGGCAGGAAATGAAATCAACATGCATAAATCAAAGGCATTTCTGTATATCAGCGACAAAACTTCTGAAAAGAAAATGAGGAAAAACATTGCATTCACAATATCCTCATAAAAAATTAAATACTTGGGAATCAACCTAACAAAAGAGGTGAAAGATTTATACAATGCAAACTACAGAACCCTAAAAAGAGAAGTAGAATAAGATCTTAGAAGATGGAAAAATATACCCTGTTCATGGATAGGCAGAATGAACATCATCAAAATGGCGATATTACTAAAAAGTTCTCCATAGGTTTAATGAAATGCCAATCTAAATCCCAAAGGAATTTTTTGTAGAAATAAATAAACCAATCATGAAATTCATATGGAAAAATAAACGACCCAGAATAGCAAAAGCAATTCTAACCAGGAAGTGTGAATCAGGCGGTATAGCGATACCAGATTTCAAACTATATTACAGAGCAATAATAACAAAAACAGCATGGTACTGGTACCAAAACAGGCGGGTGGACCAATGGTACAGAATGGAGGACACAGAGACTAATCCAAAAAGCTACAACTATCTTATATTTGATAAAGGAGCTATAAGCATGCAATTGAGGAAGGATACCATCTTCAACCAATCGTGTTGGGAAAACTGGAAATCCACATGCAACAAAATGAAACTGAATCCCTTTCTCTCGCCATGCACAAAAGTTAACTCAAAGTGGATCAAGGAGCTAGATTCAAATCAGAGACTCTGCATTTGATAGAAGAAAAAGTTGGTTCCGATCTACATATTGTATGGTCAGGCTCCAAATTCCTTAATAGGACACCCATAGCACAAGAGTTAATAACAAGAATCAACAAATGGGAGTTACTTAAACTGAATTTTTTTTTTTTCTCAGAAAGAGAAACAATAAGAGAGGTAAATATGGAGCCTAGATCATGGGAACAAATTTTTACTCCTCACCCTTCAGATGGAGCCCTAATATCCAGAGTATACAAAGTATACAAAGAACTCAAATAATTAGACAATAAGATAACAAATAACCCAATGGGCCAAGGACCTGAACAGACACTTCTCAGAGGAGGACATAGAATCAATCAATAAGTACATGAAAAAATGCTCTCCATTTCTTGCAGTCAGAGAAATGCAAATCAAAACCACCCTAAAATACCATCTCAATCCAGTGAGATTGGTAGCCATTATGAAGTCAAACAACAACAAGTGCTGGCGACGATGTGGGGAAAAGGGTACTCTTGTACATTGCTGATGGGACTGAAACTGGTGCAGCCAATTTGGAAAGCAGTATGGAGATTCCTGGGAAAGCCGGGAATGGAAGCACCATTTGAACCAGCTATTGCCCTTCTCGGACTATTCCCTGAAGACCTTAAAAGAGCGTACTACAGGGATACTGCCACATCGATGTTCATAGCAGCACGATTCACAATTGCTACACTGTGGAACCAACCCAGATTCCCTTCAATAGATGAATGGATAAAAAAAAAATGTTTTTTTTATATACTATGGAGGATTACGCAGCACTAAAAAATGACAAAATCATGGAATTTGCAGGGAAATGCATGGCACTAGAGCAGATAATGCTTAGTGAAGCTAGCCAATCCCAAAAAAACAAATACCAAATAACTTATTTGATATAATGAGAGCAACTAAGAACAGAGCAGAGAGGAAGAGCATGAAGAAAAGATTAACATTAAGCAGAGACATGAGGTGGCAGGGAAAGGGAGAGAAAAGAGAAATTGCATGGTAATGGAGGGAGACCCTTATTGTTACAAAAAAATTACATATAAGAGGTTGTGAGTGTAATGGGAAAATAAACAATAAGAGAAATGAATGACAGTAGGTAGGGTAGAGAGAGAAGATGGGAAGAGAGGGGAGGGGGGATAGTAGAGCATAGGAAAGGTAGCAGAATACAACAGTAACTAATAAGACATTATGTAAAAATATGGATGTGTAACTGATGTGATTCTGCATTCTGTATTTGGAGTACAAATTGGAGTTCAAAACCCACTTGAATTTAATGTATGAAATATGATATGTCAAGAGCTTTGTAATGTTTTGAGCAACCAATAAAAGAAAAAAAAAGTAGCAATATATATGCCAATCGAAATTCATCATGAAATATATATAATCCAAAGATCGAAAAATATTCATTTTACTGAACATGGATTTATGTATAATGTTATTCAACTAGGAAGCTCACCCATAGGTTGAATTTTCAGTTCCAACAGCGTTTAGGAGGAGTGATCTCTTCTCACAATTTGCATCTGCCAATTCAGCCACCTCACATGTGTGTACAAGTGATATCAGGTAGGATTCTATATGTGCATATAAAAATACATGTGCTGAATAGGCTACAGAGAAAGGGAGACAGGGATTCACATATTTGTTAATTTTAAAAACACATGTAGAACTATTTCAACAAAAAAATTGACTAGATTTAAAACTCCTACATTATATAATGCAAAAGGCAATTCCAACTATACACCATGCCTCCTCTGAATTGCTTGTATTTCTATTCTTTTTGGGTTATTTTTCACCATCATTTTAGGATTATTAGTCAGAGACTAGTAGGGTACGGGTTAGTGTCAGGGGTTAAGTATTTCAAATGAAAAATTGGAAAATGAATCCAATGTGTATGTAAATATGTGCTACACAAAAATCTTCCCACTCACATCCAGAGCAATGCCTTGACAATACCTTTGCCCCAAGTAAGACACAATTAGAGTAGAAAAGTGTAAAAATCTAGGAATACATATATGGAATGGAATATGCTCGGGAGTTCACAACCTTGGAGGTGGTAGAGGAGTTTCCAAAAGTAAAGGAAAGGGTAAACACTCCACAAACAAGGAGCTCTGCTGGCCTAAGAATTCTTGGGAAATGGCCTCTGAGGTTGGGATCCTGAAATATATGTTGCTGTCATGAGCTTTAGCTTCCTTTGTAGTGAGACCATCAAAGCTAGGTCTGCATCTATGTTACCGGGAAGAGATGGTTTCTTATATTCCAATGAACATGAGGCAGCAGTGCTCAATTCTCTCTTTGTAGGTAAACTGTGGCCACTGGAGGCTAAGTGTCTCCCAGTGGGGACTGTGAAGACATTTGGTCATCCTCCACTTTTCATGGTGTTTTTTGCTGCTGCACTGGGAATTTGGTATTTGCTTCACAAAATATAAGAAGTTCATCTGGGATACAGTGATGGAGGGAGTTCTGTCACTTGTGGTGGGTCAGGGTCTGCAGGAGAATGCACCAACCAGGCTTCTATCGCACAGAGCTTGCCCCAATAACCATAGCAACCTTATTCTGAACATTGCCCTTAAAACTCTCGATATAACAGGATGCCTTTACATATAAGGGTCTCATGTCTGCACTATATCAGTCACAAGCCATTTGGAAGCCAATGGCAGATCCACATAGCCCCTCCATGATGTTTTATCACACTCCTTCCCACCACTGTTCTAGGCGCACTACTCAGAAGGCTCCAAATTACTGGCATCTCGTGTGTTCTACATCATTTTCATGAAACCCAGTCAAACAAGGCACTGTCTGGTATACACATGATAAGCAACAGGACATCAAATTTTCTGCAGTTCCACCTGGTCATGGGAATTTCAAAAATTTCATGGTATTTATTTAGCAATTTTTCAAAAATGAAGTTAGAGGCACTGTGCGTCTCAATTCATTCAGGAACCATTAAGTGTTGAGAAAGTTCATTTCAATGAAAGCTCTAGAGAACTCTCACAGTCAAGGCTTCTCAAAGAATTACCAAATGGTCACATAAAGGCAGGCCAATTGACGTCTACAATGTAAGGTCCATGTGTGTTTTGACTCTCATCTATGGCTGCCATGTCTTTCATAATAAAATCATGTGATATCTTGGCTGAGATTCCAAGGCCTCTGTGGAAAGCCACCCTGGGCATAAATCTCAGTTTCCAAGAGTGAGTCTTATGTGTGTCCTCCTAAAATCCCAACACAATTCATGGCAATACTTCTCTGAGGTCAATTCCAGAATGCAGTCTCTAAGGGGAATCACACCAGAGTTCAAGCCCAGGTGGATCCAGTCATCCCTTCCAACCGCCACAAAAATTACCACAATTAAAATCAAAACACTCCCATAGGCCCATCATCTTCTTCCATGTAGACACTCCTCATAACCTCTAGCTGGAGGTTTCTATGAGCCCAAGGTAGTGTCCAAAATAAGCTCACTTGCCCCTTATATGCCTAAAATCATGGTGGCCTGGACACTCTTCCTGTGAACCAGGAGTGATCAAATATTCCTGCTGTTAAAGTGTTCCACTTCTCCAATTTCAGCCTACTGGCTGTAGGGTATAATTCTTTATGTGATTTGGAGTCATGAGAAAACCCAAGCACATATGGGGTAGCCTCTGCACGGATTTCAAGAACTCATTTGACCCAAATGATCCCTATTCTCACTTGATGGAGTTCAGGAACCTAAAACAAGAAGGCAAAAATATTCATCCACAATGACTGCTCTTTTGGACATTTTAGTTTTGAAAGCACATGGGATCTTTCTTTAAATCCATCAGGTGCTGAGAATCTAAGCCACAACCTCATACAAGGACAAGAGGCTGATTCAGACACATCCCATTCCAAAGCAATTAAGCAAAGAGCCACAGGTGGTGTCCATTCATTTCCATATGAAAACAGTGTTCTTCAGGCTACACAAAGGGGTGGCCTGAGGCAAAGACCTTTCTGACATTCAGGGTAATAGAAATAGAATTAAGCAAATGGCCCAAAGAAGGGTTTCTCCACTGAGACTTTACTGGTCACACTGATATCTGAGTTTTCTGAGATGCTCTCATTCCCTTCAGCTATCCAGAACATGGCCATGTCACAGAGCCTTGTGGTGTTACATATCTGGGAAACAAAACCATGAGTCTATTCTGGAGAGTGGCCAGAATTCACGAAGAAAAGTGGAACTTTAGAAGATAATAGGTGTTGCCCATCCATAAGGCAAGCTGCAGTCCATTCATCAATTGTGCAGTATGAATCGCGGAAGGTTTCAACTAGAGACAACACATCCATTGATGCATTCTGTTTTCTAATGTCTACAATCATGGATACAGTGGGATACACAGACATAGAAACACTCACAATGTCAAACGACTTACTAGAAACAGTCCACTCCAAACCAAACAAACCACCTTTCCTACCTATTCTCAGAACATGAGAAAAAACCACAAACTCACACCTACAACGGCAAAGGCACTTTCTTCCCCTAAATAGGTCTGTGACTATCCGAAGTGTCTTCTGACTGGTGGGCCATATTATGTTCCCCCAAAATGGCCTGTCCTGTTTCACATCTGGTCTACTTGTCCAACTCTGTGAAGTTGTAAGGAGCCAGCGGTGAGCCACTACCTGCTTTCTCAGGAAAGGCCCCTCCTCAGAGCTCTGCTGGCATTTGGCCATCCTCATATCAGCAGGTACCAAGAAAGACTGACTATGTCTTTGGGAAAAGCAAACAAGTTAGCCCACTGGGTCTGGAGTGGGACTGGCTCTTGGTGCCTGGCTTCCTGGATCCCAAGTTCAGAGAATTCCATCACCAAGGAAGTGAAGTGAGGTCACTTCTTTCAGGAACTGAATATGGTCACTGCCTTGGTAACCACTTTGTCCTAACAGTTGCTTCCAAGGTTCCCATGAGATAGAGGCTGCCCCAACATCCTGTGACACATTCAGAAGTTAGAATGATATATCAACCATAGGCACCCTGGAACAGCTCTCCACAGAGGCCTGGTTTGGTCCATCTTCTCTACATTAAGAAGAGAGAGGCTGACTCAGACACATCAATTCATCCTGACCAGGTTGTTTGCCATGGAAGATGACTATTGCTCTCTCAGGTCCTACATAGCTGCCTACATATTCTCCAAGGATCATTTCTTCATGGATCTTTGAGGTTCTCAGCAGGTGGAAGATCTTCTACATTCCTATATTGTAAGACCCACTCTGTCGCTGCTCTTAAGTTAGTTATATTGAGGGAACAGTGTATGGTTAGGGTTAATAACATGTTCGATTTGGGTTACGAAGCATTCTGCAGGATGAATAATGGTATTGGAAACCTGTGATATTTACAAGAGTATACATGTGAAATATAAGTATGAAAGCAGAAATCTAGGTAAGATTTGAAGCCCAGAAGGGCATTGGGGACTTGAGTGGGATACCTAACTTTGAGTAATGTGCTGCACAGATGTCTCAGATAAATCAAAATACATCGGACCTTGTACCTTAGATGATTGAATGATGAAGAGAACATCCAGTCAAAAACCGATATTCGGTAGGATTAGGAAGGAAGTTGGTAGGTTTAGAAAGAAGAGTGAGTATAGGATTTCGACCAAAAGTTCTTCAGCAATAGGGTTTCGGGTAGAGAGTGTATGTAAATGTCAGCACATGTGAAGAGTCAGTCACAATGATGAACTGGGGAAAACATGTAGGAAAGCAGATATCAATAGAGATATTAGGAAATCAAGCAAAGTATAAAGTGTGTGATAGGGTTAGACATTTTCAACAGGTTTGAAGTTGAATATATAATCTTAGGAAGAAACAAATATGTAGTCACCAATAGGATTGATATTTGAGAGCATTAGGCAACCTGCACATGGATGTTTTTAGTAATGCATGCTATCTTTCCATTTAGGCTTTGGTACAATTGTAAGTGTGATCTTTGCTTTTTGTGTCCGGAATATTTCTGTGATAAAATGTGTATGTAGATCAGGTGACATGAGTATTTCTTCCACCATTTCTGAGAGCAATATTTTGAAGATTTATAAATTAGTATGGGGGTAGAAATAGGTGTACCGTGCTTCTATTAATATAGACATAATGCATGAATAGACCATACTGTGAATAAATAATATAACTGGATCCACTTTAAATAATGGATTGAATGGATATCTGAAAATATATAAGAAATGTTATATTGATATACAATCATTAATTCCAACCAGTTATATATCTAATGATTATCTTATGGTTATGGTTAATCATGAAGGGTGTGTGAGTTTTTCTTCAAAATTGATTATGGAAATCGAAAACAATATATTTGGAAAAAAAAAGTCTCATGAATAGACCAGTCAAGAAACAGAGAAATACATGTGTTCTGGAGCAGGAAGTGACTAAAAGTGAAACAAATGCCTATAAATTTGCTAACTAGTGAATGAAATATATATCCTATGATGTGCATAAACTGAAGAAATAGTAATGTACCAGTGTGGAATAAAAATTAACGTCAAAATACACATCATGTCCCATAGGAACCAACATGCATTGATGTTAAACTGGGTCAGTTAATGCAGACATATTAGAATTTGTATGCACCTTTCACAGAAGTTAGTTCTCAGTACTAGGAAACAACTATGTATTTCATGTGTATGAGTATTTCTAAGAATAATCTTGTGAAAAGTTGATTATTAATCCACATCCATGAACATGAATGAATTTAGGGAGTGTATATAAGACACATATTTTTCATATTTTTAAAAATCTGGACAGTATATATATATATATATATATATATATATATATATATATATCGATAGATATATACACAAATATGGACACACACACACACACAAACACAGAAATTAAAAAGTAGCAATATATATGCCAATCAAAATTCATCATGAAATATATATCATAAAGATGCAAAAACATTCATTTTACTGAACATGGGTTTATGTATAATGTTGTTCCACTGGGAAGCTCACCCATAGGTTGAATTTTCAGTTCTAACAGCGTTTAGGACGAGTGATCACTTCTCACAATTTGTATCTGCCAAGTCATGTAACTCAAAAGAATGTACGTTTGATACCATGTAGGATTCTATTTGTGCATATAAAAATACATGTGCTGAATAGGCTCCAGAAAATGAGAGACAGTAATTCACATATTTGTTAACTTTAAAAACACATGGAGAACTATTTCAATTAAAAATTGACTAGATTCATAATACCTACCCTTTATCATGCAAAAGGCAAGTCCAACCCTGAACTGCATGTATTTACGTACTGTTTGGGTTATTTTTCTCCATCATATTAGGATTAGTAGTCGGAGTCTATTAGAATATGGGTTAGTGTCAGGGATTCAGAATTGCGAATGGACAAATAGGAAAATTAATCCAATGTGTATGCAAATATGTGCTAAAACAAATCTTCCGACTCTCATCCAGAACAATGCCTTGAAATTATCTTCGCCCCAAGTAAGACACAATTAGAGAAGAAAAGTTGCAAAATCTGTGATTACATTTCTGTAATGGAAAAAATGCTCAGGAGTGCACAAACTTGGAGATGGTATAGGAGTTTTCAAAAGTAAGGACAGGGTACACACTCCACAAGCATGGAGCTCTGCATGCCTAAATCTTTTTGAGAAACTGCCACAGAGGTTGGGCACTGATATATGGGTTTTTGTCAGGAGTTAAGCTTCCTTTGTAGTGATACCCTCAAAGCTGGGTCTGCATCTATGTGACCTGGAGGACAAAGTTTCTTATTTTCCAATGAACACGAGGCAGCAGTGCTGAATTCTCTCTTTGTAGATAAACTGTGGCCCCTGGGGGTTTATTTTCTCCCCGTGTGGACTGTGAAACCATTTGGTCATCCTCCAATTTTCGTGGTGTTTCTTGCTGCTGCACTTGGAGTTTGGTACATGCTTCACGAAATACAAGGAGTTCAACTGGGAAACAGTGCTGGAGAGAGTTCTGTCACGTGTGGTGGGTTATGGTCTGCAAGAAAATGCACAAACCAGGTTTCTATCTCTCAAAGATTGTCCCCTTGTTCATAGCAACCTGATTCTGAACATTGCCCTGAAACCTCGCCATATAAAAAGATGCCATTACATATAAGGGTCTGAAGTCTGCACTATGTCAGTCACAAGTCATTTGGAAGTAAATGGCAGATCCACATGGACCCACCATGATACTTTATCACACACCTGCCCACCACTGCTCTACGCCCACTACTCAGCAGGCTACAAATTACTGGCATGTCTGTTCTAAACAATTTTCAGAAAACCCTGTCAATCAAGGCACTCTCTGGTACACTCATGATAAGCAATAGGAGATCCAATGTTTCTTGAGTGCCACGGGGTCATGGGAATTTCAAAAATTTCATGGTATTTATCTAGCCATTTTTCAAGGATGACATTGGATGCACTGTGAATTTCAGTTATTCAGAAACCATTAAATGTTGAGAAAGCTCAATTCAAAGAAAATTCTGGAGAACTCTCACAGGCAAGGCTTTCCAAAAAGTGGACAAAAGGTCACTTGAAGCCAGGACCATTGAGGTCTACAATGTGAGGTCCTATGTGTTTTGACTCTCTACTATGGCTGCAAAGTCTTTCAGAATAAAATCATGTGATATCCAGGCTGAGATTCCCAGTTCTTTGTGGAAAGCCACCCTGGTACTAGATCTCAGGTTCCAAGGGCGACTCTCATGCGTGGCCTCCTAAAATCCCAACACAATTCATGGCAATACTTCTCTGAGGTCAGTTTCAGAACTCAGTCTCTAAGGGGAAACACACCAGAGTTCAATCCCTGGTGACCCAGTCATCTCTTCCAACCGCCACACAAATGACCAGAATTAAAACCAAAACAATCACACATGCCCCTCATCTTCTTTCATATAGACACTAATCATAACCTTGGCTGGAAGTTTCCATGAGGCACACAGCACAAGACAATGTCAAAATAAGCTCCCTTGCCCTTCATTTGTCTAAAGTCAGTGTTTCTGGACACCGTTCCTGTGAACAAGGGCTGATCAAAGATGCCTGCCATTAATACTGTTCCGCTTCTCCAATTTGAGGCATACTGACTGTCAGGTATAGTTTCTTTATGTGATTTGGAGTCATGAGAAAACCCAAGCACCTATGGGCTAGCCTCTGCAGGGCTTGAAGAACTCAGTTGACCCAAAGGATCCCTCTTCTGACTTGATGGAGATCAGGAACCTTACAGAGGAAAGCAAGAGACTTCATCAACAATGATTGCTCTTTTGGCCATTTTAGAATTGGAATCACACATGGGATCTTTATTTAGATCCATCAGGTGCTGAGAATCTGAGCCATGGACTCACACTGCACTAAGAGGCGGATTCAGACATATCCCTTTGCAAAGCAATTAAGCAAAGATCCTCAGGTGATGCCCATTTATTTCCATTTGAAAACTGATTTTTTCAGGCTTTCTAAAGGTGTGGCCTTAGGCAAAGACCTTCCTTACATTCAGGGCAACAGAACAATAGGAAAGCAAATTCCCAAAGCAGAGTTTCTCCACTGAGACTTTTCTGGTCACACTGATATCTGAGTTTTCTGAGATACTCACCATTCCCTTCAGCTATCCAGTACATGGCCATGTCCCAGATTGTGGAGGAGATACATATCTTGAACACAAAACCATGAGCCTATGGGAGAGTGGCCAGAATTCAGGAAGAAATCAGGAATGTAGAAAGGTAGTAGGTGTTGCCCATCTATAAGGTAAGCTGCAGTCCATTCATAAATTGGACAAGATGAATGCTGCAAAGATTTCTACTAGACAGGACACATCCTTTGATGCATTCTCTTTTCTATTGTCTACAACCACGGACACAGTGGGATACACAGAAACACTCACCTTCTCAAAGGACTTACTAGAAACAGGCCACTCCAAATTAAACAAACCGACTTTCCTACATATTCTTAAAACATGAGACAAAATCACTAACACACAAACACACCCACAAAGGCACCTTCTTTCCCCAAGTAGGTCTGTGACTATCCAGAGCATCCTCTGACTGGTGGGCCATACTATGTTCCCCTGAAATGGGCTGTTGTATGTCAGATCTGGTCTCCTTGGCCAACACTGTGATATTGTCAGGAGCCAGCGGTGAGCCACTGCCTGCTTTATCAAAAAAAAAAAAAAGCCCCTCTTCAGAGCTTTCCTGGCATTTGTCCATCTTCAATTCAGTATTTGCCAAGAAAGACTGACTCTGTCCTTGGTTAATCCAAACATGTGAGACCACTGGGACTGGGACTGGGCCTGCCTCAGGGTGCCTGTCTCCCTGGATCCAAAGTTCAGAGTGGTACATCAACAAGAAAGTGACGTAGGTCACTTCCTCTAGAACTGAATGAGGTCACTGCCTTGGCAACCACTTTGTCCTAACAGTTGCATCCAAGGGTCCATGAAATGGAGCGTGCTCCTACTTCCTATGACACTTTTACAAGTTAAAATGGAATATCAACCATAGGCACCCGGGAACAGCTCTCCACACAGGCCTGGTTTGGTCCATCTTCTCTTGATTAAGAAGAGAGAGACTGCTTCAGACACATCCCTTCATCCTTACCTGGTTGTTTGTCATGGAAGATGACTTTTGCTCTCTCAGGTCCTTCATTGCTGCCTATATCTTCTCCAGGGATCATTTCTGCATGGACCTTTGAGATTCTCTGCAGGTTGAAGATCTCCTACATTCCTGTATTGTAAGACCAACTCTGTCCCTGCTCTTCTATAAAGGTAGATTGAGGGAATCGTGTATGGTTAGGGTTAATAACATTTTTGATTTGGGTTAGGATCATTCTGCTGGATGAATAATGGTATTGGGAACCTGCGATATTTATAAGATTATAGAGGTGAAATATATGTATGAAAACAGAAATCTCAGTAAGATTTAAAGCCCAGAAGGTCATTGGGTCCTTGATTGGAATAGTTAGCTTTGAATTATGTTCTGCCCAGATGTCTCAGATAAATCTATACACAATGGCATAGGATCTTGTACCTTAGATGATTGAATGTTGAGGAGAACATCCATTCAAAAAGGGAGAGTTGGTAAGATTACGAAGATAGTTGGTAAGATTAGAAAAACGTGTGAGTATAGGATTTGGACAAAAAGTTCTTTAGCAATAGGGTTTCAGGTACACAAAAAACTGTAAATGTCAGCACATGTGAAGAGTCCGTCACAATGATGAACTGGGGAAAATATGTAGGAAAGCAGATATCAATAGAGACATAAGGAAATCAGGCAAAGTATAAAATGAGTGATAGCAATAGATATTTTCAACAGGCTTGAGATTGAATATATAATCTTAGGAAGAAACAAATATGTAGTCACCAATAGGATTGACATTTGAGAGCATTAGGCAACCTGGACATGGGTGATTTTCATAATCCATACTCACATTCCATTTAGGCTTTTGTACAATCGTAAGTGTGACTTTGCATTTTGTGGCCAGAATATTACTATGATAAAATGTATATGTAGATCAGGTGACATGAGTATTTCTACCACCATTTCTTGGAGCAATATTTTGAAGAGGTATAAATTAGTATTGGGGGTACATATAGGTGTACCATGTGTGTATGAATATAGAGATAATGCATGAATAGACCATAGTGCGAATAAATAATATAACTGGTTCGAACTTTAGAAATTGGAATAAATTGATATCTGAATATACACAGGGAATCATATGTTGATATACATACATTCATTTCAACCATTTATACATCCAATGGAAATATTACGGGTGTGGTTCATCATAAAGAGTGTGTGAATTTTGCTTCAAAATTGATTATGGAAATCGAAAATAATGTGTTTGGAAAGAAGTCTCATGAAATGACCAGTCAAAAACAAAGAGGAATACATATGTTCTGAAGCAGGAAGTGATAGAATGTGTTACAAATTTCTTTAAATTTATGAAGTTGTGGATGAAATGTATATTCTATGATGTACAAAAACTGAAGAAATAGTAATGTACCAGTGTTGTATAAAAATGAACGTCAAAATACACATCATGTCCCATAGGAATCTACTTGCATTGATGTTAAAGTGGGTCAGTTACTGTAAAAATATAAGGATTTGTTTGCACCATTTACTGAAGTGAGTTTTCAATACTATAAAACAAATATGTATTTCAGGTGGATGAATATTTCTGAAAATAATCTTATGAAAATTTGAATATAAAACCACATACATGAACAAGAATGAATTTAGGGAGTGTATAATAAGACACATATATTTCATATTTTGAAAAATCTAGAGAGTATATATATATATATATATATATATATATATATATATATATATATATACAAAACACACACAGAGACACTAAAAAGTAGCAATATATATGCCAATTAAAATTCATCGTGAAATATATATCATCCACAGATCCAAAAATATTAATTTTACTGAACATGGATTTATGTATAATGTTTTTCAACTAAGAAGCTCACTCATAATTTGAATTATCAGTTCCAAAAGCATTTAGGAGGAGTGATTTCTTCTCACACTTTGTCTCTGCCAAGTTAGCCACCTCTCAAGAATATAGGTGTGATACCAGGTAGGATTCTATATGTTCATATAAAAATACATGTGCTGAATTGGCTACAGAAAAAGGGAGACAGGAATTCACATATGTGTTAACTTTAAAAACACATGCAGAACTCTTTCAACAAAAAATTGACAAGATTTATAACTCCTACCCTATATCATGCAAAAGGGAAGACCAACTATACACCATGGCTCCTCTGAAGTGCTAGTATTTCTATTCTGTTTGGGTTATTTTTCTCCATTATATTAGAATTAGTTGTCAGAATCTAGTAGGGTATAGGTTAGTGTCAAGGATTCAGTGTTTCAAATGGAAAATTGAAAAATGAATCCAATGTGTATGTAAATATGTGCTACACAAAAATCTTCCCACTCTCATCCAGAACAATGCCTTGACAATACCTTCGCCCCAAGTAAGACACAATTAGAGGAGAAGATTTAGAAAATCTGTGAACAAATATCTGGAATGGAATATGCTCAGGAGCCCACACCTTGGAAGTGGCAGAGGAGTTTCCAAAGGTAAGGGACAGGGTAAACCCTCCACAAACATGGAGGTCTGCTGGCATAGACACTTCTTGAGAAACTGCCTGTGAGGTTGGGCACTTGAAACATATGTTGTTGTCAGGAGCTTTAGCTTCCTTTCTAGTGAGACCATAAAAGCTTGGTCTGCATCTATGAGACCTGGAGGACATGCTTTCTTATTTCCCAATGAACATGAGGGAGCAGTGCTAAATTCTCTTTTTAGATAAACTGTGGCCACTGGGGGCTAAATGTCTTTCCATGTGCACTTTGAAGCCATATGGTCATCCTCCATTTTCGTTTTGTTTCTTCCTGCTGCACTGGGAGTTTGGTATTTGCTTCACGAAATACAAGGAGTTCAATTGGGTCTCAGTGCAAGAGGGAGTTCTGTCATGTGTGGTGGGTCAGGTTCTGCAGGAGGATACAAGAACCAGGATTCTATCCCACATAGCTTGCCCCCTTGACCATAGCAACCTGATTCTGAACAATGTCCTGAAAACTCTCCATATAACAAGTTGCCTTTACATGGAAGGTTCTGTTGGCTGCACCATGTCAGTCACAAGCCATTTTGAAGCCAATGGAAGATCCACATGGCCCCACCACAGATGTTTTATCACATACCTGCCCACCACTGCTCTAGTACAACTACTCAACAGAGTCCAACTTACTGGCATCTCTGTTCTACACCATTTACATGAAACCCAGTCAATCAAGGCACTGTCTGGTATATTCATGATCAGTAACAGGACATCCAAAGGTTCTCCAGTGCCACCTGGTGATGGGAATTTCAAAAATTTTATGGTATTTTTCTAGCCATTTTTCAAGGATGAAGTTGGAGGCACTGTGAGTTTCAATTCTTTCAGGAACCATTAAATGGTTAGGAAGCTCATTTCAATGAAAGTTCTGGAGAACACTCACAGGTAAGGATTCCCAAAGAGTGGCCAAAAGATCACATGATATTATGCCCATTGAGGTCTACAATGTGAGGTCCATATGAGTTTTGACTCTCAACTATGAGTGCCAAATCTTTCAGAATAAAATCATGTGGTATCCTGGCTGAGAGGCCTAGTGCTCTGTGGAAAGCCATCCTGGGCCTAGAACTTAGTTTCCAAGGGCGACACTCATGCCTGGCTTCATAAAATCTCATCACTATTCATGGCAATACTTCTCTGAGGTCAGTTTGAGAACTCAGTTTCTAAGGGAATCACACCAGAGTTCAAGAAAATGTGGACCAAGTCATCTCTTCCAACCGCCACCCAAATGACCACAATTTAAAACAAAACACTCCAATGTGGCGCTCATCTTTTTCCATATAGACACTCATAATGACCTCTGGCAAAAGTTTTCCATGAGGGGCACAGCCCAAGACCGTGTCCAAAATAAGCTCTCTTGCACCTAATTTGCCTAAAGTCAGGGTGGCCTGGACACCCTTCTTGTGAACCAGGAGAGATCAAATAGGCCTCCCATTAATACTGCTTTGCTTTTTCAATTTGAGGCCAACTGACTGTGGAGTTTGGATTCCTTATGTGAATTGGAGTCTTGAGAAAACCCAAGAAACTATGGGCTAGCCTCTGCAGGGCTTTGAAGAACTCATTTGACCCAAAGGATCCCTATTCTGGCTTGATGGAGGTCAGGAAAGTTACAGAAGAGGCGAGAGACTTCATCCACAAGGACTGCTCTTTTGGCCATTTTGGTTTTGGATGTACACATGGGATCTTTCTTTAGATCCATCAGGAGCTGAGAATCTAAGCCACACCCTCACACAAGGCAAATAGGCTGATTCAGACACATCCTTTCCAAAGCAATTAAGCAAAGAGCCACAGGTAATGCCCATTCATTTCCATTTGAAAACTGTTTTCTTCAGGCTTCACAAAGTGGTGGACTGAGGAAAAGACCTTCCTAACATTCAGGGCAACAGAAGAATTGGTAAACAAAAGGCCCCAAGCAGGGTTTCTTCACTGAGACTTTCTTGGTCAAACTGATATCTGAGTTTTCTTAGATGCTCGCCATTCCCTTCAGCTATTCAGTACATGGTCATGTCACAGAGCTTCAAGGTTGTACATATCTTAAACACAAAACCATGAGCCTATTCTGGAGAGTGGCGAGAATTCAGGAAGAAAACAGGAACTTAGGTAGATAGCAGGTGTTTCACATCAATAAGGCAAGCTGCAGTCCATTCATAAATAGGGCAGGATGAATGCTGGGAAGCTTTCTACTAGATAGGACATATTCATTGATGCATTCTCTTTTCTAATGTCTATAACCACGGACATAGTGGGATACATAGACATAGAAACACTCACCTTGTCAAACGACTTACTAGAAACAGTTCACTCCAAACAAAACAAACCGCCTTTCATACCTATTCTCAGAACATGAGACAAAACCACAAACCCACACCCACACCACAAAGGCACCTCCTTCCCCCATGTAGGTCTGTGACTATCCGGAGTGTCCTCTGACTGGTTGGCCATACTATGTTCTCTGGAAATGGCCTGTTCTGTCTCAAATCTGGTCTCCTTGGCCAACTCTGTGAAGTTGTCAGGAGCCAGCGGTGAGCCACTGCCTGCTTTCTCAGGAAAGGCCCCTATTCATAGCTTTACTTGCATTTGGCCATCCTCACATCAGTAGGTTCCAAGAAAGACTGAGTCTGTCCTTGGTAAATCAAAATAAGTTTGACCACTGGGACTGGGACTGGGACTGGCTCTTGTTGCCTGGATTCCTGGATTCCAAGTTCAGAGAGTTCCATCACCAAGGAAGTTAGGTGAGGTCACTTCCTTTAGCAACTGAATGAGGTCACTGCCTTGGCAACAACTTTGTCCTAACAGTTGCTTCCAAGGTTCCCATGAGAAGGAGGCTGCCCCTACTTCCTGTGACTCTTTCACCAGTTAGAGTGGTATGTCAACCATAGGCATGCAGGAGCAGCTCAACACATGCCTGCTTTGGTCCATCTTCTATACATTAAGAAGAGAGTGGCTGATTCAGACACATCCCTTCATCCTGAGCAGGTTGTTTGCCATGGAAGACTTCTGCTCTCTCAGGTCCTTCATAGTTGCCTACATCTTCTCCAGGGATCATTTCTGCATGGACCCTTGAGTTTCTCAGCAGGTGGAAGATCCTCTATATTCCTGTATTTTAAGACCAACTCTGTCCCCACTTTTCTGTAAAATTAGATTGAGAGAACAGTGTATGGTTAGGTTTAATAACATGTTCGATTTGGTTTAGAAAGGAAACTACACGGTTGAGCAAACAGGGTCCTACCGTTAGCAATAATATGAGGATTATTAATGGAACGGCCCTGGCAGATAAAAGCGTAGTTAACCAGGTTGACTATGTGAACAAAGACTCAAACCTTCCTTCTGGGGCCTCTGTCTCTCTTTGACGCTCTTCAAGTCGTTTTCTTAATTTACTCATTAATTCTTTTACAACTCCAGTATTGTCGGCATAAAAACAACATTCTTCCCTCAATGCAAGCAAAAAGGCACCTTTCTCTCATGAAGAGGAGGTCCAACACTCGCCTGCTCTATAAAACAACTTCAGAGAGAGAGAGGTTAAAATTCCTGTAAAGCTGTGATGTCGGTTTTTAATGTCTTTAAGCTTTGGTCTATTTCTGCTTCTAATTGTGTCTTTGTTGTGTCTCATGGACTAGGGCAGTTCTTCCTGTGCCCACGCCTTCAGCAATTATTATTCCTAATAGGATGGCTAAAGTGAGGGATACAGGTTCCCGGTGGAACCGGGTTGTATGCCCCCCTATTTGAACTTTAAATGAACCTGCGTCATGATAGAGCACTCTGAAAACATCTACATCATTACATAATTAATCACATCTATTGACCATTTTATGAAAACATAAATAATGTTAAAGTGTATAGAATTATACTGTTTTATGGATGGACAAGAAAATGCACCTAAGATAGCACCAAAGTGAGGAAAACATTCTTATTTGGTTGCATCCGGATTTAGAGGGCATTGCTTCTTTTGTAATCAATTAATCCCCTGAAACCCAAGTTTTGGTAGTTTTAGAGTTTGTACCCAACATGTAAGGGAAGGGGCTCAGAAGTTCACAGTCTGCAGAAATTCACAAAAATTAGTTTTTGTTTCTTTTTTTTTTTCCTCTGTTCTGGGCAAGTTAACTTTTCAAGGACACCTTGGAAGGGGAGAGCTTTTTTGTCTCTTTTATTTTCTCCCTGCCAGCTGTCACCATGGAGCCCAGTTGCTAACATTTTTATCTTAGAAATGTAGCCATCTCGGTGAAGCCCCAGCTCAAGGCCAGAGGCCTTGTTCACATATTTTGTGAAAAACTGGTAAGGAGGTGTCTAGCTTAGGGGTGGTGATTTATCCAGCTAGTGGTCAAGTAGAACAGGGCAACACGAAAAGTGCAAGTTTATGTACATTGAACTCTTTCAGAGGGACTCTTTTGCTGAAAGACCTAAAGTAAGCCTTGGTGAAGATTTCTGGAGAAGGTCATTTAAGACATTTCTATGGACCTAGTACAGAGGGGGAAGACGGGGTAGTCGAGGCTGAGAGCAGCTCCGTGGATCTAAGAATGAGGAAAGAGAGATGTAAAAGAAAAATGGGAAAGGGGTTTGGGATTGTCCTAAAACAAAACTTGAGCAGTAGAACAGGTAGAGCAGAGGGGAAGATGGGAGTAAATATTCCAAAAAGCCTTTGAGGGACTTTAAATTCTTAGAAACCTGTTTTCAGTGATGACAAAGCAACTTTAAAGGCCATTTTCATTACATCTTGTATAGGGGTCTGAGGCCTCTTATCAGCTGGTTTGAGCTTTGGGTTAGCTTGCTAGAGGACTTGCTGGGACCTAGTGCAGGGACTGACAGGAAAAGAGAGGAGTGAGTGGGTGAAGGGGTACCTTGGTACCTGCTACCTCAGCAAGGGGGCAATGTTCTGAGAACCAGCGGAGGTTTGGGTTTTTGATTTAGTAATTGGAGAGGAGAAATCAGGTTGCTAAGATGGGAGTGATAGCAGAGAGTCTAGAGCAGAAGGCTGAGGTTGAGGAACTATTGGAGAAGCATAGTACAGGATGTGAGCAAAGGAGGGAAAAGGATTCCACATAGGGAAATTTCCCCCTTTTGAGAACTTGCCAAAGTTAAAAATGTCACGCAGAATTTGAGGATCTAGAGAACCCTCTGGGGGCCATAGTATTTGGTTGTCTAATTGGTAATATGGCCAATGCTGTGTACTGAATTTGATGAGGAGTTTGTGTTCCAGCAGGCAGCCCCTGTATGCTCACATTCACTTGACTTACACAAGAAGTCGGCTTCTCCCCGACACAGCCGTGGCTGTTTGTGCCTTTGATAGTCCGCTAGGCAAACATAGTAATCTAGGCTAGCCAACCTGAATCTGTCTCGCGTGTCCCTGCATCCATAATGTTTGTTTCCATTATCTATGGTACAGAAGAGATTTAATGGAATTTTAGTGGGATCCTCTTCATCAGGGATATCTCAATAGGAAAGACCTATACCGAGCTGACAAATGTCTGGGTGGATAGATGGCCACCAGGTCTCTAAGGGGGCTGTATGCGAGATAGACCATACTTCTTGTCTAGTAGGATTTGTGATCAGCCATTGCTGCTGAACGGAATGATGAGGGTTACAACTACTGGTGTCCAAGGGGAGAGTCTATAGTCTTATCCACATAGCGAATACGCAATTTGAAATGGTTAGCAGGCTTTTCCAGTTTCCAACAAGAGTCTGGACACAGCGAAGGCTTGAGATGAGAGGCATGGATCCAAAAAGTGATTCCGTCTACTTTTACCGCTTTAGGTTTTATAAGTAGCACCTGGTATGTTCCTTTCCAGTGGGGTTCCAGGGATGACACCTGATGTTGTCTTATGTAGACGAAGTCTCTTACTTGATATTGACTTAGAGTCCCCTCCTCCCAAGGTTGGTAGGCAGTGGCCAGCTGTTTCCACATGTATCGCTGAGTTCTTTCAATGACTTTAAGTCTGTCAAGCAAGGGGGTGTGGAAGTGATCGTTAGGCCTTAGAGTTGGGGTTAGGTCCCTTACTGGATGATGGGAATCATAGAGAATTTCATAGGGGGTGAGGTTACACAAAGAAAGAGAGGGAATATTTCTCGCATGAAACAGTGCATAAGGCAGGAGCATAATCCAATCTTTTATGCCGGGCTCTAAGCTTAATTTTGTTAAGGTCTCTTTAATGGTTCTATTTATTTTTTCTACCTGTCCTGAGCTCTGGGGTATATAAGCATAATGTAACTTAAAATTAATCCACAGGGTCCCAGTTAACACCTGACTTACCTGGGCCATGAACACCAGTCCATTATCAGATCCTATTACCTTAGGCAGACCGTATCTTGGAAAAATATCTTTCAGAATCTTCTTGAAAATCATTTGTGCAGTTTTTTTTTTTTTTTTTTTTTTTTTTTTTTTTTTTTTTTTTTTTTGCGTGTGTGTGTGTGTGTGTATGTGTGGAAGGCTTCAGTCCATCCTGAAAATGTATCTACAAAGACTAGGAGGTATTTAAGTCCATACCTTGCTGGCTTAATTTCACTATTGTCCACTTCCCAAAATTGTCGTTTTCTGGTTCCTCATAGGTGCTTTCCTCTAGGAAACTGGAAGGGTAAGCATTAACCAATTGACGGACTCGACAGGCTTTTGTTACCCGTTCAGTTATTTCCTTTCGCTGTGAGTCAGTTAGTGGAAAACTCTGTTCTTAATCCTACAGGAATGCCTGCAGTTTCATTGAACCAAGGTGAGTGAGTTGGTGTACATTTTTAACGTAGTGTAGGGCTTTCTGTAATTGCAGCCTGAGCTCAGTGAAGTTGAGGCGTTCAGTGTCAGTGTCCATAGATGTTATCAAAAACTTCCTTGTGATCAGGGGTCCATTGGAATTGGGCATCTCCCATTAACACCGGGTATAAAGGAGCAGCTAAAGACGCAAACCCAGGTATCCATAACCTGCAAAAGCCAGCAGTCCCAAGAAACTCTCTGAGTTGTCTCCTGTTAGATGGGGGTGGTATCTACACAATGGTTTGTTTTCTGGGCTCAGTGAGCCATCGTTTACTGCCCCTAAGGTAACAGCCCAGGAAGATTACTTCATGCTAGCAAATTTGGGCTTTTTTGGCCGAAACTCTATACCCAAGTTGAGCAAGCTCATATAATAGTGCTTGGGTCCCAGACTCACAGTTTTCCTTGGTGTTGGCTGCCAGTAGCAGGTCATTCACGTATTGAAGCTGGGTGATTTGGGGTGCATAGTTCTGAAATTGCTGAGATCTCTGTGGAGGGCTTCATCAAAGAGAGTGGGGGAGTTTTTGAACCCCAGTGGGAGTCTAGTCAAAGTTAGTTGACCAGACGTTCAGGTTTCTGGGTCTACCTACCCAAAAGCAAACAGCAACTGACTATCTTTATGCAGAGGCAAGCAAAAGAAAGCATCTTTTAAGTCCAGAACAGTATACCATTTCCGCTCAGGGTTCAGAGTGCTAAGCAGATTGTACGGATTAGGTACCGTGTGGTGAATGTCCTGCACTCTGTTGTTGATCTCTCTTAGGTCTTTAACAGGACAATAGTCCCCGGTTCCTGGCTTTTTTTTTTTCTAGTAGCAGGGGAGTGTTCCAGGCCAATTGACAGGGCCTTAGGAGCCCTAAGTCCAGATATTTCTGAATATGGGGCCTTATCTCATCTTTAGCTTTTTTTGCTTAGAGGATATTATTTGACATTGATTGGGGAGGCTGAGGTTTTTAACTCCACTGTTATTGGAGGTTGTTTCACGGCCAGGCCTAACCCAGCAGTTTTTGCCCAGGCATCTGCGTAATCTGTTATCCATTTCTGGTGTAGCTTGCCTGTTTGATCAGTCTTGGGGGGTGTGAAGAGTGGATGTTCATCTTCTACTAATATAGTTAAAGCCGTGACTATAGGAGTTTTTACTGAAGAATTTAGAAATTTCATTTGGGGGCCTTCAGGGTTAAAAGTTATTTAGGCCAAGAGCTTGGTGAGCAGATCTCTGCCCATCAATGGGTCCAGGCATTCCTGGATTACTAGGAAGGAGTGATAGATTTTTCCTTTCCCAAGGTCCATGGTCCTCTTAGTAGTCTAAGCCCGATATTTACTGCCATTAGTTCTTTGAACTACAGACCTTTTATTTGATAGAGGGCCCAATGGGGCCTTAAGGGCTGAGTATACTGCTCCTGTTTTCATTTCAAAGTTTACTGGGGTCCGCTACACTTCAAAAGTTACCCTGAGCTAGGGGAAGTGATCTGAGCCCCAACTTTTTTAGTCATGCTCCAGAGTCAGAATAGCTGGCTGGCGTGGCTGTCTCTTTATAGGGCACTCTTTGGCCCAGTATCCTTTTTTTTTTTACAGTAGGCACATTGATCTGAGGCCAGGGGTGGCCTCTGGCATGGCCCCAGGTATCCCTTCCTGTCACCTTACGTCTTAATTTCTGGCCTCTTTCTTGTTGTGACCAGGATCTTGGTCAATCCCTTAGTCAGTCTTTTGCTTCTCTCATCCTTCCTTTGCTCCCTTTCTTTCTCCCTGTTTCTCTCTTATAGTATATTTTCTCGGCTTCTCTGACAAAATCTCTCTTTTAAATTTTTTTAATATCCATGGCAGCTTGCCCAATTAAGGCCATCGTTACAGATGAATTTTGATCCGCTGCCTGAGGATCGAAAGGAGTATATCTCTTATATGCCTCCATAATTCTTTCTAGAAACAAAGAGGGAGATTCATCAGGCCTTTGAATAATTTCTCTTACCATGGCCAAATTAGTTGGTCACCTAGTAGCCCCTTGGAGACCCGCTATTAGAGCCAGGCAATAATTGGACAGATGCTCTTTATCTTCAAAGGTGTTGGGGTTCCAGTTGGTTTGGTTTAAGGGTAAGCTGGCTTTGATTATGTTGGGAAGTTGTGTTGGTCGCCAATCAGGTCCGAGGATTTTTTTTTTAGTTTCTTGGAGGTTTTTCTCTTATTCCTCTGTCATAAAGAAAGTCCCTAGGAGTTGTTGGCAGTTATCCGAAGTAGGCAGGTGTAAAAACGTTGGCGAGTTCTCTGAGTTCTTTTAGCCGGGCCAGCTTCCTCCAGGGAAGGAGGGGCTCTGTGTGCCACGGGACAGTCATCTGGATGGTGCTGGGCCATCCTAGCTTCTTTGAATGGTGGAGAGGCTGAGTCAGCAGGAAGGGAATCACTTAGAGGGTGTTGGGAGTTGGGGGATGAAGGCAGAGGATAAGGAGGGGGAGGAGAGTCCAGTAGAGTCTTGAGACTCATGGAGAACAGAGGGTGCAAGAGGAGGAGCAGAGAGTTAAAGAGATAGAATCGTGGGGGAAGAAGTAGGAGCGGGTGCAGGGACAAGGAAAGGCTTCATCCTTGGAGGAGGAGATTTGTAGAGGTCCTGACAAGTTAAGATATATGGCTGTTGATCTGGATGTCTACGTGGCCCCTGCTAAAAGACAATATCTCGAACTTTTCAAATTAGTGCGAAGTAGAAAGATCCTTCTAGGGGCCATCCGACTACAAAGATGGGTCATTCTGAGACACAGAATCTGCCAGATCCGGCATTTTACTGAAAAAGAAAGATTCTGAGCCCTTAAGCAGACTTTGGTCTAGTGATCAAGGGTCAGGAACAGAGGCATTGAAGTGCTCTGTCCCATAATGAAATATACACAGACAATAAAAGCAATGACACATGACACAGACAAGATAAGAAAATAAAGACAGGCAATGGACGTCCAATACTGAGACCAGGACTGAGTAGACGGCAAAACATGATGGGCTGGCAATACCGAATCCGAAACAAAATATCACTGAATCAAGGAGACTATTGTTCCTCGATTTCATGAGTTCATCCCCCAGGGACATGGCCTGTGGCTCTGTGACATGTGTGTCAGTCACCGTGGGAGAGAGCTCACGCTCTTTACCAATAGCCATTTTGTGAAACCCTAACCTGAATCCTGAAACCAGAAAGAGGGGCCTTATTTACCCCCAGAGGAGCCCGTTGGGGGTCTTTCATCTGCGGCTGCCGGATCTCACTGGGGCCACGAGATGTAAAGATCGGGCGAGGGTCGGTTGAAGAGACCACCAAGAGACTGTCTCATGCAACAGCAAAGGCTTTATTGGGAGTCCGGCATGCAAGGGCTCAGAGCTCTCTTGAATAGAGCAGAGAGCCCTGAGAACAGCTTAAGAAGTGCTTATATATTTTCCTTGGAGAGGGCAGGGAGGGAAGTTTATTGATGAGTAAGGGCGAGTGGGCGGTTTGCGTGCAACTGGTTGACCGAGTACATTCTGCAGTTTGGCAGTTGGGGACAGCACATTCTGGGAAAAAGAATAGCAAACAGTTCTCAAGATTTCAACAGTGTTTTGTTAAGCATACAGAAAATCAAGAACTGACAAGTACCTATTTTATTAACCTTTCAATATAAGTATGAAAACAGAAATATAGGTAAGATTTGAAGCCCAGAAGTTCATTGGGCTCTTGATTGGTATACTTAGCGTTGAATTACATTCTGTAGTGATGTCCCAGAAATATGGATATACAATGGCATAGGACCTTATACATTCTCGGAGGTCAATTCCAAAACACAGACTCTAAGGGGAAACACACCAAAGTTCAAGCCAAGGTGGACCCAATTATCTCTTCCAACCGCCACACAAATGACCACAATTAAAACCAAGACACTCCCACATGCCACTCATCTTCTTCCATATAGACACTCACCATAACTTCTGGCAAGAGGATTCCATGAGAGGTGCAGCACAAGACAGTGTTCCAAATAAGCTCCCTTTCCCCTCATTTGCCAATAGTCAGGGTGGCCTGGACACCCTCCCTGTGAACCAGGAGTTATCAAACAGGTCTGCCATTAATACAGCTCTGTTCTCCAATTTGAGGCCTACTGACTGTGGGGTTTAGATTCTTTATTTGAATTGGATTCATAAGAAAACCCAAGAACCTATGGGCTAGCATCTGCAGGGCTTTGAAGAACTCATTTGACCCAAAGGATCCCTATTCTCACTTGATGTAGGTAAGGAACCTTACAGAGGAATGTGAGGGACTTCATCCACAGTGACTGATTTTTGGCCATTTTGATTTTGGATCCACACATGGGATCGTTCTTTAGATCCATCAGGTGCTGAGAATCTAAGCCACAGGCTCACACAGGACCAAGAGGCTGATTCAGACACATCCCTTTACAAAGCAATTAAGCAAAGAGCCACAGGTGGTGCCCATTCATTTCCGTTTGAAAACTGTTTTCTTCAGGATTCACAAAGGCGTGGCCTCAGGCAAAGAACTTACTGACATTCAGGGCAACAGAAAAATAGGCAATCAAAAGGCCCATTGCAGGGGTTCTCCACTGAGACTTTCCTGGTCACATCAATATCTGAGTTTTCTGAGATGCTTGCCAATCCCTTCAGCTATCCAGTACATGTCCATGTCACAGTGCTTGGAGGTGGTACATATCGTGGACTCAAAAGCATGAGCCTATTTTGGAGAGTGGCTAGATTTCAGGAAGAAAACAGGAACTTAGGAAGATAGCAGGTGTTGCCCATCGATATGGCAAGCCCTAGTGCATTCATAAATTGGGCAGGATGAATGCTGGGAAACTTTCTACTAGACAGGAAACATCCATTGATGCATTCTCTTTTTCTAATGTCTACAACCACGGACACAGTGGGATACACAGACATAGAAACACTCGCCTTGTCAAACAACTTACTAGAAACAGTTCACTCCAAACTAAACAAACCGACTTTCCTACCTCTTCTCAGAACACGGGGCAAAACCACAAACACACATCCACACCCAAAAAGGCACCTCCTTCCCCCAAATAGGTCTCTCACTATCCGGAGTGTCCTCTGACTGCTGGGCCATACTATGTTCCCCAGATATGGCCTATCCTGTCTCAGATCTGGTCTCCATATCCAACTCTGTGAAGTGGTCAGGAGCCAGCTGTGAGCCACTACCTGCTTTTTCAAAAAAAGGCCCCTCTTCAGAGTACTCCTGGCATTTGGCCATCCTCACATCAGTAGGTACCAAGAAAGACTGACTCTGTCCTTGTTAAATTGAAGCAAGTGAGACCACTAGGACTGGGACTGGGACTGACTCTGTGTGCCTGGCTTCCTGCATCCCAAGTTCAGAGAGTTCCATTACCAAGGAAGTGAGGTGAGGTTGCATCCTTCAGGAACTGAATGAGGTCACTGCCTTGGCAACCACTTTTTCCAAACAGTTGCTTTCAAGCGTACCATGAGAAGGAGGCTTACCCTACTTTCTGTGGCACTTTCACAAATTAGAATGGTATATCAACCATAGGCACCAAGAAACAGCTCTCCACACAGGCCTGATTTGGTCCATCTTCTCTATATTAGAAAGAGAGCCTTTAGTCCGGGGAGCACTGCAGTGAACCTTTGCACTAAAACTATTAGCAAGCACCTGGTGGAGGAGTCCTCCATAGGTAAGTGGGGCTTTTATAACATCTGATATCCGGTTAAGGGAGATCTCTTCTGATGACAGAGATGTGGCCTGGGGAGGCTCACATATACTCCTTTCCAGGAGAGTAACCAGAATCGTTCTGTCCTCTGTTCTGTTCTGTAGGGAATTCCTCTGGAACTGTAGAGAGGGGCCGACGGGCACGCATGCACTCCTACCCTGGAGCTATAGCAAGATGTTGCACTGTTCCACTGTTTTTCTGTTTAGGTGCATGATTTCTGTTTTTTGTGTTTTGTTTTGTGTTCTATTTTTTTGATTGTTTGTTTGTTTTTGTTCATTTTGTTGTGTGATTTCAGTGGTACAAACTTAAGGATTTTGGACGTAAAAATAGGTAAAAAAGAGAGTAAGCCTGACACCCCTTTGGACTGTGTTTTAGTGAACTGCGATGAACTTTACTCGCCTTTGTTAAGCAGGATGATAGAAGCTCCTAGCTGGCTGCCTGGAGCACACCCATTGTAGAGGGCAATGCTTGCTGGGGACCTAAGAACTGAGCATCTCCCAGGTTAACAAGTGAAACTCCTTTAAAACCCCTTGTCACTCCAGATCAAGAGAGTCACAACTTTTGGCAGAGTCCCCTGTGTTTCTCCTTTGTTCGCAAAGCAATAAACCTCCCTTTTTCTTTTTCTCAAAACTCAGTCCTCATTATTAAATTGGTATTAATTGGCGTCAAGTTGAGGAATCGAACTTTAATTTACAAATTTGGTACCCACCCTCCACCCCGGAACTTTGTGAGAGCTGTCTACTGAAATATTAGGAGATGAAGCATGCTTGGTGTGGAACTGAACAAGAGGAGCTAATCCTGTAAGTAAAAGGAGGGACTGAGGGACTCCCAGCAGCTGCCAAAGCCCTGTTGATTCAGGGAATTACCTCCTTCCTCCCCGCACTGTAAGAATTATGCCACCTCTGTCTTGTTAAAAAAGAGAAAAAGAAAAAGAGGACACTAAATGCAGTGAAGTCACCATGGAGACACTTTATTTTACATTTCAGGTTTCCCCTCTGTTAAAACATGTGGTCCCCCCGCTGTGGATATCTATGGTGCACACTGGTGTAGGAGATTTTTCTCTTATCTGCTCTGGTTTAAACGGTTCTCTCTGACAGCCATAGTCTGAACCTCCTTTCTGTCTGTCTTGTGTCTTTGTATCTGGCCCTTTAAGACATGTGCAATAATGTGTTGATATTATAAATTGTTTCTTGGGAATGATCTTAGCTGAATGTGTGTCTAAATGATGATGTTTTATTTTAACAATCTGGTATCTGAAAGGGTTTTTGAACCATTGCAGAATTTTGCAGTTAAAAGTCGGGTTTAGGTAATTGTTTAGTTTATGATTTCAGATAATTCATGCCAGAGAACTTAAATACTTAGTATGGAAAACTGAAGAACTCTACTTCCAAGTTGGCAAGTAAATTCCCAATCATACAGTCTTTTTTTCACCAATTTTGAATTGGATAGCCTCGGAAAATGTCACTGTGTGTACCACTGCATTAATTTGGACAAGGATAGTAAATCATAGAATGGTATCTGTTGACAAAACAAGATGTAAAGATATAAAATTTTGTGAATTGTATCTTAAATTTGTATCATAATTTTCAACATCCGATCCTCAAAATTATGGTTAAAATGCCTTAGGCCTGAGGTGTCTGCTCAGAATAGCAGTTTTTCCTGCTCCTTCCAGACCTCAGCCATGATTTATATTGAAATGTAAATGAAAGAAGCCTGAAAGCTTAGTAGGAGACTGATTTGAGGCCTAAGGGAAAAAAAAGGTAAATTGTATGGTATTTACTAATTACTAGCCAGTCACTTTTTCTAGGACTCTTTTTTTTTCCTTAGATACTTTTTTTTTTTGAGCTCATGATTTTGAGCATACAGACCTAGGTTAATGTTTTTCAGATCAGTTCTATCTTTGACCAACTGTAGACTTTTTGAAACATTGCAATGGAGATTTCACCTGAGAAAAGCTACAAGGCCTTTACTATTATTACGTGTGCACACTTTTGTTATGTGTTGTATGTCTACATATACATATGTCGTATATCATATATATGATACACAAATTAACATATACAAGGAGCACTCATAAAAAAGCGCTCATTAAAACAAATTTAAATAGGAGATCCAAAGATCTTTAATTCACGTGATTTAAATGTTTCAATTTAAATTGGATAAACAGATAAAAATCAATGTCTTTAAATTTAAGCTTACAATTTTTTTAGGTGTTCAAAAATCTAATAAAATATTAATATCTACAAAATGTCTAATATGCCTTGGTTCTAGGACCTTTCCTTCAACATAAAAATGGTTTACACTGTCAATACATTTCTCTAGTATTTTGATAAATAAGTAAAGTAAATTTGATATGGGATTGCTCATTCATGAGTACTTTTCTTAGATATCTGATTGATTTACTAAGGTCTGAATAAGTTCTTATTAAAGTCTGTATAAGAATATAAAAATAAGTCATGTGTTAATGAGACAAAAATTTCTTAAAACATAAGTTTACCCATAACGTTGTATTTATTAAGTTTTATTTTCTCCAGAGCAAGCAACCATAAAAATTAAACAACTGATTAAATAAGAACTGTTATTTTAGAGCACTGTACTGCCATTGCTTTAAAAGCTAAACTTGGTTAATGTAGAAACATCAATGTAATTGTGATGCTATCAATGTTTTCATATCTTATAGGTATGCAATCTGTAAGGTAGAAACTTTAAAAGAGCATTATATCAAGCTGGTGCTCTGAAGTTGTATGGTAAAAAATATATTGGGGATTTATTTACCTGTTATCAATAAGATATGTAAACTTTTATGTTACTTTTTACATTGGGGAACAATTTAAATGTATTTTTTAGTTAATGAGAGCCTAATCGATGTAAAGGTTAAAAACTTTCAGCATTTCTTTAATTCATGTTTTAAATGTGATATCATATGGTGTTAGCTAATGTTCATGTGACCTCAAACAATTTATGTAAACTTTGTCAAATGATATTTAAAAATAAGGATTAGCTTTAGAACTAAAATACTTAAGATTTATAAAGAGCCCTGCCTTAGCTGAGATAAGGCTCTGTGTCCCATCTTACTACATGTGAGAATGACTACGAAACCAGTAGGTCAGATAATATTTCTTTAAAGTTATCTTAAAAAGTTGGTTTTTTTAAGGTCAATATTCCTAGGATCTCAAACAGGGGATATAATGTATAACTCAGCCAAAAAATTCAGGGTAGCTATTACACAAGCTAAGTATTTTTACTTTTGTTAATTTTATTTTGAAATTATTTTATAAGTGATCTAAATATTCTCTGTTACTGTTTTACAAACGTGTTGCTTTAAGAACACAACATGGGTTTATTCAAGATAATAAGTCATTACTTACAATACAGACAGAAAAATACAGATCCCAATTAATAAAAAGATAATGATATAGTTATAGACATTAAAGCCCAGTACTCTTAATATAAGGCTGTTAAAATTTATTTGCTGGATGTTTAAGATTAGGATTTAAAATTAAAGTTAAATGAAAAGCGCCAAGAAAACCAATATTTGGCTTTTGCCCTCTGAGTCAGTCTGAATCCAGGGAACAGGGAACTTCTCTAAAGAGCTTTGAAACTCTGAGCCACATAACCTCCTCCTGATCAGGGAGATTAATGAGACCACTGGAGAACAGAAAGCCAATCAGGGTATTTGTTACGAAGAGGAGAGTCATCAAAGAAAGGAGACATCCCTGATGCTTCCGAGGGAAGCCAAATGGTCAAGCAAGATCTGGACCCACCTAGCGCAAATGGCACTAGCAGAACTGAGAATCTGCTCTCAAGTTTCCCCAGAATTGACTCCCATAAAAGCTCAGCTGACTGTTAACAATAGATGGAAACAAAAGTCAGTTTGACTGCTTCATCTTAAACACTTAGCAAAGACAGTTAAGAACAAAATACATCCATTCCTGGGCATTTTAAATTATAATAATAATAATATAATGTTAAGGTATGAACTTTATGTTTGCCTCCCAAAATAAGTAAGACTGGTGCCTACAAAGAAGAATTCTCAGAAAGGAATGCCTGATACTTATAAAAAGAGACTATCAAGAAGACCTGCCACAGGGATAAGTTTTCAGTTTAAGGCCTACAGATATTCCTAACCTACACAGGTAGGCTTGGTGTTTGCTAGTACAATTATCCATCCCTGAGTAACAGAATTAAAGGTTTCTCTAAGAGACACAGAGGTCATACTAGTAAAAAGATTTTACAAGATCAGATGACATTAAATTATTAAACTGTATCTTATGGGGAGGGACAAGTGTAACAGTACAAGTTAAGTTGACAGTCCGGATAACTGGGGATATTAAAGACTGGTGATGGAACTTCTATACAGTGACATGTTCCAGCTGCTGCAACATTTTTTCAGTACTCATGGTTTTTGTTTCTCTCATAGAAGAACCCATCCCCAGATGACTTTACAACCTGTTCTTCCCCAATCAGACTTCAAACTGAACTGACTTCTAAAAGGCAACTCTTGTCCCTCAACTGATTTCTAAAAGGCAACTCATGTCCCTCATGCCATGCCCACTCATGTCACCCTGTCTCAGGTCAGAAGAAGAAAAAATGAGTGACACCACTCTTCTTAAAACAATGGAGAGAAAGATAAATAGACTATCAATATAAGTAATTAATTAAGTCAGGTAAAATCAGGGAGATCGGTTTTGGGTGAGTTCTAAAAATTTGGAGACTCTTACCTGAGGGATTAAAATTTCCTCAGTGCTCTTCCCGTAATCTATCAAAGATTTGAAAGGGACACAAAGAAAAGGGGGGAATGATAGACCCAACCTGATCTTTAATTAAAATTGGGAGCCATCTTGCCAAAAAGCCATGAAAAGATAATTTTGGCTTTAGCATAAATCACTTCAAATTCTAAACCTGCTTGGAATGCCTGCCCACGCCTGGAACTCACACATGCCCGGCTCTCTGACCAGATAGCAGCCCTCTCTGAAACTTTAGTGACACATCATAAATATTTGCCTTCTCTGGCGAGACAACAACCCTCTCTGAGGCTCTAATGGTCTTCATGAACTCTGATGTAGGGACAGCAAAAAAAATGTAGACTGCCATTAGTGTGATGTTTGTCAGAGTTCTGTTATCTGTAAACCCCCTTTTGTGTAATTTTCTGGGCTATTAAGCTGCCTGTAGGAAAGCTGGGGTTGCTGTCTTATTCCCGCCATTTTGTGAGGGAGAGGCAGCACAGCCGGTGGAAATAATAAGCTTAATTTAATTTGATTTTAATTAGAGTCAGTGGTCTTTTCTTCTGTCCTGGTCTAACAGGTAATCACTCCAAAAACATGGAGCTCTGCTGGCCTAAACACTTCTTGAAAAACTTCCTCTGAGTTTGGGCACTTGAAATATATGTTGTTGTAAGGAGCTTTAGCTTCCTTTCTAGTGATACCATCAAAGCTGAGTCTGCATCTATGTGACCTGGAGGACATGGTTTCTTGTATTCTAATGAACATGAGGCAGCAGTGCTGAATTTTCTGTTTGTAGGTAAACTGTGGCCACTGGATGCTAAGTGTCTCCCCGTGTGGACTGTGAAGCCATTTGGTCATCCTCCACTTTTTGTGGTGTTTCTTGCTGCTGTAATGGGAGTTTGGTATATGCTTTATGAAATACAACGAGTTCAACTGGAACCCAGTGTTGGAGGGAGTTCTGTCACTTGTGGTGGGTCAGGGTCTGAAGGAGAATGCACCAACCAGGCTTTTATCTCACAGAGCTTGCCCCCTTGTCCTTAGAAATCTGACTCTGAACTTAGCCCAGAAACCTCTCCATATAACATGATGCCTTTACATAGAAGGGTCTGCTGGCTGCACCATGTCAGTCACAAACCATTTGGAAAGCAATGGCAAATCCTCATGGCCACACCACATATGTATTATCACACACCTACCCACCACTGCAATAGGCCCACTACTCAGCAGGCTCCAACTTACTGGCATCTTTGTTCTACACCATTTTCATGAAACCCGGTCAATCATGGCATTCTCTGGTAAACTCATGATCAGCAACAAGACATCTAAAGGTTCTCCAGTGCCACCTGGTTAAGGGAATTTCAAAGATTTCATTGTATTTATCTAGCCATTTTTCTTGGATGAAGTTGGAGACACTGTGGGTTTCAGTTTATTCAGGAACTATTAAATGTGAGGAAGCTATTTTCATTAAATTCTCTGGAGAAATCTCACAGGCAAGTCTTCCCATAGAGTGGTCAAAAGGTCACATGAAGCCAGGCCCATTGAGGTCTTTAATGTGACGTCCATGCGTGTTCTGACTGTCAACTATGGCTGCCAAATCTTTCAGAATAAAATCATGTGATATCCTAGCTGATATTCCAAGGCTCTGTGGAAAGCCACCCTGGTATTTCATCTCAGTTTCCAAGGGCGAATCCCATGCGTGGCCTCCTAAAATCTGAATGCAGTTTATGGCAATATTTCTCTGAGATCAGTTCCAGAACTCAGACTCTAAGGGGAATCACACCAGTGTTCAAGCCCAGATAGACCCAGTCATCACTTCCAACCGCCAAACAAATGACCACAATTAAAACCAAAACACACCCACAAGGCCCTCATCTTCTTCCATATAGACACTCATCATAACCTGTGGCTGGAGGTTTCCATGAGGGACTCAGCCCAAGACAGTGTACAAAATAACCTCCCTTGCCCGTCATTTGCCTAAAGTCAGGGTTGCCTGGACACCCTTCCTGAGAACCAGGAGTGATCAAATAAGCCTGCCGTAAATACTGCTCTGATTCTCCAATTTGAGGCCTCCTGACTCTCGGGTATAGATTCTTTATGTGAATTGGAATCATGAGAAAACCCAAGCACCTATGGGCTATCCTCTGCAGGGATTGAAGAACTCATTTGACAAAAAGGATCCCTATTTTCACTTGATGGAGATCAGGAATCTTACAGAGGAAAGCGAGAGACTTCGTCCACAATGACTGCTTTTTTGGCCATTTTGGTTTTGGAAGCACACATGTAATTGTTCGTTAGATCCATCAGGTGCTGAGAATCTATTCAACAACCTCACACATGGCCAAGAGTCTGATGCAGACACATCCCTTTCCAAAGCAATTAAGCAAAGATCTACAGCTGATGCCCATTAATTTCATTGAAAACCGTTTTCTTCAGGCTTCACAAAGGGGTGGCCTGAGGCAAAGACCTTTCTGACATTCAGGGCAACAGAACAATAGGTAAGCAAATGGCCCAAGGCAGGGTTTCTGGAATGATATCTGAGTTTTCCGAGATGATCCCATTCCCTTCAGCTATCCAGTACATAGCCATGTCACAGAGCTTGGAGGTGGTACATGTCTTGGAAACAAAACCATGAGCCTATTCTGGAGAGTGGCCAGAATTCAAGAAGAAAACAGGAATTTAGGAAGACAGTGGTTTTTGCCCATCCATTAGGCAAGCCAAAATCCATTCATAAATTGGTCAGGATGAATGTTGTGAAACTTTCTACTATTCAGGACACATCCATTGATGCATTCTCTTTTCTAATGTCTACAACCACGGACACAGTGGGATAAACAGACATAGAAACACTCACATTGTCAAAAGACTTACTAGAAACAGTCCACTCCAATCCTAACAAACCGACTTTCCTACCTATTCTCAGATCATTAGACAAAACCACAAACTCACACACACACCCACAAAGTCACCTCCTTCCCCCAAGTAGGTCTATGACTATCCGGAGTGTCCTCTGACTGATGGGCCATAGTATGTTACTCCAAAATGGACTGTCCTATGTCACATATGGACTCCTTGGCCAACACTGTGATGTTGTCAGGTGCCAGTGGTGAGACACTACCTGCTTACTCAGGAAAGGCCCCTCTTCAGACCTTCCTGGCATTTGGCCATCCTCACATCAGTAGTTACCAAGAAAGACTGATGCTGTCCTTGGTAAATCCAAACATGTGAGGCCACTGGGACTGGGACTGGGACTGCCTCTGGGTGCCTGGCTTCCTGGATCCCTAGTTCAGAGAGTTCCATCACCAAGAAAGTGATGTAGGTCACTTCCTTCAGGAACTGAATGAGGTCACTGCCTTGGCAACCACTTTGTCCTAACAGTTGCTTCCAAGTGTCCCAATTGATGGAGTCTGCCCCTACTTCCTGTGACACTTTCACAAGTTTGAATGGTATATCAAACATAGGCACCCGGGAACAGCTCTCCACACAGGCCTGGTATTGTCCATCTTCTCTACATTAAGAAAAGAGAGACTGCTTCAGACACACCCCTTCATCCTGACCAGGTTGTTTGTCGTGGAAGATGACTTTTGCTCTCTCAGGTCCATCATAGCTTCCTATATCTTCCCCAGGGTTCATTTCTGCATGGACCTTTTTGTTTCTCAGCAGGTGGAAGATTTCTTACATTCCTGTATTGTAAGACCAACTCTATACCTGCTTTTCTGTAAAGTTAGATTGAGGGAACAGAGTATGGTTAGGGTTAATAACATGTTTGATTTGGCCTAGGAATCATTCTGCTGGATGAATAATGTTATTGGGAACCTGCGATATTTATAAGAATATATAGAGGGGAAATATATGTATGAAAACAGAAATCTAGGTAAGATTTGAAGCCCAGAAGGGAATTGGATCCTTGATTGGGATACTTAGGTTTGAATTATGTTCTGCACATGTGTCTCAGATAAATCTATACACAATGGCATAGGACCTTGTACCTTGGATGATTGAATGTCAAAGAAAACATCCAGTCAAAAAAGGATAGTTGGTAGGATTAGGAAGATAGTTGGTAGGATTAGGAAAAAGAGTGAGTATAGGATTTGGACAAAAAGTTCTTTAGCAATAGGGTTTCGGGTAGAGAGAAAATGTAAATGTCAGCAGATGTGAAGACTCAGTCACAATGATGAACTGGGGAAAATATGTAGGAAAGCAGATATCAATAGAGACATTAGAAAATCAGGCAAATGATAAAGTGATCGATAGGATTAGACATTTTCAACAGGCTTGAGTTTGAATAAATAATATTAGGAAGAAACAAACATGTAGTCACCAATCGGATTGACATTTGAGAGCATTAGGCAACCTGGACATTGGTGATGTTCATAATCAATACTCACATTCCATTTAGGCTTTGGTACAGTCGTAAGTGTGACTTTGCATTTTGTGGCCAGAATATTACTGTGATAAAATGTATATGTAGATCAGGTGACATGAGTATTTGTTGCACCATTTCTGAGAGCAATATTTTGAAGAGATATAAATTAGTATTGGGGGCACAAATAGGTGTACCATGTGTGTATGAATATAGAGAGAATGCATGAATAGACCATACTGTGAATAAATAATATAATTGTTTCCAAATTTAGAAACTGGAATAAATTGATATCCCAAAATACACAGGAAATCTTACATTGATATACATACATTTATTCCAACCAGTTATACATCTAATGGTAATATTAGGGTTGTAGTTTATCATAAAATGTGTGTGCGTTTTGCTTCCAAATTGATTATGGAAATCGAAAATAATGTGTTTGGAAAGAAGTCTCATGAAATAACCAGTCAAAAACAATGAGGAATACATGTGTTCTGAAGCAGGAAGTGATTGAATGTGTTACAAATGTCTTTAAATTTGTGAACTTGTGGATAGAAATGTATATTCTACGATGTATAAAAACTGAAGAAATAGTAATGTACCAGTGTTGAATTAAAATGAACATCAAAATACACATCATGTCCCATAGAAATCTACTTTCATTGATGTTAAATTGGGTCAGTTACTGTAGAAATATAAGGCTTTGTTTGCACCATTCACTGAAGTGAGTTTTCAGTTCTAGGAAACAAATATGTATTTCAGGTGGATGAATATTTCTAAAAACAATCTTATGAAAAGTTGATTATAAAACCACATACATGAACATGAGTGAATTATTTAGGGAGTGTATAATAAGACACATATATTTCATATTTTGAAAATTATATATATATATATATATATATATATATATATATATATATATATATATATATCACAGATACATTAGAAATTAGCAATATATATGGCAATCAAAATTCATCATGAAATATATATCATTCACAGATCCAAAAATATTAATTTTACTAAACATGGATTTATGTATAATGTTTTTCAACTAAGAAGCTCACTCATAGTTTGAATTTTCAGTTCCAAAAATATTTAGGAGGAGTGATCTCTTCTCATACTTTGTATCTCCCAAGTTAGCCACCTCACAAAAATGTACGTGTGATACCAGGTAGGATTTTATATGTGCATATAAAAATACATGTGCTAAATTGGCTACAGAAAAAGGGAGACAGAAATTCACATATGTGTTAACTTTAAAAACACATGGAGGACTATTTCAACAAAAAATTAACAAGATTTATAACTCCTACCCTATATCATGCAAAAGCCAAGACCAACTATACGCCATGCCTCCTCTCAACTGCTTGTATTTCTATTCTGTTTGGGTTATATTTCTCCATCATATTAGGATTAGTAGTCAGAGTCTAGTAGGGTATGTGTTAGTGTCAGGGATTCAGGATTTTGAATGGAAAATTGAAAAATGAATCCAATGTGTATGTAAATATGTGCTACACAAAAATCTTCCCACTCTCATTCAGAACAATGCCTTGACAACACCTACGGCCCAAGTATGACACAATCAGAGGAGAAGAGTTAGAAAATCCGTGAATACATATATAGAATGGAATATGATCAGGAGTTCACAACCTTGGAAGTGGTAGAGGAGTTTCCAAAAGTAAGGGACAGGGTAAACCCTCCACAAACATGAAGGTCTGCTGGCCTAGAGACTTCTTGAGAAACTGCCTGTGAGGTTGGGCACTTGAAATATATGTTGTTGTCAGGAGCTTTAGCTTCCTTTATAGTGAGACCATAAAAGCTGGGTCTGCATCAATGTGACCTGGAGGACATGGTTTCTTATTTTCCAATGAACATGAGACAGCAGTGCTGAATTTTCCATTGTAGGTAAACTGTGGCCCCTGGGGGCTAAATGTCTCCCTGTGTGGACATTGAATCCATATGGTCATCCTCTATTTTCGTGGTGTTTCTTGCTGCTGTACTGGGAGTTGGGTATTTGCTTCACAAAATACAAGGAGTTCAACGGGGACACAGTGCGGGAGGGATTTCTGTCACGTGTGGTGGGTCAGGGTCTGCAGAAGAATACAAGAACCAGGCTTCTATCCCACATAGCTTGCCCCCTTGACCATAGCAACCTGATTCTGAACAATGTCCTGAAACCTTTCTATGTAACAAGGTGCCTTTACATATAAGGGTCTGCTGGCTTCACCATGTCAGTCACAAGCCATTTGGAATCCAATGACAGATCTACATGGCCCCACCACAGATGTTTTATCACACACCTGCCCACCATTGCTCTAGGCCCACTACTCAGCAGGACCCAACTTTCTGGCATCTCTGTTAAACACCATTTTCATGAAAACCAGTCAATCAAGGCACTGTCTGGTATACTCATTGTTGGGAAAAGTATAAACGGCAGCCATACCCCAGAAAAAAACCCCAACATGGTGCCTAAGGACTTCTTCTTCCTACCTTCTTTTTTCTGCAGTGGTGCGAAATTTTTCCACCCGTGTGAACTCTCTTGCTGGCGCCAATTTGAAATCTCGCTGGTGGGAAACCTTAGCCCCAATAAGAACTAATTCCTGGGCTCCAGAGCTGATATCTGAAAGAACTTACCAATAAACGTTTTGCCTGCCATTTATCTAAGCCCTTCCATCTTCCCCTTAGTTCTATATAAGCACACAGCTTTTTGCAATAAAATTGGAATTCTCCCAGCAAAGTGCCTTTGCGTGGGAAGTTCTTTCATTCTGTTGCCCCGTGTGAGAATATGGGTGAGCTGTTTCTAACAAGAGCCCCGTCCCCTGCCCCGCCAAGACACTCCGCCCTGGTCCACTCTTTTCAGATGCCGGCTTCCTGCACTCACAACAGATCTGATATATGTAAGCCTCCCCTGACCCTGGCTCTCCAACTCCCTTCAGGCTACCGCTGGTTTTGTGACTGTGATCATCTGGCACACTCTAGACGCCCTGTAGGGGGCAGGAAATTCCTGCCACTAAGACCTTTACTGGTCGCAGTGGACCCTCTGGTGATCCGTTTTCCTTTGGGGCGTGAGGCTTCTGAGTTTACATGAGAGGCTCTTTGGTTTTTCTCCTCTGCTGCGGCTGCCGCTGCTGGCTAGAGTTGCTGTTTGCTGCAGGGCTGCTGTGTCTGGCTGAAGCTGCCTCTCTGCTCGGGGAAAACTGAACTCCCGTCCTGGAACTGCATTCTGCCGGAACCAGAGTTCTGTTTTCATTACTGACTTTTTCTGCTGCATTCGAAAACTTTCCTGACGTCAGGTTGCCCGTGGCTCCGAACCCATTGGGTCTCACAGATCGCACTTCACTGGTGACGACCAGGTAGTGCCCTCTGTATTTCCTCATGACGGCTGGTCATTTTGGGGACGCCCACCTGACCACCGTTCGCCCTGAGCTTCCTGGAAGCCGTTCCAGCCCGGGTTTTCTCTTTGTCTCTCTCGCTTACTCTTATACTCTCTCTCTCTCTCTCTCTCTCTCTCTCTCTCTCTCTCTCTCTCTCTCTCTCTCTCTTCCTTCTCTCCCTGTGACAATGGGCACCTCTTCATCTGTACCTGAAGCCTCACCTCTCAAATGTTTAATAAAAAATCTGGCCACACTCTCCCTCACACCAGACATCAACCCCAAATTTCTAATCAAATTCTGTACCCAAGATTGGCCTACATATCCACTGGATAATGGAAATCATTGGCCTCCAGAAGGCTCCTTACATCCAAACCTTCTCTGGGATCTTTTTAACTACTGCCAGCATCTGAAAAAGTGGAGTGAGATTCCCTGCATTTAAGGTTTTAGCCTTCTCACACAGCACCCTGTCGCTGCTCCTCCTGCCCTCCCTCTCAGGTCCTCCTTGTTTGCAAACCCTTCTCTTCCCCTACTTCTACTCCTGACTTCACAGATTCTTCCTCATTCAGCCCAGCAGATTAACCCCCACCTTATCCCCCAGTCCTATCTGCCCCTTCTCTCCCGCTATACCCTCCTCTTCCTCTGCCTGATTCCAAGGATCCTCAGCCTTCCATTTCATCCTCCTCCCCTCCGCCCTCTTCTGCCTGCTCCACCTCCTCCTCTTCCAAAGAGACACTCCCTTCCCCTCCCTCTCCTTCCTGTCCGCCTCCTGCCTCTTTCAGTCCTCCTGTTACCAGGTCTAAGGGACTCCTTCCCACCCCCAAGACCATCGCACCCCTTCGTGAGGTAGCTGGTCCCGAGGGTGTCATCAGAGTCCACGTGCCCTTCTCCATGTCGGACATTACTCAGCTAGAGAGGAAGTTAGGCTCATTCACCACTGACCCCACCACTTACATTCGGGAGTTTCAATGGGTCCTGCAAGCATATAGCCTCACTCAACATGACATCTACATGCTCTTGGCCAATACACTTCTCCCTGAGGAAAGGCAATGGGTCTGGGAGCTAGCCCAAGCCCATGCTGATGAAAATCATAGGACCAATCCTAACCACCCCACAGGCCCTCATGCTGTCCCAGAGCAGGATTCTCTATGGGATTACAACACCCCTGAAGGCTTACAGTCTCGTGACCTTTTTACATCCTGCCTCTTGGCGGGCCTGAAAAAGGCCATCCGTAAGGCTGTTAACTTTAAAAAGGTGCAGGAGGTCATTCAAAGGAAGGAGGAAACACCTTCAGAATTCCTGGATAGAGTAACCAAGGCCCTTCAACAGTACACAAACCTCAACCCAGAAACCCCTGATGGCCGTCATGTCTTAATGACATATGTTCTGGCCCAAAGCTACCCTGACATTAAAGCCAAGCTTAAAAAGCTTGAACAGGGCCCTGCTACTCCTTAGACCAAAATCTTCATTTTCAAGGTTTTTTATGATAGAGAGGATGAAAGTGAATGCCATAGGCAGAGGGCTGAAAATGCCAAATTCCAAATGTTGGCCCAGGTCATTCAGAGAAGGCCATCACCACACCATCCCAATATGACACCCCCGGGAGCTTGCTTCAAATGTGGTAAGGAGAGACATTGGGACAGGGATTGTCCTTCACTGAGGACACCGTACAACCCCTGCCCAAAATGCCATCAAAGGGGACACTGGGGGGCAGACTGCCCAACAACCCAAAAGGGAGATTGGTTAGCCGCCTGGCAACCACAGCCTCTCTTGGGCTTGGCAGAGGAGGATTGACGGCGTCCTGGGCTTTCCCTCCAGACTATTACCATCAAGAATCAAGAGCCTAGGGTTACCTTCCTGGTGGATGGATGCTTCATTACCTTCCTCTTGGATACTGGTGCCGCTTTATCAGTCTTAAGGGAGTATTGGGGTTCTACCACACCCTCAAAAACTCCTATTGTCAGGGTAGGAGTTAAACAGATTTTCCCTCAAACCCCCCCCATCATGTTATATGCAGGTATCCCTTTTGTCCTTCACTCACTTCTTTTTCGTTATGAGCCATTGCCCCATTCCCCTTCTGGGAAGGGACATACTCTCACTATGAAAAGTCACCATTCACATATCACCCCACACCTCTCCTACCTCTCATTTCCTCATGATGTTCCTAGGGGCAGATACACCTCCTTCATGCACTCCTCCATGACTCTCTAAACTAGTTAAGCCTGAGGTTTGGGACACAACTACACCCTTTATGGCTAAATGCAGTCCTATTCATATTGTCTTACGGGACCCTTCAAGATATATTAGTCAACCACAATATCCACTCACAACCACAGCCCTCCTCGAATTAGAACCCATCATCCAGGATTTATTACAAAAGGGGTATCTTAGGCCTACACACTCTCCTTTCAACACCCCCATTCTGGCACTTAAGAAACCTAACGTGTCCTACAGGCTGGTTCAAGACCTTCTCCTTGTCAACTCCTCTGTGGTCCCCATCCACCCGCTAGTGCGCAACCCTTACACCCTCCTCTCTCAGATTCCTGCCACTACTACCCACTTCTCGGTCCTAGATTTAAAAGATGCATTCTTTTCTATTCCCTTGTTCTCAGAATCTCAGAATATCTTTGCTTTTACGTGGACTGACTCTCACATCCACCATTCTCATCAGCTTTCCTGGACTGTCCTCCCACGGGGATTCAGCCCCCATCTCTTTTGCCAAGTTCTTGCCCAGGACCTCACATCCTTTCACCCGACCTGTCCTGACTCTATTCTCCTTCAATATGTCAATGACCTTCTTCTATGTAGTCCCTCTGGGAACACTCTCAATCCCACACTGCTCAGCTTCTTAATTTCCTAGCAGACAAGGGATATAGGGAGTCTCCCCACAAGGCACAGGTTTCCCAGTCTTCTGTCACCTCTCTTGGTTTTTGCCTTACACCCGGGAAAAAGGAAATAACACTGGATAGGAGGCAACTCCTCTCTGATCTTCCAGTGCCCCATATGAAAGCCAAAATACTATCATTCCTAGAAGTAGCAGGTTATTTTAGGGCCTGGATCCCAAATTATTCTCTTCTATCCAAACCCCTGTATGACCTAGCAAATGGACCCCCTAGTGAATCTCTTGTCTTCTCCCCCATCTACCACTTCCGGAGGCTTCAGCAACTCCTCTTAAAGGCACCTGCCCTTCACCTTCCTGATCTTTCAAGACCATTTCATCTATATGTCCATGAAAAAGGGGGGCAAGCACTTAGGGTCTTAGGTCAAAACTATGGGCCTACATTTGCACCTGTGGCATATTTTCCAAGAAACTAGACTCTACCATTCGTGGGTGGGCCCCTTGCTTAAGAGCTCTGGTTGCTGGACAAATTTTACACAAAGAAGTCTCTAAGCTGACTTTTGGGGCACCTTGAACTATCCACTCCCCACATCACTTGAAAGATCTTTCAGCTTATAAGGGCCTTCAAACCCTTCCTCCATCCAGAGTTCTGTTGCTCCTCACTTTCTTTCAGGAAAACCCTAATATTACTTTCCTCCCATGCTCTGCACTGAACCCTGCCTCACTGCTCCCAATGACTCCCACGTCTAACACACCAACTCATAATTGCTTGGAAACCTTAGATGATTTCCTCCGCTGTCATTGTTCCATTTCTGAGGAACCACTCACCAAGCCTGACCTTATCTGGTTTACTGACAGCAGTTCCTTTAGGCAGAACGGCACTCATTACTCTGGATACGCTGTAGTTTCAGCCACTGAGATTATAGAGGCCAAAGCTATGCCTTCAGGAACTACCAACCAGCAGATTGAACTTATAGCAGTCACTCGTGCCTGCCTACTAGCACAAGGCAAATCCCTCACCCTCTATACTGATTCAAAATATGTCTTCCAGATCTTATTATCCCATGCTTCAATATGAAAGGAGCGAGGCCTACTTACCACCAAAGGTAATGCGATCACTAATTCGGCTCTTTTAACCAATCTGATAGAGGCCTCCCACTTACTCACCCAGTTGAGAGTTGTCCATTGTAGGTCACATCAGAAGGACGGCTCTCTTATCACTGAGGGCAATGCCAAAGCTGACCAGGTGGCACGAATGGCTGCTACCACTTCCAATTATGGCCCCCATGGGGGACATATTATGGCCACATTAGACAGCTCATCTGAAGCCCCTACTTCTTCCAGTAAGAACAAAAATCTTTTCAAGTTCCTTCATACTCTACACCATTCCAATTCTCAGTCTTTGACCCTTTTTTTACAGAGCTTCTTCTCCCTCAACCCTTCTGACATAGCCATGCTAGAGAATATAGCCTCTAATTGTCAGATCTGTCAGCGGACCAACCCTCATACTCCTTTAAGGCCCAAACCTTTCCCTTTCCACCAAGCCCGGAGACACATTCCCGCTGCTGACTGGCAAGTAGACTTCACCAACATGCCCACAGTATGGCACACTAAATACCTCCTTGTCTTTGTGGACACTTTCTCTGTTTGGGTTGAGGCATTTCCCACTTCCAATAAAAAGGCTTCCACTGTAGCTTCAATCTAACTGACAGACATCATCCCCAGGTTTTGTATGCCGACTTCCCTACAATATGACAATGGCCCTGAGATTATTTCTAGGATCACAAAAAAGGTCTCTCAAGCCCTCTCTTTCAAGTGGCATTTCCACTGTCCATATTACCCCCAGGCTTCAGGGAAAGTGGAAAGGGTAAATCGTACTCTGAAGGAAGTCCTTACCAAATTGACAATGGAATTAAACTTAGACTGGGTCAAAATCCTTCCCTTGGCTTTGCTTCGAATCAGAGCTCTCCCTAAGAAACCATCTTTACTGTCTCCCTTTGAGATAATGTATGGAAGACCTCTTATACCCCCTGGGTTGGTCATTTCACAAGGACCTCTCACCTGAGATTTGTCTTTGCCTCTCTTGTTTCATCTCCGCTCGGAACACTGGAAATATCAGAACTGGCTTCTTCCAGACCCAGTCTCCTCTCCAAACACTCCTCCCTTAACACCTGGGAGTCTAGTCTATTATAATACCCCAGAGGAGAAAGGGACTCTTGCACCAAAATGGGAAGGCCCCTATCCTGTCATTCTCTGTAACCCCACCGCCGCCAAACTCTCCTTATCAGACAACCATCTCACTCCCTGGATTCCCATTTCTAGGTTGAAGCCATATCACCAGGAGGCCCCACCTGCTGATGACAGGACCACCCCAGAGGAACTCCAAGAATCACCTCCTGAACCTCCCCTTTACTCCTGCTTTCCACACCCATCTCACACATTTAAGTTGCGGCTCACACGGTGTTCCCTGCAGCCCAATTCCTCTTAAAGAAGGCACAATGAGCTCTCCCAACACCCTAGTCTTCTCTAACTGCTTGTTTTTTTGTGCTCTGCTTCTTTTCTGTGCTCTGTTGGGACTTGTCTTTACCCTCCTAACCTACCATGTATTTATTCACTCTTCGGGAACGATACTCAGAACATGGCATGCAGAAGGTCCGCGCAGTGGATGCAACTACTTGCTTCATCCACAACTGCACCTCTATTCCCCTAAAATTGTCACCTTCAAGGACCTTCGTCCCTGGTAGCTGGAACTGGCCTTTCATTTGCTTCCTTTTTAATCAAACCAAAGACTATTGTCATTGGTGGCCTGAGATATATAATGGGTGTCCCTATTGGTCATGCAGGTTCCATGATGAACGTGGTAGCTGTTCTTACCACTCACTTGGCTACCCTGAAGGGTGGACTTCTAGCTACCTAAAGTGGCATAAAGGCTCTTCATCCGATAACAATGGATCATATACTTCAGATACACCTGACCCCAAGGCCCAACGTTGGGGCTATGTTGAGTTTGCTGTCTATGCTCGGACAACCTCAGCCAGACCCACAGGGTGGATGAGTGTTGGCCGCACCCTGATTACGCCACCTAAGGCAACCATCCAGGTAGTCGAACACATTAAGGAGTCAGAATCAAAACTTCGAGATCTTATCCATAGCTCATCCAAAGAGGATTCAGAGCCTTCAACCCCCTAAGGTCCCCCTTCCACATGGCTCAATTTGCTACACCAAACTCTTCGATTATTAAACTCCTCCATTTTTTTGGTGCCTACTTCTCAGTGCTTTCTCTGTGCTTCACTTAGTCGTCCACTTCTAGCAGCGGTCCCATTAGCGGCAGGAAATATTTCAGCAAAAACCTACAATTTCTCTAAGTAAGGACAACCCCTACATGTGACACATATCCCACTGTGGGAAAGTTATTCCAACAATACTTTATTTTCTTTCATCTGTATCCACCTGCCAATAATGAATCCTTTACCCATTTGTTCCTTGAGCTATAGCACCCCATAGAGCCCTGCGTTTATGCAACCTGGACATTTCATCTGGTGTAATTGGTCTTTAAGTACCTCAACGATCAATGTCTCTGGCACCTGTATCTTGGTTACTGTAGTTCCTCTGCTTTCTTTGTATACTCCCACTGAATTCCGACAGTTGGCCCTACCTTCCCGCACCCGTAGGGCAGTCTTTCTGCCGGTTCTGGTAGGCCTCACTTTAACAACCTCAGTGGCGAGTCTCGGTCTCTCTGGTGGAGCTATATAGGTCATGCTCTATGGGCATCCAATGACGTGCAACAAAAACTGCAGGAAGCACTCGATACCACTGCTGAGTCTCTTGGCTCCTTGCAGTGGCAGGTTACTTCATTGGCACAAGTGGCTTTACAGAACCGAAGGGCTATTGATCTTCTCCCTGCAGAAAAAGGGGGTACATGCCTATTCCTCAGAGAGAATGTTGCTATTATGTTAATGAATCTGGGCTAATAAAAAAAAAGTTGTTAAATTGCAGGAATTATCGACCCAATTGCTCAAACCTACCTCCTCCAATCCCATAACGAGGTTATTCCAATCCTATCTTGCCATGTACTTACTACCTCTCTCTGGGCCCCTTATTGGGATGCTCCTTTTTTGTGCTCTCTTGCCCTGCATAATGAAGTTCCTTCAAACCCAACTGCAAAAAATTCGTAATCAAACTTTCAACCAGCTTTTGCTTAGGCACTACCAGCCTCTGATGACCGACGAACCCCCAACATCTCCAAGAGAACAGTTCACTCCGTGATGAAGCTCACTACCAGGCATGATGGAATGCAATGGACATCAGACAGTGGGAGACAACAAGCTCGGAAAACCTCTTAATCTGCCATCCTGGATTCTTGAATCTTTATGACCTTCTAAGCTTCCTCATGGCCCTTGGCCTCTTCTATGTCACTCCCCCAACATGGAACTTCTGCCAAAAATTGACCTTTGCTTTAATTTTTATCTTCATTCTGTTTTTATTCACTCTGATCTTCTTCAGGTCCTGTGGCACCTTGTCCAGGCAACGCTTCCAGTATTTTCTAGAGTCTCTGTTACAGGACCAGTGGCTGATACCAACAATCTCCTCCATCCAGGACTGGTTCCATGCCATCGACAACTTGTGGCTTCAGGGAACTTTCATTGACTTCACCCCTATGGAAGTAGCTGTCTATAGCCACTGGGTTTTATTTCTTGCTGCCATGATATTCCCAGACCTGCCCCCCGAGCATTCCTCCCCTTCCCTTTCTAGGCCTCACAGCACCCCCATACAGCAGGAAGCAGCCGGATCTAAAAATGACGCCCCACTTCCTAAGAAAACAAAAAGGGAGGAATGTTGGGAAAAGTATAAATGGCAGCCATACCCCAGAGAAAAACCCCACCATGGTGCCTAAGGACTTCTTCTTCCTACCTTCTTCATTTCTGCAGTGGTGCGAAAAGTTCCCGCCCTTGTGAACTCTCCCGCCAGCACCAATTTCAAATCTCACTGGTGGAGAACCTTAGCCCCAATGAGAACTAATTCCTGGGTTCTGGAGATGATATCTGAAAGAACTTGCTTTCAATAAACGGGTTGCTGCCATTTATCTAAGCCCTACCATCTCCCCCTTAGTTCTATATAATCACACAGCTTTTTTGCAATAAAATTGGAATTCTCCCTTTGAAGTGTCTTTGCGTGGGGAATTATTTCACTCATGATCAGCAACATGACATCCAAAGGTTCTCCAGTGCCACCTGGTCATGGAAATTTCAGAAATTTGTTGGTATTTATTTAGCCATTTTTGAAGGATGATGTTGGAGGCACTGTGGGTTTCAATTCATGCAGAAACCATTATATGGTAAGGAAGCTCATTTCAATGAAATCTCTGGAGAACACTCACAGGCAAGCCTTCCCAAAGAGTGGCCAAAAGGTGACATGAAGCCAGGATCATTGAGGTCTACAATGTGAGTTCCATGTGTGTTTAGACTCTCAACTATGGCTGCCAAGTCTTTCAGAATAAAATCATGTGATATCCTGGCTGAGATTTCCAGTGCAATCTGGAAAGCCACCCTGGCCCTCGATCTCAGTTTCCAAGGGCGATTCTCATGCGTGGCCTCCTAAAATCCCAACACATTTCATGGCAATACTTCTCTGAGGTCAGTTTCAGAACTCAGTCTCTAAGAGGAATCACACCAGAGTTCAATCCCAGGTGGATCCAGTCATCTCTTTCAACCGCTACACAAATGACCACAATTAAAACCAAAACTCTCCCACATGGTCATCATTTTCTTCCATATAGACACTAATCATAAACTCTGGCTGGAGTTTTCCATGAGGGGTGCAGCCCAAGACAGTCTCAAAAATAAGCTCTCTTGCCCCTCATTTGCCTAAATTCACGGTGGTCTGGACACCCATCCTGTGAACCAGGAGTTATCAAATAGGCCAGGTGTTAATACTGCTCTGCATCTCCAATTTGAGGCCTACTGACTGTCCGGTATAGATTCTTTATATGATTTGGAGTCATGAGAAAACCCAAAAACCTATGGGCTAGCCTCTGCAGGGCTTTGAATAAATAATTTGACCCAAAGGATCCCTATTAACACTTGATGGGGGTCAGGAAACTTACAAATGAATGTGAGAAACTTCATTCACAATAACTGCTCTTTTGGCCATTGTGGTTTTGGGTGCACTCATGGCATATCTCTTTACATAAATCAGGTGCTGAGAATCTAAGCCACAACCTCACACAGGGCCACGAGGTTTATTCAGACACATTCCTTTCCAAAGCAATTAAGCAAAGAGCAACAGGTGATGCCCATTCATTTGCATTTGAAAACTGTTTTCTTCCGGCTTCACAATGGGGTGGCCTTAGGCAAAGACCTTCCTGACATTCAGGGCAACAGAACAATTGATAAGCATAAGGCCCAAAGCAGGGTTTCTCCACTGAGACTTTCTTGGTCACACTGATATCTGAGTTTTCTGAGATGTTCGCCATTCACTTCAGCTATCCAGTACATGGCCATGTCACAGATCTTGGAGGTGGTACATATCTTGGACACAAAACCATGAGCCTATTCTGGAGAGTGGCTAGAATTCCGGAAGGAAACAGAAACTTAGGAAGATAGCAGGTGTTGCCCATGGATAAGGCAAGCCTCAGTTCATTCATAAGTTGGGCAAGATGAATGCTGGGAATCTTTCTACTATACAGGACACATCAATTGTTGCATTCTCTTTTCTAATATCTACAACCACGGACACAGTGGATACACAGACATAGAAACACTCGCCTTGTCAAACTACTTACTAGAAGAAGCCCACTCCAAATCAAACAAACCACCTTTCCTACCTATTCTCAGATCATGAGACAAAACCTGAATCACACCCACAAAGGCACATCCTTCCCCCATGTAACTCTGTGACTATCCGGAGTGTCCTTTGAGTGGTGGGCCAAACTATGTTCCCCCCAAATGGCCTGTCCTATCTCAGATCTGGTCTCCTTGGCCAACTCTGTGAAGTTGTCAGGAGCCAGCAGTGAACCACCACCTGCTTTCTCAGGAAAGGACCCTATTCAGAGCTCTCCTGGTATTTGGCCATCCTCACATCTGTAGGTACCAAGAAAGACTGACACTCTCCTTGGTAAATCCAAAAAAATGAGCCAATGGGTATTGGACTGGACTGGCTCCAGGTGCCTGGCTTCCTGGATCCGAAGTTCAGAGAGTTCCATCACCAAGAAAGTGAGGTAGATCACTTCTTCAGGAATTGAATGAGGTCACTGCCTTGACAACCACTTTGTACGAACAGTTGCTTTCAAGGGTCCCATGAGATGGAGGCTGCCCCTACTTCCTGTGACATTTTCATAAGTTAGAATGGTATATAAACCATGGGCACTCGGGAACCGCTCTCCACCTAGGACTGGTTTGGTCCATCTTCTCTACATTAAGAAGAGAGAGGCTGATTCATACACATCCCTTCATGCTGACGAGGTTGTTTGCCATAGAAGATGACTTTTCTCTCTCAGTCTTTCATAGCTGCCTACATCTTCTCAAAAGATCATTTCTGCATGGACCTTTGATGTTCTCAACAGGTGGAAGATGCCCTACATTCCTGTATTGTAAAACTAACCCTGTCCCTGCTCTTCTGTAAAGTTTGATTGAGAGAACAGTGTATGGTTTGGGTTAATAACATGTTCAATTTGGGTTAGGAATATTTCTGCATGACAAATAATGGTATTGGGAAACTATGATATTTACAAGAATATATAGGTGAAATATAAGTATAAAAATAGAAATCTAGGGAAGATATGTAGCCCAGAAGGGCATTGGGCCCTTAATTGGTACACATAGCTTTGAATGATGTTCTGCAAAAATGTCTCAGATAAATCTATATACAATGGCATAGGAGCTTGTACCTTGGATGATTGAATGTCGAAGAGAACATCCACTCAAAAAGAGATAGTCGGTAGGATTAGGAAGATAGTCGGTAGGTTTAGAAAGAAGAGTGAGTATAGGATTTAGAGCAAAAGATCTTAAGCAATAGAGTTTCGGGTAGACAGTGAATGTAAAAGTCAGCATATGTGAACAGTCAGTCACAATGATGAACAGGGGAAAATATGTAGGAATACAGACATAAATAGAGACATTACTAAATCAGGCAAAGTATAAAGTGAGTGATAGGATTAGACATTTTCAACAGGCTTGAGGTTGAATATATAATCTTAGGAAGAAACAAATATGTAGTCACCAATACAATTGACATTTCAGAGCATTAGGAAACCTGGACATGGAAGGTTTTAGTAATCCATGCTCACTTTTCATTTAGGCTTTGGTACAATCTTAAGAGTGACCTTTGCTTTTTTGGTCCAGAATATTACTGTGATAAAATGTATATGTAGATCAGATGACATGAGTATTTCTTCGACCATTTCTGGCAGCAATATTTAAAATATGTATAAATTAGTATTGGGGGTACAACGAGGTGTACCCTGTGTCTATAAATATAGAGATAATGCATGAATAGATCATACAGTTAATAAATAATATAACTGGTTCCACTTTAAATAATGGATTGAATTGATATCTGAAAATATATAAGAAATCATATATTGATATAGAATCATTCATAACAACTAGTTATACGTCTAATTGTAATCTTAGTGTTATGGTTTATCTTGAAGAGTGTGTGAGTTTTGCTTCAAAAGTGATTATGGAAATCGAAAATAATATGTTTGGAAAGAAGTCTCATGAAAAGACCAGTCAGACACATGGAGGAATACATGTTTCTGAAGCAGAAAGTGATTGAAAGTGAAATAAATGCCTATAAATTTGTGAACGTGTGGATGAAATATATATGCTATAATGTGCATAAACTCAAGAAATAGAAATGTACCAGTGTTGAATAAAAATGAACTTCAAAATAAATGTCATGTCCCATAGGAATCTACTTGCATTGATATTAAACTGGGTTAGTTACTGTAGAAATATTAGGATTTATATGCACTATTCACTGAAGTTAGTTTTCAATACTAGGAAACAAATATGTATTTCAGGTGAATGAATATTTCTGAGAATAATCTTGTGAAAATTTGATTATAAATCCACATATATGAACAAGAATAAATTTAGGGAGTGTATAATAAGACACATATGTTAAATATTATGAAATATCTGGAGAGTATATATATATATGCCAATCTAATTACACAGTGAAATATATATCATCCACAGATCCAAAAATATTCATTTTAGTCGATATGGATTTATGTATAACTTTTTTTAACTAGGAAGCTCCCCCATAGGTTGAATTTTCAGTTCCTACATCGTTTAGGAGGAGTGATCTCTTCTCACAGTTTGTATCTGCCAAGTCATGTAACTCATGAAAATTTGCGTGTGATACCAGGTAGGATTCTATATGTGCATATAAAAATACATGTGCTGAATAGACTACAGAGAAAGGCAGACAGGAATTCACATATTTGTTAACATTAAAAGTACATGGAGAACTATTTCAATTAAAAATGGAATAGATTTATAACTCCTACCCTATATAATGCAAAACGCAAGTCCAAAAATACAACATGCCTCCTCTGAACTGCTTGTATTTCTATTCTGTTTCGGTTATTTTTCTCCATCATATTATGATTAGTACTCAGAATCTATTAGGGTATGTGTTAGTGTCAGGGATTCAGTATTTCAAATGTAAAATAGAAAAAGGAATCCAATGTGTATACAAATATGTGCTAAACAAAATCTTCCCACTCTCATCCAGAACAATTCCTTGACATTACCTTCGCCCAAAGTAAGACACAATTAGAGGAGAAGAGTTAGAAAATCTGTGAATATATATATGGAATGGAATATGCTCAGGGGTTTACAACCTTGGCAGTGGTAGAGGAGTTTCCAAAAGTATGGGACAGGGTAAAAACTCCATAAACATGGAGCTCTGCTGGCCTAAATACTTCTTGAGAAACTGCCTCTAAGGTTGGGCACTTGAAATATATGTTGTTGTCAGGAGCTTTAGCTGCTTTCTAGTGAGACCATCAAATCTGTGTCTGCATCTATGTGACCTGGAGGAAATGGTTTCTTATTTTAAAAAGAAACATGAGGCAGCAGTGCTGAATTCTCTCTTTGTAAGTAAACGGTGACCATTGGGGGATAAGTGTCTTTTCATGTGGACTGTGAAGCCATTTGGTCATCTTCTATTTTCGTGGTTTTTCTTGCTGCTGCACTGGGACTTTGGCAATTGCTTCATGAAATTAAAGGAGTTCAACTGGGACACAGTTCTGGAGGCAAATCTGTCATGTGTGGTGAGTCAGCGTCTGCAGGAGAATGCACCAACCAGGCTTCTAACGCACATAGCTTGGCCCCATGTCCATAGCAACCTGATTCTGAAAATTGCCCGGAAACATCTCCATATAACAAGATGCATTTCATGTAAGGGTCTGCTGGCTGCACCATGTCAGTCACAAGCCATTTGGAAGCCAATGGCAGATCCACATGGCCCCAAAACAAATTTTTTTATCACACACCTTCCCACCACTGCTCTAGGCACATTACTCAGCAAGTTCCAACTTACTGGCATCTCTGTTCTACACCATTTTCATGAAGCCCAGTCAATCAAGGCACTGTCTGGTACACTCATGATCAGCAACATCCAAAGGTTCTCCAGTGCCACCTGGTCATGGAAATTTCAAAAATTTCATGGTATTTATCAAGGCATTTTTCAAAGATGATGTTGGAGGCACTGTGGGTTTCAATTCATTCAGGAACCATTAAATGGTGAGGAAGCTCATTTCAATGAATGCTCTGGAGAACTCTCACAGGCAAGGCTTCCCAAAGAGTGGCCAAAAGGTCACATGAAGCCAGGCCCATTGAGGTCTACAATGTGACGTCCATGGGTGTTGTGACTCTCAACTATGGATGCCAAGTCTTTCAGAATAAAATCATGTGATATCCTGGCTGAGATTTCCCGGGATCTTTGGAAAGCCACCCTGGGCCAAGATCTCTGTTTCCAAGGGTGATTCTCATAGGTGGCCTCCTAAAATCCCAACAAAATTCATGGCAGTACTTCTCTGAAGTCAGTTCCAGAACTCAGTCTATAAGGGGAATCACACCAGAGTTCAAGCCCAGGTTTTCTCAGTCATGTCTTCCAACCGGACACAAATGACCAAAATTAAAACCAAAACACTCCCATATGGCCCTCATCTTCTTCCATATAGACACTAATCATAACCTCTGGCTGTAGGTTTCCATGAGTGACGGAGTCCAGGAGAGTGGCCAAAATAACTCCCTTGCCCTCATTGGTGTAACATCAGGGTGGTCTGGACACCCTTCATGTGAACCAGGATTGATCAAATATGCTAGACTTTAATACTTCTATGCTTCTCCAATTTGTGGAAAACTGAGTATCAGGTATATAGTTTTATGTGATTTGCAGTCATGAGAAAACACAAGCACCTCTGCAGGTCTTTGAAGAACTCATTTGACCCAAAGGATCCCTATTCTCACTTGATTGAGTTCAAGAACTTTAAAGATAAAGGCGAGAGACTTCATCCACAATGACTGCTCTTTTGACCAATTTGGTTTTGGATGCACACATGGGATCTCTCTTTACATCCATCAGGTGCTGAGAATCTGAGCCACAACCTCACATAGGGCCAAGAGGCTGATTCAGACACATCCCTTTCCAAAGCAATTAAGCAAAGAGCCACAGGAGATGCCCATTCATTTCCATTTGAAAACTTTTTCTTCAGTCTTCACAAAGGGGTGGCATGAGGCAAAGACCTTCCTGACATTCAGGGCAACAGAACAATAGGTTAGCAATAGGCCAAAAGCAGGGTTTCTCCACTGAGACTTTCCTGGTCACACTGATATCTGAGTTTTCTGAGATGCTCGCCATTCCCTTCAGCTATCCTGTACATGGCCATGTCACAGAGCTTGGAGGTGGTACATATCTTGGACACAAAACCATGAGCCAATTCTGGAGAGTGGCCTGAATACAGGAAGAAATCAGGAACTTAGGAAGATAGCAGGTGTTACCCATCCATACGGCAAGCCGCATTCCATTCATAAATTTGGCAGGAAGAATGCTGGTAAGCTTTCTACTAGACTGGACACATTAATTGCTGCATTCTTTTTTTCTAATGTCTACAACCATGGACACAGTGGGATACACAGACATAGAAACCTTCGCCTTGTCAAAACCCTTATTAGAAACCGTCCACTCCAAACCAAACAAACCGCCTTTCCTACCTATTCTCAGAACATTAGACAAAATCACAAACACACACCCACACCCACAAAGGCACCTCTTTCCTCAAAGTAGGTCTCTGACTATCGTGTGTGTCCTCTGACTGCTGGGCCATACTATGTTCCCATCAAATGGCCTGTCTTGTCTCAGATCTGGTTTCCTTGGCCAACTCTGTGAAGTTGTCAGGAGACAGCGGTGAGCCACTTACTGCTTTCTCAGGAAAGGCCACTCTTAAGATCTTTCCTGTCATTTGGCTATCCTCACATCAGTAGGTAGCAAGAAAGACTGACTCTGTCCTTGGTAAATCAAAAGAAGTGAGACCACTGGGACTGGGACTGGGACTAGATTTGTGTGCCTGGCTTCCTAGATCCCAAGTTCAGAGAGTTCCATCACCAAGGATGTGAGGTGAGGTCACTTCCTTCAGGAACTGAATGAGGTCACTGCCTTGGCAACCACATTGTCTTAACATTTACTTCCAAAGGTCCCATGAAATGGAGGCTTCCCCTACTTTATGTGACACTTTCACAAGTTAGGATGGTATATCAACCATTGGTAACTGGGAACAGCTCTCCACACAGGCCTGGTTTGGTCCGTCTTCTCTACATAAAGAAGAGAGTGGCTGATTCAGACACATAACTTCATGCTGACCATGTTGTTTGCAAAGGAAGATGACTTTTGCTCTCTCAGTTCCTTCATAGCTACCTACATCTTCTCTAGAGATCATTTGTGCATGGAACTTTTAGTTTCTCAGCAGTTGGAAGATTTCCTTCATTCCTGTATTTTAAGACCAACTCTGTCCTTGCTCTTCTCTTATGTTAGATTGAGGGAACAGTGTATGGTTAGGGTTAATAACAGGTTCGATTTTGAATAGAAATCATTCTGCTGGATGAATAATGGTATTGGAAACCTGCAATATTTACAAGAATATATAGGTGAAATATATGAGTATGAAAACAGAAATCTAGGTAAGATTTGAAGTCCAGAAAAGCATTGAGCCCTTGATTTCGGTATTAAGCTTTGATTTATTTTCTGCACAGATGGGATACTTTGCTTTGAATTATGTTCTGCAAAGATGTCTCACATAAATTGATATATAATTGCATAGGACCTTGTAACTGGGATGATTGATTGTAAAAGAGAACTTCCAGTCAAAAAGGAGTAATCGGTAGTATTAGGAAGATAGTCGGTAGGTTTATATAGGAGAGTGAGTATAGGATTTGGACCAAAAGTTCTTTAGCTATAGGGTTTCGGGTATAGAGTGAATGTAAATGTCAGAACATGTGAAGAATCAGTCACAATGCAGAACTGGGGAAAATATGTAGGAATGCAGATATCAATAGAGACTTTAGGAAATCTGGCAAAGTATAGTTGGTTGTGAAATGTTAATAAAATAGGTACTTGTCACTTCCTGTTTTTCTGTATGCTTAATAAAACACTGTTGAAATCTTGAGAACTGTTTTCTAATCTTTTTCCCAGAATGTGCTGTCCCCAACTGCCAAACTGCAGAATGTACTCCCTCACCCAGTTGCACGCAAACTGCTCACTCGCCCAGACTCATCAATAAACTTCCCTCCCTGCCCACTTCAAGGAAAGTATATGAGCTCTGCTCTATACAAATTAGCTCTGAGCCCCAGCATGCTGGACCCCCAATAAACCCTTTGCTTTTGCATGAGAGAGTCTCTTGGTGGTCTCTTCCCCCAACACTCTCCCGACCTTTATATATGGAGGTTCCTTCGAGATCCGGCAGGGGCGGAAGAGAGACCTCAATGGGCTACTCTCAGGGAAAGTAAGGCGCCTCTTTCTGGTTTCAGGTTTCAGGTTAGGGCTTGGCAAAATGGCTGTTGATGAAGTTGCATGAGCTCTCTTTGACGGTGGCTGGCAGATGTGTCACAGAGCCACAGGCTCTGGGGGATGCCACAGAGGACTCGGGAATCAAGGAACAATAGTCTCCTCGACTCAGTGATGTTTTGTTTCAGATTCGGTATTGCCAGCCCATCGGGTTTTGCCGGCTGCTCAGTCTTGGTCTCAGTGTTGGACGTTCATTGCCTGTCTTTATTATCTTGTCTTGTCTGTGTCGTGAGAGTTGCTTTTACTGTTTGTGTATCTTTCATTATGGGACAGGTCACTTCAATGCCTCTGTCTCTGACCTTGATCACTGGACCAAAGTCCGCTTAAGGGCTCAGAATCTTTCTTTTTTAGTAAAACGCTGGACCTGGCAGACTCTCTGTGCCTCAGAATGGCCCACCTTTGCATTCGGATGGCCCCTAGAAGGATCTTTCTACTTCGCACTAATTTAATAAGTCAGAGATATTGTCTTACAGCCAGGGCCACATAGCCATCCCGATCAACAGCCATATATCTTAACTTGGCAGGACCTCTGCAAATCTCCTCCTCCATGGGTGAAGCCTTTCCTTGCCATGTCCCCGCTCCTACTCTTTTCCCCACGATCTCTCAAACCCTCTGCTCATCCTCCTCCTCCACCCTCTGTTCTCCCTGAGTCACAAGATTTGACTCTACTGACTCTCATCCCCCTCCTTATCTTCTACCCTCATCCCACAACCCCCAACACCCTCTAAGTGATTCCCCTGCTGCTGACTCAGCCTCTCCGCCATTGTAGAAAGATAAGCCAGCCCAGCGCACTCCAGATAACTCCCCTGCAGCACACACAGCCCCTCCTCCCCTGGAGGAAGCTGGCCTGGCTAAAGGAACTCGACAGCGTCAAATGATTTAAAACCCTGAAACTCCCGTGTTGCTCTCCCTCCATTCCTATGGGCCAATGATTGACAATGGCCATGGAGGAAAAATGCAAGCCTACCAGTATTGGCCTTCTCCTCTTCAGACCTATATAAATGGAAAAATAACAATCCTCCTTTTACCGAGGACCCAACCTGGCTCTCAGGTCTGGTTGAGTCATTGATGTTTTCACACCAGCCTACTTGGGATGACTGCCAACAACTCATAGGGACTCTCTTCATGACAGAGGAACAAAAGAGAATCCTCCTGGATGCTAGAAAACAATATCCTCGGACTAGATGGGTGACCAACACAACTTCCCAACATAATCAAAGCCAGCTTTCTCTTGAAACGACCCAAGTGGGACCCCAACACATTTGAAGGTAGGGAGCATCTGTCCACTTATCACCGGGCTCTAATAGTGGGTATCTTAGTGGCCGCTAGGCGACCAACTAATTTGGCCAAGGTAAGAGAGATTATTCAAGGGCCTGGTGAATCTACCTCTATGTTCCTAGAGAGAACTATGGAGGCATATAGGAGATATACTACTTTCGATCCTCAGGCAGAAGATCAAAAGGCATCTGTCACAATGGCCTTTATTGGGCAAGCTGCCCTAGATATTAAAAGAAAGTTACAATGCTTAGATGGATTACAAGATATGATTTTGAGAGATTTAGTTAGAGAAGCCAACAAGGTATACTATAAGAGTTAAACTGAGGAAGAGAAGGGAGCAAAGGGAGGATGAGAGAAGCAAAAGACAGACTAAGGCATTGACTAAGGTCCTGGTCACAACAACAAACAGGCCAGAAATTAAGAAACAGAGAGACAGAAAGGGATACCTGGGCCCACACTAGAGGCCACCCCTGGCCTCAGATCAATGTGCCTACTCTAAAGAAAAAGGACACTGGGCCAAAGAGTGCCCTAGAAAGAGACAGCCACGCCAGCCTGACATTCTGACTCTGGAGGATGACTAAGAAAGTCGGGGCTCAGATCCTCTCCCCGAACTCAGGGTAACTTTTGAAGTGGAGGGGACCCCAGTAAACTTTGAAGTAGATACAGGGGCAATATACTCAGCCCTTAAGGCCCCATTGGGCCCTCTATCAAATAAAAGGTCTCTAATTCCAGGGTCTAAATGCAGTAAATATCAGACTTTGACAACTAAGGGGACCATGGACCAGGGGAAAGGATAAATCCATCACTCCTTCCTAGTAATCCCAGAATGCCCGGCCCCATTGTTGGGCAGAGATCTGCTCACCAATCTCTGGGCCAAAATAACTTTTAACCCTGAAGGCCCCCAAGTGGAATTTCTAAATCCTTCAGTAAATACTCCTATAATCATGGCTCTAACTATGTCAGTAGCAAATGTTCATCAACTCACTCATTTTTGTTCAAAGAAACTGCATTCATTCCTAAAAGATCAAGAACAGAGTTTTCCACTAACCGACTCACAGTGAAAGAAAATAACTGAATGGGTAACAAAAGCCTGTCAGGTCCATCAATTGGTTAATACTTACCCTTCCAAGCTTCCTGCAGGAAAGCACCTACGAGGAACCATACCAGGAAAATTCTGGGAAGTGGACTTTACTGAAATTAAGCCAGCAAGGTATGGACTTAAATATCTTCTAGTCTTTGAAGATACATTTTCAGGACGGATTGAAGCCTTCCCCACAAAAAAAAAAGAAAGAAAAAAGAAAAAAAAAAGAAACAGAGCAAATGGTTGTCAAGAAGATCCTGGAAGACATTTATTCTCCCCTTGACGACCAGTAGTCTTAACCCTCATCAGCCCCTTAAGCAGCGATGGCTGATCACAAATCCTACTGGAAAAGAAGTATGGTCTATCTCACATACAGCCCCCTTATGGACCTGGTGGCCATCTCTCCACCCAGACATTTGTCAGCTGGCTATAGCTCTTTCCTATTGAGATATCCCTGATGAAGAGGATCCCACTAAAATTCCATTAAATCCCTTCGGTACCATAGAAAATGGAAACAAACATTATGGATGTAGGGACACGTGAGCCAGATGCAGGTTGGCTAGCCTAGATTACTATGTTTGCCCGGCGGAGTATCAAAGCCACAAACAGTCACGGCTGTGCGGGGGGGAGAGCAGACTTCTTCTGTAAGTCATGGGGCTGTGAGCATACAGGGACTGCCAGATGGAACCCAAACTCCTCATCAAATTCTGTAAACAGCATTGACCATATTACCAATTAGATAACCAAAACCGATGGCCCCAAGAGGGGTCTCTATATCCTCAAATTCTGCGTGACCTTTTAAACTTCTGAAAGTGCTCAAAAGGGTAAAAGGAGATTCCCCTATGTGGAGGCCTTCTCCCTCCTTTGCTCACATCCTGAACTATGCTTCTCCAATAGATGCTTACCCTCAGCCTTCTGCTCCAGACTCTCTGCTGTCACTCCCACCTCAGCAACTTGATTTCTGCCCTCCAATATCTAGATCAAAAACCCAAATCTCCGCCAGTTCTCAGACCATTGCCCCCTTGCTGAGGTAGCAGGTACTGAGGTACCACTCCACTCACTCACTACTCTCTTCTCCTGTCAGTGCCCGCACTGGGTCCCTCCAGGTCCTCTTACCAGCTAATGCAAAGCTCAAACCCACTGAGGAGAACCCTCAGACCCTTATCCAAAATGTAATGAAAATGGCCTTTAATGTTGCTTTGTCATCACTGAAAACAGGTTACTAAAAATTTAAAGTCCCTCACAGGCTTTTTGGGATACTCACTCCCGTTTCCCCCTCTGTTCTATCTGTTCTACTGCTCAAATTTTTCTTGCTATTAAGATCCCAAAGCCCTCTCCCAATATTCTTTTACATCTCTCCTTCCTCATTCTCAGATCCACGGAAGTTGCTCTCATCCCTGCCTTCCAAGTCGTCCCCCTCTGTACCAGGTCCACAGAAAAGTCTTAATTAACCTTCTCCAGAAGTCTTCACCATGGCTGATTTACGACTTTCAGCAAAAGAGTCCCTATAAAAGAGATCACTGTAGATAAACTTCCTATTTTCATGTTGCCCTGGTCTCCTTGGAAACTGGCTAAAAAAAACCAGCACTCCTAATCTAGACACACCCTTAATAGTTTTTCACAAAATATGTGAAAAAAAGGCCTCTGGCCTTGAGCTGGGGCTTCACAGAGATGGCTACATTTCTAAGATAAAGAAGTTACAAACTGGGCTGCATGGAAACAGCTGGCAGGTTGAAAAAAAAGAAAGGGAAGAAAAAGCTCTCCCCCACATAGGTGTCCTTGAAAAGTTAACTTGCCCCAAACTGAGGAAAAAACAGAAACGAAAACTGCTTTTTGTGAACTTCTGCAGACTGTGAACTTCTGAGCCCCTTTCCTTACGTGTTGTGTACAAAATTCTGAAACTACCTAAACTTGGGTTTCAGGGGATTAATTGATTACAACAGAAGCAATGCCCCCTGAATCTGGTTGCAACCAAAAAAGACTGTTTTCCTGTCTTTGGTGCTATCTTAGGTGCCTTGCCTTGTCCGTCCCTACAACAGTATAATTCTATATACTTAAACACTGTTTATGTTTTCATGAAATGGTCAACAGATGTGATTAATTGTGTAATGGTGCAGATGTTTCCCAGAGTGCTCTATCATGATGCAGGTTCATTTGAAGATCAAAGAGGGGGGCATAGAACACGGTTCCGCTGAAAACATATGTCCCTCACCTTAGCCATTCTATTACGAATAGTAGTTACTGCAGGGTAGGGCACGGGAACCATTGCTCTGGCCCATGGGACACAACAAATGACCCAAAGCAGCAATAGATCAAAAATTAAAGATATTAGAAACCTCCATCACAGCTTTGAACCAATCTTTAACCTCTCTCTCTGAAGTTGTTTTACAGAACAGTCGAGGGTTGGACCTCCTTTTCATGAGAGAAGGGGGCCTTTGTGCTTCATTGAGAGAAGAATGTTGTTTTTATGTCTACAATACTGGAGTTGTAAAAAAAATCTATGAGTAAATTAAAAAGATGCCTTGAAGAGCGACAACGAGAGAGAAAGAGGCCCAAGAATGGTAGTTTGAGTCTTTTTTTACACAGTCCCCCTGGTTAACTACGTTTTTATCAACCCTAGCCAGTCCAATAATAATCCTCATATTATTGCTAACTATAAAACCCTGTTTTCTCAACCGTGTAATTTCTTTTCTCCAAGCTCAAATTGGACAAATTAAACTTATGGTAATACCCCACTAGCAGACATAGAATGTGACACCCAACAATGATCACTTTTATGATTAAAAGTAGCCAGAAGAAGAAGTGGGGAATGAAAGGTTAATAAAATATGTACTTGTCACTTCCTGTTTTTCTGTATGCGTAACAAAACACTGTTGAAATCTTGAGAACTGTTTGCTAATCTTGTTCCCAGAATATGCTGTCCCCAATTACCAAACTGCAGAATGTACTCCCTCACCCAGTTGAATACAAACCATCCACTCTCCCTGACCCATCAATGAACTTCCATCCCTGCCCTCTGCAAGGAAAGTATATAAGCTCTGCTTAAGCTGTTGTCAGGTCTCTCTGCTCTATTCAAGTGAGCTCTGAGCCCCAGCATGCTGGACCCCCAATAAAACCTTTGCTGTTGCATGAGATAGTCTCTTGGTGGTCTCTTTCTCCGGCACTCGCCCAAACTTTACTTGGATGATTGAATGTAGAAGAGAACATCTATTCAAAAAGTTATAGTCAGTAGGATTAGGAGGATAGTTGGTAGGTTTAGGAAGAAAAGTGAGTATAGGATTTGGAACAAAAGTTCTTTGCCAATAGGGTTTTGGTTAGAGAGTCAATGTAAATATCAACACAAGTGAAGAGTCAGTCACAATGATGAACAGGGGAAAATATGTAGAAAAGCAGATATCAATAGAGACATTAGGAAATCAGGAAAAGAATAAAGTGAGTTATGGGATTAGATATTTTCTACAGGGTTGAGGTTGAATGTATGAGCTTAGGAAGAAACAAAGATGAAGTCAACAATAGGATTGACATTTGAGAGCATTAGCATAGCCCAAGACAGTGTCCAAAATAAGCTCCGTTGCCCTCATTTGCCTAAATTCCCGGTGGCCTGTACATCCTTCCTGTGTACCAGGAGTGATCAAATAGGCCTGACCTTAATATTGCTCTGCTTCACCAATTTGAGGCCTACCGAGTGTCAGGTACACATTCTTTATGTAAATTGGAGAGATGAGAAAACCCAAGCACCTATTGGAAAGCTTCTGAATTAATTTGAAGAAATCATTTGACCCAAATGATCCCTATTCTCACTTGATGGAATTCAGAAACCTTACAGAGGAAGGCAAAAGACTTCATCCACAATGACTGCTCTTTTTTGCCATTTTGGATTTGGATGCACACATGGGATCTTTTTTTAGATCCATCAGGTGCTGAGTATCTAAGTCAAAGAATCACACTGGGCCAAGAGGCTGATTCAGACACACCTCTTTCCAAATCAATTAAGAAAAGAGCCAAAGGTGAATCCTATTAATTTCCATTTGAAAAATCTTTTCTTCAGGATTCAAAAAGCTGTGGCCTGAGACAAAAACCTTCCTGACTCTCAGGGCAACAGAGCAATAGGTAAGCAAATGGCCCAAAGCAGGGATTCTCCACTGAGACATTACTGGTCACACTGATATCTGAGTTTTCTGAGATGCTTGCCATTCCCTTCAGCTATCCAGTACATGGCCATGTCACCGAGCTTGGAGGTAGTACATATCTTGGACACAAAACCATGAGCCTATTCTGGAAAGTGGCCATAATTCAGGAAGAAAACAGCAACTTAGGAAGGTAGCAGGTATTGCCCATCAATAAGGCAAGCCATAGTCAATTCATAAATTGGGCTGGATGAATGCTGGGAAGCTGTCTATGAGACAGGACACATCCATTAATGCATTCTCTTTTCTAATGTGTACAAGTACAAACACAGTGGGATACACAGACATAGAAACACTTGCGCTGTCAAACGACTTACTAGAAACTGTTCACTCCAAATCAAACAAACCGCCTTTCCTACCTATTCTCAGAACATGAGACAAAACCAAAAACCCACACCCACACCCACAATGGCACCTCCTTCCCTCAAATAGGTCTGTGACTGTCCAGTGTGTGCTCTGACTGATGGGTCATACTATGATCCCCCAAAATGGCCTGTCCTGTCTCAGATCTGGTCTTCTTGGCCAACTCTGTGAAGTTGTCAGGAGCCAGGATTGAGCCACTACCTGCTTTCTCAGGAAGAGCCCCTCTTCCGAGCTTTCCTGGCATTTGGCCATCCTCACATCAGTAGGTACCAAGAAAGACTGACTCTGTCCTTGGTTAATCCAAAAAAGTGAGACCACTGGGACTAGGACTGGGACTGGCTCTGGGTGCCTGGCTTTCTGTATCCCAAGTTCAGAGAGTTCCATCACCAAGGAAGTGAGATGAGATCACTTTCTTCAGGAACTGAATGAGATCACTGCCTTAGCAACCACTTTATCATAACAATTGCTTCCAACGGTACCATGAGATGGAGGCTGCCCCTACTTCCTGTCACACTTTCACATGGTAGAATGGTATATCACCTGTAGGCAAATGGTAACAGCTCTCCACACAGGCATGGTTTTGTCCATCTTCTCTACATTAAGGAGAGATTGGCTGATTCTGATGCAACCCTTCATCCTGACCAGGTTGTTTGCCATGGAAGATGATTTTTGCTCTCTCAGGTCTTTCATAGCTGCCTACATCTTCTCCAGGGATCATTTCTGCATGGAGCTTTGAGGTTCTCAGCAGATGGAAGATCCACTACATTTCTGTATTGTAAGACCAACACTGTCCCTGCTCTTCTGTAAAATGAGATTGAGGGAACAGTGTATGGTTAGGGTGAATAACATTTTCCATTTGGCTTAGGAATCATTCTGCTGGATGATTAATGGTATTGGGAACATGCGATATTTATAAGAATATAGAGGTGAAATACATGTATGAAAAAATAAATCTAAGTAAGATTTGAAGCTCAGAAAATCATTGGGCCCTTGATTGGGATACTTACCATTGAATTACGTTCTCACAGATGTCTCAGATAAATCGATATACAATGGCATAAGACCTTGTACGTTGGATGATTGAATGTAGAAGAGAATATCCAGTCAAAAAGGGATAGTCAGTAGGATTAGGAAGATAGTCAGTAGGTTTAGGAAGAAGAGTGAGTATAGGATTTGGAAAAAAAGTTCTTCAGCAATAAGTTATCAATTAGAGTGTGAAAGCAAATGTCAGCACATGTGAAGGTTCAGTCACAGTGGTGAACTGTGGAAAATATGTAAGAAAGCAGATGGCAATAGAGACATTATGAAATCAGGCAATGTATAAAGTGAGGGATAGGATTAAACATTTTCAATCGGGTTGAGTTTGAATATATAATCTTAAGAGGAAACAAATATGTAGTCACCAATAGGATTGACATTTGAGAGCATTAGGCAACTTGGACATGGATGATTTTAGTAATCCATATTTACTGTCCATTTAGGCTTTGGTACAATCATAAGTGTGATCTTTGCATTTTGTGTCCAGAATATTTCTGTGATAAAATGTATATGTAGATCAGGTGACATGCGTATTTCTTCCACCATTTCTGGGAGCAATATTTTGAAGACATATAAATTAGTATTGGGGGTACAAAGAGGTGTACACTGTGTCTATGAATATAAAGAAAAAGCATGCATAGACCATACTGTGAATAAATAATATAACTGGTTTTACTCTAAATAATGGATTGAATTGATATCTGAAAATATATAAGAAATCTGATATTGGTATACAATCATTCATTCCAACCAGTTATACATCCATTGGAAATATCAGAGTTATAATTTATCATGAAGGGGATGTGAGTTTTGCTTCAAAAGTGATTATAGAAATCGAAAATAATGTGTTTTGAAAGAGGTCTCAGGAAGAGACCAGTCAAGAAAGATGGAAGAATACATGTGTCCTGAAGCAGGAAGTGATTGAAAGTGAAACAAATTCGTATAAATTTGCGAATTTGTGGATAAAATATATACCCTATGATGTGCATAAACTTAAGAAATAGTAATGTACCAGTTTTGAATAAAAATGAACGTAAAAATACAAATCATGTACCATAGGAATCTACTTGCCTTGATGTTAAACTGGGACAGTAACTCTAGAAATATTAGGATATATATGTACCATTCACTGAAGTTAGTTTTCAGTACTAGAAAACAAATATGTATTTCAGGTGGATGAATATTTCTGAGAATAATATTGTGAAAAGTTGATTATAAATCCACATACGTGAACATGAATGAATTTAGGGAGTGTATATAAGACACATATATTTCATATTTTAAAAATCTGGAGATTGTACATATATATATATATATATATATATATATATATATATATATATATAACAAAACACACACACAGACATTCAAAAGTAGCAATAGATATGCCAATCGTAATTGATCGAGATATATATATCATCCACAGATCCAAAAATATTCAATTTACTGAACATGGATTTATGTATAATGTTGTTCAACTAGGAAGCTCACCCATTGGTTGAATTTTTAGTTCCAGCAGTGTTTAGGATAGTGATCTCTTCTCACAATTTGTGTCTGCCAAGTCAGCCACCTCACAAGAATGTACATGTGATACAAGTTAGGATTCTATATGTGCATATCAAAACACATCTGCTGAATAGGCTACAGAGAAAGGGAGATAGGAATTCACATATTTGTTAACTTTAAAACACATGGAGAGTTATCCAAAATGGCGGCGGGTATGGAGAGATCAAGTCTCTGACCTCTTTAGCTGCGCTGGAATAGGGAGTCATAAACTGTCTAAATACTGTTTGCTCAGGATCACTAGGCAATGATGCACTGACATGAATCTGGGGTGAACAGTCTGGGCCACGCAGAACACACACCGAGCCCGGATCGGTTGCATTCAACCTCTGGTTTGCCTGCGTTTCGTGACTCAGCACTAATGATCCAGCTGAAATAACTGGTCTGCCCTTCTGAACTTACAGAGGTAGAAGCCAACCTAGCCTTCATAGGCAGTGGCCAAAGGATTGAAACGGGGCATGGGAGAGACAGTCAGGACCCACCAGTTGCATCGGTCACCCAGCAAAGGGAACGAATGATCACCATTTGCATGGGATACCACCATGGCATAGAACTGACGTCAAGGATGGAGGAGATAACTTCATTGAAACCAGCACGACAGGTTTGTAATTCCCTAGCCATCTCTCTCCACACAGCAGGGAATCCTTAAGGGCCCCTCCCAGCTCTCCTGTAAGGGTCCCTCTCAGCTCTACCATGAGCGCGATAGCCAGACCGAGAAAATCAGGAGTGGCGCGGGACTTATCGCACAGAACTCCAGGCTACCGCTCCCACCAGTGCTGACAACTGAGGTCTCTTGCACCAGCTACTGGGGCGTGGCTCCCGGAGGGCAAACAAATTCGCTTGGGGATCTCAGCCCCAAGCTCTACAAACTTAGGGTCTGAGGGAAGCAAACCGGGAGAGTGTGCCCAGGTATTCATAAAAACAGGTCTCCCAGGAGCAGCAGACCTGGCGTGTTGCCAGTATTGTGGTGAGCGTCGCAGGTGAACAGGGCATGGCTTGAGGAAACACAAGAGAAGGCCCTAGGGTGTCAGGATTGGACACCCGCCCAGTCTGGAAGGAAGAGCAGCTGCATAGTGATTTGTTCCCACCTACTGAGAGGAGAACCTCGGCCCAGTGGGCACAGCACCACCTATTGGAAGAGAAGTTAATCAAACTCTATGACTGCATTTATTATTATCATTATTTATTTATTTTTTAAATTTGGTTTTTTTTTTCTTTTTCTTTCATTTTCATTCTTGTTGTTGTTGTTTTTCTTTAACTTTTTTAATGTTTTTAAGTTTTTAAATTTCTTTATTTTATTATTAATTATTATTATTATTATTATTATTAAATTGTAATTTTCATTTTTTTATTATCATTATTATTTTTTTAATTTTTCTTTCATTCTTTATTTTCTGTTTTTTTCTTTTGTCTTTTCATTTCTTTTCAATTTTATTTTTCCCCCTTCCTTGAATTCTACCTGCCTACTCTCATTCTCTTATTGACTTCTTCCCTTCCCTTCTAATATCTTTCCTCCCAAGCATGAAATAAATTTATAAGACTAATCAGTAACTCAGCACTCAAACAGAACAAGAAGTAACATGAGCAGCATAAGAAAGCAAGAAAGAAAAAGAGTACAAACAATGAAGGACAGCCTAAATACTCAGGAGGACCTAGAGTCATCAGAAAAATGATCATATAAAGAACTCAAGGAATACCTTAGACAGATGGAATGGAACCTTAAAGAAGATATGAGACAGCAAATCCAAACAGTGAAAGAACACATTGAAAATGAATTACATGAACAGATTAAAAAAAAGAAGTTAAGCATCTTTATAAGGAGATAGAGATAATTAAAAAAATCATACAATAATTCTAGAAATGAAGGAAACGATAAACCAAATTAAAAACTCAATTGAGAGAATTACTAAAAGAGTGGAGCAAGTAGAAGACAGAATGTCACATAATGAAGACAAAATATATCATCTTGAAAAGAGTCTAGCCAACTCAGAAAGGCTGGTAAAAAATCACGAGAAAATCATCCAAGAGATATGGGATAACATATAAAAACCAAATTTATGAGTCATCTGGATAGAGGAAGGTCCAGAGATTCAAACCACGGGAATGAGTAACCTACTGAATGAAATAATTACAGAAAACTTTCCAGAAATAAAAAAAGAAACGGATATACAAATTGTAGATTCATAGAGGACACTGAGCACAAAAAATCACAGTAGACCAACACCAAGACATTTGTTATAAACATATCTAATATACAGAACAAAGAGAAAATATTAAAAGCTACAAGAAAAAGGAGGCAGACTACATTCAGGGGTAAATCAATAAGGTTAACAAAGGATGTTTCATCACAGTTGATGAAAGCGAGAAGATCTTGGAACAACGTATTTTAAACACTGAAAGACAATGGATGCGAACCAAGAATTCTGGATCCAGCAAAATTAACCTTCAGGTACGAAAATGAAATAAAAATCTTTCATGATTAACAAAAGCTAAAAGAATTTGCAGCCAGAAAACCAGCATTGCAAAGCATCTTGAGAAAAACACTACATGAGGAAGAAATGAAAAACAACAACCAAAACCATCAGTGGGAAGTGACTGGGTAATGACAGAGTGCAGGGGGAAAGCTAATCATGGAGAAACAAAGTAAATTAAAAACAAAGATAAATAATTAAACATGGCTGGAAGTACAAACCATACATCAATAGTAGCTCTAAACGTTTATGGCTTAAAATCTCCAATAAAGCAACATAGGCTGGTAACTTGGATTAATAAAACAAATCCAACAATATGTTGCCTCCAGGAGACACATCTGAATGGAAAAGACATACACAGGCTGAAGGTGAAAAGTTGGGAAAATTTATACCATGCACACGGTCCTCGTAAGCAAGCAGGGGTGGCCATCCTCATATAGAATAAAATCGAAGTCAAGACTAAGTTAATCAAAAGGGATAAGAAGGACATTATATACTGTTAAAAGAAACCATTCACCAACAAGACATAACAATTATCAATATTTATGCACCAAATAATGGTGTTGCAATGTTCATAAAACAAATTCTTCTCAAGTTCAAGAATCAAATAGACCACAACCTAATAATTATGGGTGACTTCAACACACCTCTCTCACCATTAGACAGATCCTCCAAACAAAAGTTGAATAAAGAAAATATAGAACTCAATATCACAATCAATATCCTAGACTTAACTGACATATATAGAATATATCAACCATCATCAAGTGGATATACTTTTTTTTCAGCAGCACATGGATCCCTCTCAAAAATAGAGCATATATTATGCAATAGGGCAACACTCAGTAAATATAAAGAGGTGCAGATAATACCATGCATTTTATGTGATCATAATGGAATGAAACTGTAAATCAATGATAAAAGAAGGAAGGAAAAATCCTACATCACTAGGAAAATAAACAATATGTTACTGAATAATCCATGGGTTACAGAAGACATAAAGGAGGAAATCAAAAAATTCTTAGAGATAAATGAAAATACAGACACAACATATCGGAATCTATGGGACACAATGAAAGCAATTTTAAGAGGGAAATTCATCACCTGGAGGTCATTCATCAAAAAAAGCAAAAACCAACAAATAAATGAGCTCACACTTCATCTAAAAGCCCTAGAAAAGGAAGAGCAAAACAACAGCAAATGTAGCAGAAGGCAAGAAATAATTAAAATCAGAGTGGAAACCAATGAAATTGAAACAAAAGAAACTATTGAAAAAAATAACAAAAATAAAAGTTGGTTCTTCGAAAAAATAAATAAGATCAACAGACTCTTAGCCATGCTAATGAAGAGAAGAAGAGAGAGAACTCAAATACAAACATACAGGATGAAAAAGGCAATATCACAACAGATGCTACAGAAATACAGAAGAGAATTAGAAATTATTTTGAAAACCTATATTCCAATAAAATAGAAAATATGAAGACATCGGTAAATGATTTGCCCAGACTGAGTCAGGAGGATACACACAATTTAAACATACCAATATCAATGGATGATTTAGAGGAAGCAATCAAAAGACTACCAACCAAGAAAAGCCCAGGACCAGATGGGTATACAGCGGAATTTTACAAAACCTTTAAAGAAGAATTAATACCAATACTTTTCAAGTTATTTCGAGAAACAGATAAAGAGGGAGCTCTGCCAAATTCATTCTATGAGGCCAACATCACCCTTATTCTGAAACAAGACAAAGACACCTCAAAGAAAGAAAAGTACAGACCAATATCTCTGATGAAGCTAGATGCAAGAATCCTCAGTAAAATTCTGGAGAATCGTATTGAAAGGCACATACAAAATAATTGTGCACCACGATCAAGTAGGATTCATTCCTGGGATGCAAGGATGTTTTAATATATGGAAATCAATAAATATTATTCACCACATCAATTGACTTAAAGATAAGAACCATATGATCATCTTGATAGATGCAGAAAGAGCAGTTGACAAAGTACAGCATCCCTTTATTTTCAAAACATTAGAAAAACTAGGGATAACAGGAACTTACCTCGACATTGTAAAAGCTATCTATGCTAAGCCTCAGGCTAGGATCATTCTGAATGGAGAAAAATTGAAGGCATTCACTCTAAAATCTGGAACAGGACAAGGATGCCCTCTATCCACACTTCAATTCAATATAGTTCTCAAATCACTGGCCAGAGAAATTAGACGAAAGAAAATCAAAGCCATAAAAATAGGAAAAGAAGAACGTAAATTATCACTATGTGCTGGTGACATGATTCTATAGAATCATAGAAGACCCAAAAGGGTCTACAAAAAAAACTACTAGAACTAATAAATGAATTCAGCAAAGTAGCAGTATCTAAAATCAACACGCATAAATCAAAGGCCTTTCTGTATATCAGCAACAAATCTTCTGAAACGGAAATGAGGAAAAGCAGTTCATTCAAAACATCCTCAAAAAAATTAAATACATGGGAATCAACCCAACAAAAGAGGTGAAAGATTTATACAATAAATCAATAGAACCCTAAAAAAAGAAGTAGAAGAAGATACTAGAAGATGGAAAAATATACCCTGTTCATGGATAGGCAGAACTAACATCATCAAAATGGCGATATTACCAAAAGTTATCTATAGGTTTAATGCAATGCCAATCAAAATCCCAATGGCATTTCTTGTAGAAATAGAGAAAGCAATCATGAAATTCATATGGAAAAATATAAGACCCAGAAATACAAAAGCAATTCTAAGCAGGAAGTGTGAATCAGGCGGTATAGTGATACCAGATTTCAAACTATATGACAGAGCAATAGTAACAAAAACAGCATGGTACTGGTACCAAAACAGGCGGGTAGACCAGTGGTACGGTATACAGGACACAAGAGACTAATCCACAAAGCTACAACTATGTTATATTTGATAAAGGAGCTAAAAGCATGCAATGGAGGAAGGATAGCATCTTCAACAAATGGTGTTGGGTAAACTGAAAATCCGTATGCAACAAAATGGAACTTAATCCCCTCCTCTCGCCATGCACAAGAGAGTTAACTCAAAGTGGATCATGGAGCTAGATATCAAATCAGAGACTCTGCATGTGTTAGAAGAAAAAGTTGGCTCTGGTCTATATATTGTGGGGTCGGGCTCCAAATTCCTTAATAGGACACCCATAGCACAAGAGTTAATAACAAGAATCAACAAATGGGACTTACTTAAATTAAAAAGTTTTTTCTCAGCAAAAGAAACAATAAGAGAGGTAAATAGGAACCCTACATCATGGGAACAAATTTTTACTCATCACACTTCAGATAGAGCCCTAATATCCAGAGTATACAAAAAACTCAAACAATTAGACAATAAGATAACAAATAACCCAATCAACAAATGGGCCAAGGACCTGAAAAGACACTTCTCAAAGGAGGACATACAATCAATCAATAAGTACATGAAAAAATGCTCACCATCTCTAGCAGTCAGAGAAATGCAAATCAAAACCACCCTAAGATACCATCTCACTCCAGTAAGATTGACAGCCTTTAGGAAGTCAAACAACAACAAGTGCTGCTGAGGATGTGGGGAAAAGGGTACTCTTGTACATTGCTGGTGGGACTGCAAACTGGTGCGGCCAATTTGGAAAGCAGTATGGAGAATCCTGGGAAAGCTGGGAATGGAACCACCATTTGACCAAGCTATTGCCCTTCTCGGACTATTCCCTGAATCTTAAAAGAGCGTATTACAGTGATACTGCCACATCGATGTTCATAGCAGCACAATTCACAATTGCTAGACTGTAGAACCAACCCAGATGCCCTACAATAGATGAATGGATTAAAAAAAGGTGGCATTTATACACCATGGAGTAATATGCAGCACTAAAAAATGACAAAATCATGGAATTTGCAGGGAAATGGATGGCACTAGAGCAGATAATGCTTAGTGAAGCTAGCCAATCGTAGAAAACAAATACCAAATGTCTTATTTGATATAATGAGAGCAACTAAGAACAGAGCAGGGAGGAAGAGCAGGAAGAAAAGATTAACATTAAACAGAGACGTGAGTTGGGGGGGGAGGTAGAGAAAAGATAAATTTCATGGTAATGGAGGGAGACCCTCATTGTTACACAAAATTACATATAAGAGGTTGTGAGGGGAATGGGAAAATAAACAAAGAGAGAAATGAATTACAGTAGATTCGGTAGAGAGAGAAGATGGGAGTGGAGGGGAGCAGGGATAGTAGAGGATAGGAAAGGTACCAGAATACAAGTTACTAATACGGCATTATGTAAAATGTGGATGTGTAACCGATGTGATTCTGCAATCCATATTTGGGGTAAAAATGGGAGTTCATAACCCACTTGAATCTAATGTATAAAATACGATATGTCAAGAGCTTTGTTATGTTTTGAACAACCAACTAATAAAATAAAATAAAATAAAATAAAATAAAATAATCGAAAGAAAAACACATGGGGAACTATTTCAACACAAAATTGACTAGATGTATAACTCCTACCTTATATAATGCAAAATGCAAGTCCAACTATACACCATGCCTCCTCTGAAATGCTTGTAATTCTATTCTGTTTGGGTTGTTTTTCTCCATCTTATTAGGATTAGTAGTCAGAGTCTAGTAGATTAGGTGTCAGTGTCCGGTATTCAGTATTTCGAATGGAAAATTGGAAAATGGACCAAATGTGTATGCAAATATATGCTACACAAAAATTTTCCCACTCTCATCCAGAACAATGCCTTGACATTACCCTCGTCCCAAGTAATACATCATTAAAAGTCAAGAGTTAGAAAATCTGGGAATAAATATCTGGAATGGAATATGCTCAAAAGTTTACAACCTGGGAGGTGGTAGAGTAGTTTCCAAAAGTAAGGGACAGGGTAAACACTCCACAAACATGGAGCTGTGCTGGCATTAAGACTTCTTGAGAAACTGCCTCTGAGTTTGAGCACTTGAAATATATGTTGTTGTCAGGAGCTTTACCTTCCTTGTAGTGAGACCATTACAGCTGGGTCTGCATCTATGTTACCTGGAGGACATGGTTTAATATTTTCCAATGAACATGCGGTAGCAGTGCTGAATTCAATCCTAGTCGGTAAACTGGGGCCACTGGGGGCTAAGTGTCTCCCCTTGTGGACTGTGAAGTCATTGGGTCATCCTCCACATTTTGTGGTGTTTATTGCTGCTGCACTGGGTGTTTAGTATTTGCTTCACGAAATACAAGGAATTCAACTGAAAAACAGTGCTGAAGGGAGTTCTGTCATATGTGGTGGGTCAGGGTCTGTAGGAGAATGCACCAACCAAGGTTCTATCCCTCATAGCTTGCCCCTTGACCATAGCAACCTGATTCTGAACATTCCCCTGAAACCTCTCCATATAACAAGGTCCCTTTACTTGTAAGGGTCTGTTGGCTGCACCATGTCAGCCACAAGCCATTTGGAAGCCAATGGCAGATCCACATGGCCCCACCACAGATATTCCATCACACACCTGCCCACCACGGCTATAAGCCCACTAGTCAGCAGACTCCAACTTACTGGCATCTCTGTTCTACACCATTTTCTTGAAACCCAGTCAATCAAGGCACTGTCTGGTATACTCATAATCATCAACAGGATATCCAAAGGTCCTCCAGTGCCACCTGTTCATGAAAATTTAAAAAAAAATTTCATGGCATTTATCGAGCCATTTTTCAAGCATGAAGTTGGAGGCAATGTGGGTTTCAATTCATTCAGGAACAATTAAATGTTGAGGATGCTCATTTCCATAAAAGCTTTGGAGAACTCTCAGAGGCAAGTCTTCCCAAAGAGTAGCCAAAAGGTCACATGAAGCAAGGTGCATTGAGGTCTACAACGTGAGGTCCATGTGTGTTTTGACTCTCAACTATGGCTGCCAAGTCGTTCAGAATAAAATCATGTGATATCTTGCCTGAGATTCCCAGTGCTCTGCGGAAAGCAACCCTGGGCCTAGATCTCAGTTTCCAAGGGCAAATCTCATGCGTGGCCTCCTAAAATTCCAACACAATTCATGGAAATACTTCGATGACGTCAGTTCCAGAATGCAGTCTCTTAGGGTAATCACACCAGAGTTCAAGCCAAGGTGGACCCAGTCGTCTCTTCCAACCACCACACAAATGACCACGATTCAAACCAAAACAATCCCACATGACCTCATCTTCTTCCATTTAGGCACTCATCATAACTTCTGGCTGGAAGTTTCCATGAGGTGTTCACCCCAAGACAGTGTCCAAAAAATCTCCCTTGCATCTCATTTGCCTAAAGTCAGGGTGGCCTGTACACCCTTCCTGTGAACCAGGAATGATCAAAAAGGCCTGCCATTAATACTGCTCTGCTTCTCAAATTTGAGGCCTACTGACTGTGGGTTTTAGATTCTTTATGTGAATTGGAGTCATGAGAAAATCTAAGCACCTATGGGCTAGCCTCTGCAGGGTTTGAGGAACTTCTTTCACCCAAAGAATCCCTATTCTCACCAGGAAAGTTACAGAGCAAGGTGAGAGACTTCATCCACAAGGACTGCTCTTTGGCCATTTTGGTTTTGGATGTACACATGGAATCTTTCTTTAGATCCATCAGGTGCTGAGACTCTAAGCCACCACCTCACACAGGCTCAAGAGTCTGAATAAGACACATTCTTTTCAAAGAAATTAAGCAAAGAGCCACAGGTAATGCCCATTTATTTCCATTGCAAAACTCTTCTTTTCAGGCTTCAAAAAGGTGTGGCCTGAGGCAAAGGCCTTCCTGAAATTCAGGGCAACAGAACAATAGGTAAGCATAAGGCCCAAAGCAGGGTTTCTCCACTGAGACTTTCCTGGTCCCAGTGATTTCTGAGTTTTCTGAGATGCTCACCATTCCCTTCAGCTATCCAGTACATGGCCATGTCAATGAACTTGGAGGTGGTACATAACTTGGACAAAAAACCATGAGCCTATTCTGGAGAGTCTCCAGAATTCAGGAAGAAAACAGGAACTTAGGAAGATATCACGTGTAGCCCATCGATCAGGCAAGCCGCAGTCCATTCATAAATTGGGCAAAATGAATGCTGTGAAGCTTTCTACTAGACAGGACACATCCATTTATGCATTCTCTTTTCTAATGTCTACAACTATGGACACAGTGGAATACACAGACACAGAAACACTCGCCTTGTCAAGGGACTTTCTAGAAAATGTTCACTAAATCCAAACAAACCACTTTTCCTACCTATTTTCAGAACAAGGGAAAATCACAAACCTACAACCACACCCACAGAGGCACCTCCTTACCCCAAGTAATTCTGAGACTATCAGGAGTGTCCTCTGACTGGTGGGGCATATTATGTTCCCTCAAAATGGCATGTCCTGTCTCAGATCTCCTCTTCTTATCCAACTCTGTGAAGTTGTCAAGAGCAAGCTGTGAGCAACTACCTTTTTTCGCAGGAAAGGCCCGTCTTCAGAACTCTCTTGGCATTTGGCCTTCCTCACATCAGTAGGTACCAAGAAAGACAGATTCTGTCCTTGGTACATCCAAACAAGTGAGAACACTGGGACTGGGACTGGGACTGGCTCTGTGTGCCTGGCTTCCTGGATCCCAAGTTCAGAGAGTTCCATCAACAAGGAAGTGAGGTGAGGTCACTTCCTTCAGGAACTGAATGAGGTCACTGCCTTGGCAACCACTTTGTCCTAACAGTTGCTTCCAAGGGTCCCTTCAGATGCAGGCTGCTCCTACTACCTGTGACAGTTTCACAAGTTAGAATAGTATATCAACCATAGGCACCAGGAAACAACTCTCCACACAGGCCTGGTTTGGTCCATCTTCTCTACATTAAGAAGAGAGAGGCTGATTCAGACACAACCCTTCATCCTGACCAGGTTGTTTGCCATGGAAGATGACTTCTGCTCTCTCAGGTCCTTCATAGGTGCCTACATCTTCTCCAGGGATCATTTCTGCATAGACCTTTGAATTTCTCAGGAGGTGAAAGATCCCCTATATTCCTGTATTGTAAGACCAACTCTGTGCCTGCTCTTCTGTAAAGTTAGATTGAGGGTAGATGGTATGGTTAGGATTAATAACATGTTTGATTTGTGTTAGGAATCATTCTGCTGGATGAATAATGGTGTTGTGAACCTGAGATATTTTTAAGAATATAGAGGTGAAATATTGTAATGGTCAGGCGAGTATAGGAGGAAGAGATGACCAAGAGACTGTCTCATGCAACTACAAAGGGTTCATTGTGGGTCCAGCATGCTGGGGCTCAGAGCTCAGTTGAATAGAGCAGAGAGCCCTGAGAACAGCTTAAGCAGAGCTTATGTACTTTTCTTGGAGAAGGCAGGGATGGAAGTTTATTGATGGGTCAGGGCGAGTAGGCCGTTTGCTTTCAACTGCGTGACTGAGCACATTCTGCAGTTTGGCAGTTGGGGACAGCACATTCTGGGAACAAGATTAGCAAACAGTTCTCAAGATTTCAACAGTGTTTTGTTAAGCGTACAGAAAAACAGGAAGTGACAAGTACCTATTTCATTAACCTTTCATTCCCCACTTCTTCTTCTGGTTACTTTTAATCATAAAAGTCATCACTGATGGGTGTTACATTTTATGTCTTCTAGTGTGGTATATTGTTGTCTGATTACCATAAGTTTAACTTGTCCAATTTGAGCTTGGAGAAAGGAAACTCCATGGATTAGCCAACAGGGTCCTACAGTTCGCAATAATATGAGGATTATTAATGCACCAGCCAGGGCTGATGAAAGCATAGTTAACCAGACGGACTGTGTGAACCAAGACTCAAACCAACCTTTTTGGGCCTCTCTTTCTCGTTGACGCTCTTCAATGCGTTTTCTTTATTTACTCATAGATTCTTTTCAACTCCAGTGTGGCCGGCACAAAAACAACATTCTTCCCTCAATGCACTACAAAGTCCCCCTTCTCTCATGAAGAGGAGGTTTTATCGCTCGTCTGTTCTGTAAAACAGATTCATAGACAGAGGTTAAACATTCCTGTAAAGCTGTGATGGAGGTTTTATTATCTTTAAGTTTTGGTCTATTGCTGCTTCTAATTAGGGCATTGGTTGTGTCCTTTGGACTAGGGCATTGATTCCTGTGCCCACTCATGCAGCAACTCCTATTCCTAATAGGATGGCTAAAGTGAGAGATACAGGTTCCCAGCGGAACTGAGTTGCATGCCCTCCTATTTGATCTTTAAATGGACCTGCGTCATCATAGAGCACTCTGGGAAACATCTGCACCATTACATAATTAATCACATCTGTTGACTATTTCATGAAAACATAAACAATGTTTAAGTATATAGAATCTTTCTGTTATAGGGACGGATGAGGCAAAGCACCTAAGATAGCACTGAAGACAGGGAAACAGTCCTATTTGGTTGCAAACGGATTTAGAGGGCATTGCTTCTGTTGTAATCAATTAATCCCCTGAACCCCAAGTTTAGGTAGTTTCATAATTTGTACCCAACATGTAAGGGAAGGGGCTCAGAAGTTCAAAGTCGGCAGAAGTTCACAAAAAGCTGTTTTTCTATCTTTTATTTTATCCTCTGTTCTGGGCAAGTTAACTTTTCAAGGACACCTGAAAGGGGGAGAGATTTTTTTCTCTTTTTTTTTCACCCTGCCAGCTGTTACCATGGAGCCTAGTTGGTAACTTCTTTATCTTACAAATGTAGCCATCTCTGTGAAGCCCCCACTCAAGGCCAGAGGCCTTGTTCACATATTTTGTGAAAAACTAGTATGGGTGTGTCTAGCTCAGGAGTGCTGATTTTTTTCGCCAGTTGCCAAGTAGACCAGGGCAACACGAAAAGAAGAAGATTATCTACAGTGAACTCTTTTAAAGGAACTCTTTTGCTGAAAGTCCTAAAGTCAGCCATGGTGAAGACTTCTGGAGAAGGTCATTTAAGACTTTTCTGTGGGCCTGGTAGAGAGGGGGAAGACGTGGAAGGCAAGGCTGAGAGCAGTTTCATGGATCTGAGAATGAGGAAGTAGAAATGTAAAAGAATATTGGAAAAGGGGTTTGGGATTTTCCTAGCAACAAAAACTTGACCAGTAGAACAGGTAGAGCAGAGGGGACGACGGGAGTGAGTATCCCAAAAAGCATGTGAGGTATTTTAAATTCTTAGTCACCAGTTTACAGTGATGACAAAGCAACTTTAAAGGCCATTTTAATTACATCCTGGATAGGGGTCTGAGGGATCTCCTCAGCTGGTTTGAGCTTTGGGTTAGCTGGTAAGAGGACCTTATGGGACCCAGTGCGGGCACTGACAGGAGAAGAGAGGAGTGAGTGTGTGGAGGGGTACCTCAGTACCGGATACCTCAGCAAGGGGGCAATTGTCTGAGAACCGGCAGAGGTTTTGATTTTTGATCTAGTAATTGGAGGGGAGAAATCAGGTTGCTGAGGTGCCAGCAGAGAGTCTGGAGCAGAAGGCTGAGTTTGAGGAACTATTGGAGAAGTATAGTTCAGGATGGGAGCAAAGGAGGGAAAAAACCTCCACATAGGGGAATCTCCTTTTACCCTTTTGAGCACTTGCAGAAGTTAAAAAGGTCATGCAGAATGTGAGGATCTGGAGACCCCTCTGGGGGTCACAGGTTTTGGTTGTCTAATTGGTAATATGGCCAATTCTGTGTATTGAATTTGATGAGCAGTTTGAGTTCCACCAGGCAGTCCCTGTATGCTAACATCCCCATGACTTACAGAAGAAGTCGGCTTTCCCCCCACACAGCCGTGGCTGTTTGTGGCTTTGATAGTCTTCCAGGCAAACATAGTAATCTAGGCTAGCCAACCTGCATCTGGCTCACGTGTCCCTACATCCATAATATTTGTTTTTATTATCTATGATACGAAAGGGATTTAATGAAATTTTAGTGGGATCTGCTTTATCAGGGATATCCCAATAGGAAAAACCTATAGGCAGCTGACAAATGTTGAGATGACCAACAGGTCCCTATGTGGGCTGTAAGCGAGATAGACCATTCTTCTGGTCTATGAGGGTTTGTGATCAGCCATTGCTGCTGAATTCGCTGATGAGGGTTAGGACTAGTGGTGGCCAAGGGGAGAGTCTATAGCCTTATACACATGCCAAATACACAATTTGAAAGGGTTACCAGTCATTTCCAGTTTCCAGCCAGAGTCTGGACAGGGCACAGGCTTGAGATGGAAGGCATGGATACAGGAAAGGATTCCGTCTACATTTACTGCTGTAGGTGTTATAAGTAGCACGTGGTATTTCCTTTCCAGCGGGGTTCCAGGGATGACACCTGATGTCATCTTATGTAGATGAAGTCTCTTACTTGATATCGATGTGGAGTCTCCTTGTCCCCAGGTTGGTAGGCCGTGGCCAGCTGTTTTAACAGGTATCGCTGAGTTCTTTCAAGAGCTTTAAGTGTGTCAAGCAAGGGAGTGTGGAAGGGATCCTTAGGTCTTAGAGTTGGGGTTAGGTCCCTTACTGGAGGAGGGGCAACAAAGAGAATTTCACAGGGGGAGAGGTTACACAAAGAAACAGAGGGAGTATTTTTTAGATGATACAGTGCATAAGGCAGGAGTATAGTCCAATCTTTTAGCTGGTTTCTAAGCTTAATTTCATTAAGGTCTCTTTAATGGTTCTATTTATTTTTTCTACCTGTCCTGAGCTCTGGGATCTATAAGCATAATGTAACTACCAATTAATCACCAGGGTACAGGTTAACCCATGACTTACCTGGGCCATGAACCCCAGTGCATTGTCAGACCCTATTACCTTAGGCAGGCCGTATCTTGGAAAAATATCCTTCAGTATCATCTTGACCACGATTTGAGCCATTGTTTTTTTTTTTTTTTTTTTTGGGGGGGGAAGGTTTCAATCCATCCTGAAAATGTATCTACAAAGACTAGGAGATATTTAAGTCCATACCTTGCTGGCTTAATTTCAGTAAAGTTCACTTCTGAAAATTTTTCTGGTCTGGTTCTTCGAAGGTGTTTTCCTGCAGGAAGCTTAAAAGGGTAAGCATTAACCAATTGATGGACCTGAGACGCTTTTGATACCCATTCAGTTATTTCCTTTCGCTGTGAGTCGGTTAGTAGAAAACTCTGTTCTTGATCTTTCAGGAATGCCTGCAATTTCTTTGAACCAAGGTGAGTGAGTTGATGTACATTTTCTACTGACATTGTTAAAGCCATGACTATAGGAGTTTTTACTGAAGGATTTAGAAATTCCACTTGGGGGCCTTCAGGGTTAAAAGTCATTATGGCCCAGAGTTTGGTGAGCAGATCTCCACCCATCAATGGGGCCGGGAACTCTGGGATTACTAGGAAGGAGTGATGGATTTTTCCTTTCCACAGGTCCATGTACCTCTTAGTTGTCCAAGCCCGATATTTACTGCCATTAGCCCCTTGAACTAGAGACCTTTTATTTGATAGAGGGCCCAATGGGGCCTTAAAGGCTGAGTATAATGCCCCTGTATCTACTTCAAAGTTTACTGGGGTCCCTTCAACTTCAAAAGTTATTTACTATAACTGTGAGTTGGTTAGTGGAGTTGGTTAGACTTCATCCACAATGAGTGCTCTTTTGGAGATGTTGGTTTTGGATGCACACAAGGGATCTTTCTTTAGATCCATCAGGTGCTGAGAATCTAAGCCACAGCCTTACACAGGGCCAAAATGCTGATTCAGACACATCCCTTTCCAAAGCAATTAAGGAAAGAATCACAGGTGATGTCCACTCATTTCCATTTGAAAACTGTTTTCTTCAGGCTTCACAAAGGGGTGGCCTGAGGCAAAGACCTTCCTGACATTCAGGCCAACATAACAATAGGCAAGCAAAAGGCCCATTGCAGCGTTTCTCCACTGAGACTTTCCTGGTAACACTGATATCTGAGTTTTCTGAGATTTTCCCATTCCATTCAGCTGTCCAGTACATGGCTTTGTCAAAGATCTTGGAGGTTGTACATATCTGGGGCAAGATGAATCCTGGGAAGCTTTCTCCTAGACAGGAAACATCCATTGATGCATTCTCTTTTCTAATTTCTACAACCACAGACACAGTGGGATACACAGAAATAGAAACAATCGCCTTGTCAAATGACTTACCAGAAACAGTTCACGCCAAACCAAACAAACTGCCTTTCCTACCTATTCTCAGAACATGAGACAAAACCACAAACACACACCCACACCCAGAAAGGCACCTCCTTTCCCCAAGGAGGTCTGTGACTATACAGAGTGTTCTCTGACTGGTGGGCCATTCTATGTTTCACGGAATTGGACTATCTTGTCTCAGATCTAGTATCCTTGGCCAACTGTGTGAAGCTGACAGGAGCCAGCAGTGAGCCATTACCGGCTTTCTCAGGAAAGGCCCCTCTTCTGAGCTCTTCTGGCATTTGGCCATCTTCACATTAGTAGGCACCAAGAAAGACCGATTCTCACCTTGGTAAATCCAAACAAGTGAGACCACTGGGAGTGGGACTGGGACTGGCTCTGAGTGCCTGCCTTCCTGGATTCCAAGTTCAGAGACTTCCAAAAACAAGGAAGTGAGGTGAGGTCACTTCCTCCTGAAATGAATGAGGTCACTGACTTGGCAACCACTTTGTGCTAACAGTTTCTTCTTATGGTCCCTTGAGATGGAGGCTGCCCCTACTTCATGTGACACTTTCACAAGTTAGAATGGTATATAAACCATAGGCACCTGGGAAGAGCTCTCCACAAAGGCCTGGTTTGGTCCATCTTCTCTACATTAAAAAGAGAGAGGCTGATTCAGACACAAACCTGTATCCTGACCAGGTTGTTTGCTATGGAAGATGACTTTCACTTTCAAAAGTCCTTCATAGCTGCATACATCTTCTCCAGGGATTATTTCTGCATGTATCATTGAGGTTCTCAGCATGTGGAAGATCCCCTACATTCCTGTATTGTAAGACCAACACTTTCCCTGCTCTTCTGCAATGTTAGATTGAGGGAACAGTGTATGGTTAGGGTTAAAAACATGTTCGATTTGTGTTAGGAATAATTCTGCGGGATGATTAATGGTATTGGAAACCTGCGATATTTACAAGAATATATAGGTGAAATATAAGTATGAAAACAGGAATCCTGGTAAGATTTGAAGCTCAGAAGGGCATTGGGCCCTTGATTGGGAGACTTAGTTTTGCATTATGTTCTGCACACATGCCTCAGCTGAATCGATATAAAATGGCATAGGACCTTTTTTCTTGGATGATTGAATGTCGAAGAGAACATCCAGTCAAAAAGGGACAGTAGGTAGGATTAAGAAGATAGTCAGTAGGTTTAGAAAAAAGCGTGAGTATAGGATTCGGACCAAAATATTTTTAGCAATAGGGTTTTGGTTAGAAAGTGAATGTCAATGTAAGCACATGTAAAGAATGAGTTACAATAATGAGCTGGGGAAAATATGTAGGAAAACAGATATCAATAGAGACATTACGAAATGAGACAAAGTATAAAGTGAGTAATAGGATTAGACATTTTCAACAGGCTTGAGTTTGAATATATAATCTTAGGAAAAAACAAATATGTAATCACCAATAGGATTTTCATTTGAGCACATTAGGCAACCTGGACATGGATGTTTTTAGTAATCCATGTTCAATTTCCGTTTAGGTTTGGTACAATCATAAGTGTGACGTTTGTGTTTTTTGTGTCCTGAATATTACTGTGTTAAAATGTATATGTAGATCAGGTGACATGGGTATATCTTCCACCATTTCTGGGAGCAATATGTTGAAGATGTATTAATTAGTACTGGAGTTCAATGAGGTGTATCCTGTGTCTATGAATATAGAGATAATGCATGAATAGACGATATTCTGAATAAATAATATAACTGATTCCACTTTAAATAATGGATTGAATTAATATCTGAAAATATATAGGAAATCTTATATTGATAAACAATCATTCATTCCAACCGGTTATACATCTAATTTTAATATTAGGTTTATGGTTTATCATGAAGAGTGTGTGGGCTTTGTTTCAAAATTGATTATGGAAATCAAATATAATGTGTTTGGAAAGAAGTCTCATGAAAAGACCAGTTAAGAAACCTGGAGGAATACATGTGTTTTGAAGCAGTAAGTGATTGAAAGTGAAACAAATGCCTATAAATTTGTGAACTTGTGGATGAAATATATATCCTATGATGTGCATAAACTGAAGAAATAATAATGTACCAGTGTTGTAAAAAAATGAACGTCAAAATACACATTATGTCCCATACAAATCTACAGGCAATGATGTTTAAGTGGGTCAGTTACTGTAGAAATATTAGGATTTGTATGCAACATTAACTGAAGTTAGTTTTCAGTACTAGAAAACAAATATGTATTTCAGGTGGATGAATATTTCTGAGAATAATCTTGTAAAAAGTTGATTATAAATCCACATACATGAACATGAATGAATTCAGGGAGTTAATGTAAGACACATATATTTCATATTTTGAAAAATCTGGAGAGTGTGTATATATATATACACAGACATTAAAATGTAGCAATATTTATGCCTATCGAAATTCATCATTAAATATATATCATCAACAGATGCAAAAGTATTTATTTTAGTAAACATGGATTTATGTATAATGTTTTTCAACTAGGAAGCTCACCCATAGTTTGAATTTTCAGTTCCAAAATCGTTTTGGAGGAGTGATCTCTTCTCAAAATTTGTATCTTCCTAGTAACTGTAACCTCAAAAGTATGTATGTGTGATACCAGGTAGGATTCTATATGTGCATATAAAATTACATGTGCTGAATAGGCTACAGAGAAAGGGAGACAGGAATTCACATATTTGTTTACTTTAAAACACATTGAGAACTATTCAAACAAAAAATTTACTGGATTTATAACACCAACCCTTTATCATCCAAAAGACCAGTCCAACTGTACACCATTCCTCCTCTGAACTGCTTGTATTTCTATTCTGTTTGGGTTATTTTTCTCCATCATAATGGTTTAGTAGTCAGAGTCTAGTCAGCTATTGGTTAGTGTCAGGGATTCAGTATTTCGAATGGAAAATTAGATAATGAATCCAATGTGTATGCAAATATGTGCTACACAAAATTTTTCCACTCTCATCCAGAATAATGCCTTCATATTACTTCGGCCCCAAGTAAGACACAATTAGAGGAGAACAGTTAGAAAATCTGTGAATACCTATCAGGAATGCAAAATCCTCAGGAGTTCACAACCTTGGAGGTGGTAGGGGAGTTTCCAAAAGTAAGGGACAGGGTTGATAGATCCAACCTGATCTTTCATTAAAATTGGGGGCCATCTTGCCACAAAGCCATGAAAAGATAATTTTGGCTTTACTATAAATTAGCCCAAATTCTGAACCTGCTTGGAATGCCTACCAGTGCCTTGAACTCACCCATGTCTGGATCTCTGACCAGATAGCAGCGCTCTCTAAAACTTTAATGATACCTCATAAATATTTTTCTTTCCCTGGCCAGACAACGTGTCTCTGAGGCTCTAATGGTCCTCATAAATTCTGATGTTAGGGCCAGCAAAAAAAAAATGTAATATACCATTAGTGTGATTCTTGTCAAAGTTCTCTTATCTGTAATCCCCCTTTTGTGTATCTTTCTGGGCTACATATCTGGGCTGTAGGAAAGTTGGGTTGCTGTCTTGTTCCCGCCATTTTGGGAGGGAGAGGCAGCCTGGCCGGTTGAAATAATAAGCTTGCCTTAATTTGATTTTAATTGGAGTCAGTGGTCTTTTCTTGCATTCTGGTCTTACATTTTGGAGTTCCAAAGCGAGATAACCCTGCCCGACCAGATCACAAGACCAGACTGTGGAAATTCTGAAGCTGGCCTGCCCTCTAGGGCTCCACACTGGAGAGCCACTCTAGGGGGTGTGCAACTTAAGACGTTCCAAGGCTTGGATTGAGCCTTCAGTCCGTGGAGCACTGCAGAGAACCAAAGCACTAAAACTATTAGCAAGCTCCTGGTAGAGGAGGCCTCCATAGGTAAGTGACACCTTTATAACATCTGCTATCCAGTTAAGGGAGAGTACTTCTGATGACAGGGAGGTGGCCTGGGTAGGCTAACATATACCCCTCTCTGGGACAGTAATGAGAATGGTTCTGTCCTCTGTTCTGTTCTGTAGGGAATTGCTCTTTAAATTTAAGCTCACAAGGTTTTCTAGGTGTTCAAAAATCTAATAAAATATTAATGTCTACAAAAGGTCTAATATGCCTTTGTTCAAGAACTTTTCCTTCAACAACAAAAAAATGGTTTACAATTTTCAATACAATTGTCTAATATTTTAATAAATAAGTAAAGTAAATTTCATATGGGATTACTCATTCATGAGTAGTTTTGTTTGATATCTGATTGATTTACTAAGGTCTGTATAAGTTTGTACTAAAGTGTGTATAAGATTGTAAAATTCAGTCATGTGTTAAAGAGACAAAAATTTCTGAAAACATAAGTTTACCCATAAAACTGTGTTATTAAGTTTTATTTTTTTCTAGAGCAAACAACCATAAAAATTAAACAACTGAATAAATAAGAACTGTTATTTTAGAGAACTGTACTGCCATTTCTTTAAAAGCTAAACTTGGTTAATGTAGAAACATCAATGTAATTGTGTTGCTGTCAATGTGCTCATATCTTCCAGGTATACAAGTCTGTAAGGTAGAAACTTGAAAAGAGCATTATATCAATCTGTTGTTCTAAAGTTATATGGTAAAAAAATATATTGGGGATTTATTTACCTGTTATCAATAAGATATGTAAAGTTTTATGTTACTTTTTACATTGGGGAACCATTTAAATGTATTTTTAAGTTATTGAGAGCCTAATCTATGTAAAGGTTAAAAACTTTCAGCCTTTCTTTAATTCATGTTTTAAATCTGATATCATACGGTGTTAGCAAATGTTCATGTGACCTGACACAATTTATGTAAACTTTGTAAAATGATATTTAAAAAACAAAGATCACCTTTAGATCTAAAACACTAAAGATTCATATAGAGCCCTGCCTTAACTGAAATAAGGCTGTGTGTCCCATCTTACAACATGTGAGAATGACTACGAAAGCAGTAGGTCAGATTTTATTTCATTTAAAGTTATGTTCAAAAGTTTCTTTGGTTTTTGATTTGTGTCAAGATTACTAGGATTTAAACAGGGGATATAGTGTATAACTCAGCCAAAAAATTTAGGGTAGCTGTTACACGAACTAAGTATTTTTACTCTTGTTAAAAATTTTTATTTTGTAATTTCCTTATAAGTGATCTAAAGATTCCCTGTTAGTGTTTTACAGAAGTGTTGCTTTAAGAACACAACATGGGTTAATTTAAGATAATAAGTCATCACCTATAAGACAGAATAATACAGATCCCAATTAATTAAAAGATAAATAATTATAAAGTTATAGACATTAAATCCCAGTACTTGTAATATAAGGCTGTTAAAATTTATTTGCTGGATGTTTCAGATTAGGATTTAATTAAAGTTAAATGAAAAGGGCCAAGAAAACCAGTATTTGGCTCTTGCCCTCTGAGTCAGTGTGAATCCAGGGAACAGGGGACTTCTCTAAAGAGCTTTGCAACTCTGGGCCAAATAACCTCCAGATCAGGAAAAATAATGAGACCACTGGAGAACATAAAGCCAATGAGTGCATTTGCCATGAAGAGGAGAGTTATCAGAGAAGGGAGACATTCTTATGCTTCTGAGGGAAACCACATGGTCAAGTAAGACCTGGACCCACCAAACGAAAATGGCACTATCAGAACTGAGAAGCTGCTCTCAAGTTTCCCCAGAATTGACTCACATAAAAGCTCAGCTGACTGTGAAAAATAGATAGAAACAGAAGTCAGTTTGACTGTTTCATCTTAAACAGTTAGCAAAGACAGTTAAAACGAAAATACAGCCATTCCTGGGCATTTTAATTAATAATAATCATCATCATAATAATAATAATAATAATAATAATACAATTTTAAGGTATACAATTTATGTTAGCCTCCCAAAATAAGTAAGACTGGAAACTAAAAGAAGGATTCTCAGACAGGAATGCCTGATAACTATAAAAAGAGACTATCAAGAGGAGCTGCCAGAGGCAGATTTTTTAGGTTAAGACCTACTTATATTCCTAACCTAAACAGGTAGTCTTCGTGTCTGCTAGTACGATTATCCAGCCCTGAGTAACAGAAGTGAACATTTCTCTATTAGACACAAAGGTCATACTAGTAAAAGGATTTTGCAAGATCAGATGACATGAAATTATTACACTGTATCTAATGGGGAAGGACAACTGTAACACTAAAATTAAAAGGTTACGTTGACAGTCCAGATAACTGGGGAAACTAAAGTCTGGTGAGGGAACCTCAATACAGCGACATGTTCCAACTGCTGCAACATTTATTCAGTACTCATGGTTTTTGTTTCTCTCAACTTTCAGGGCAGCTGAACAATAGGTAATCCAAAGGCCCAAAGCAGGGTTTCTCCACTGAGACTTTCATGGTCACACTGATATTTGAGTTTTCTGACATGGTCGCCATTCCTTTCAGCTATTCAGTACATGGCCATGTCACAGAGATTGGAGGTGGTACATACCTTGGACACAAAACCATGAGCCTATTCTACAGAGTGGCCAGAATTCAGAAAGAAAACAGGAACTTAGGAAGATAGCAGGTGTTGCCCATCAATAAGGCAAGCTGCAGTACATTCATAAATTGGGCAGGATGAATGCTGGGAAGCTTTCTACTAGACAGGACACATCCAATGATGCATCCTCTTTTCTAATATCTACAACCACGGACACAGTGGGTTACACAGACATAGAAACACTCGCCTTGTCAAATGACTTAGTAAAAGCTGTTCACTCCAAACCAAGTAAACCGCCTTTCCTACCTATTCTCAGAATATGAGACAAAACCACAAACCCACACCCACACCCACAAAGACACCTCCTTCCCCCAAGTAGGTCTGTGACTATCCGGAGTTTCCTCTGAGTGGTGGACCATGCTATGTTCACCAGAAATGGCCTGTCCTATCTCAGATCTGGTCTCTTTGGCCACCTCTCTGAAATTGTCAGAAGCGAGTGCTGAGCCACTACCTGCTTTCTCAGAAAAGGACCCTCTTCAGAGCTTTCCTGGCATTTGGCCATCCTCACATCAGTAGGTACCAAAAAAGACTGACCCTGTGCTCGGTAAATCCAAACAAGTGAGACCAATGGGACTTGGATTGGGACTGCTTTTGGGTGCCTGGCTTCCCGAATCCCAAGTTCAGAGAATTCCATCACCAAGGAAGTGAGGTGAGGTCACTTCCTTCCTGAACTGAATGAGGTCACTGCCTTGGCAACCAGTTTGTCCTAACAGTTGCTTCCAAGGGTCCCATGAGATGGAGGCTTCCCCTACTCTCTGTGACACTTTCACAAGTTAGAATGATAAATCAAACATAGGCACCCAGGAACAGCTCTCCATAATTGCCTGCTTTGGTCCATCTTCTCTACATTAAGATCAAAGAGGATGATTCAGACACAACCCTTCATCCTGACCAGGTTGCTTTCCCTGGTAGATGACTTTTGCTCTCTCAGGTCCTTCATAGCTGCCTATATTTTCTCCAGGGATCATTTCTGCAAGGACCTTTGTGGTTATTAGCAGGTTAAAGATCCCCTACATTCCTGTATTTTAAGAATAACTCTGTCCCTGCTCTTCTGTAATGTAAGATTGAGGGAACAGTGTATGCTTAGGGTTAATAACAGATTCAATTTCAGTTAGGAATCATTCTACAGGATGAATAAAGGTATTGGGATCCTGCAATATTTACAACAATATATAGGTGAAATATAATTATGAAAACAGAAATCTAAGTAAGATTTGAAGCCCAGAAGGTCATTGGGCCCTTGATTGGTATACTTAGCTTTGAATTACTTTCTGCACAGATGTCTCAGATAAATCGATATACAATGGCATAGTATCTTTTACCTGGGATGATGGAATGTAGAAGAGAACATCCAGTCAAAAAGTGATAGAAGTTAGGATTAGGAAGATATTCGGTAGGTTTAGGAAGGAGGGAATAATAGATTTGGAACAAATGTTCTTTAGCAATAGGGTTTTGGTTAGAGGGTGAATGTAAGTGTCACCACATGTGAAGATTCAGTCACAATGATGAACTGGGGAAAATATCTAGGAAAGAAGATATCAATTGAGACATTACAAAATCAGGCAAAGTATAAAGTGAGTGACAGGATTAGACTTTTTCAAAAGGGTTGAGTTTGATTATATAATCTTTGGAAGAAACAAATATGTAGTCACCAATAGGATTTTCATTTGAGCACATTAGGCAACCTGGACATGGATGTTTTTAGTAATTCATGTTCAATTTCCATTTAGGTTTGGTACAATCATAAGTGTGACGTTTGTGTTTTTTGTGTCCTGAATATTACTGTGATAAAATGTATATGTAGATCAGGTGACATGGGTATTTCTTCCACCATTTCTGGGAGCAATATGTTGAAGATGTATTAATTAGTACTGGAGTTCAATGAGGTGTATCCTGTGTCTATGAATATAGAGATAATGCATGAATAGACGATACTGTGAATAAATAATATAACTGATTCCACTTTAAATAATGGATTGAATTAATATCTGAAAATATATACGAAATCTTATATTGATATACATTCATTCATTTCAACCAGTTGTACATCTAATGTTAACATTAGGGTTATGGATTATCATGAAGGGTGTGTGAGTTTTGCTTCAAAAGTGATTATGGAAATCGAAAATAAAGTGTTTGGAAAGAAGTCTCCCTGAAAGACCCGTCAAGAAACCTGGAGGAATACATGTGTTCTAAAACAGGAAGTGATTGAAAGTGAAACAAATGCCTATAATTTGCGAACTTGTGGATGAAATATATATCCTATGATGTGCATAAACTGAAGAAATTGTAAAGTACCAGTGTTAAATAAAAATGAATGTCAAAAGTCACATCATATCCCATAGGAATCTACTTGCATTGATGTTAAACAGGATGAATTACTGTAGAAATATTAGGATTTGTATGCACCATTCACTGAAGTTAGTTGTCAGTACTAGGAAACAATATGTATTTCGGGTTGATGAATATTTTTGAGAATAATCTTGTGAAATATTGATTATAAATCCACATACATGAGCATCAATTAATTTATAGAGTGTACAGTAAGACACATATATTTCATATTTTGAAAAATCTGGAGTGTGTGTGTGTGTGTGTGTATATGTATATATATATATACATATAACACAGAGACATTAAAAAGTAGCAATACATATGACAATCAAAATTTGTTGTGAAATATATATCATCCACATATATTTGGATATACATATAACACACAGACATTAAAAAGTAGCAATATATATGACAATCGAAATTTGTTGTGAAATATATATCATCCACAGGTCCAAATATATTTATTTTACTCAACATGATTTATGTATAATGTTGTTCAACCAGGAAATTCACGAATAGTTTGAATTTTCAGTTCCAACAGCATTTAGTAGGAGTGATCTCTGCTAACAATTTGTATCTGCCAAATCAGCCATCTCAAAAGAATGTACATGTGATACCAGGTAGGAATCTATATGTGCATATGAAATTACATGTGCTGAATAGGCTACAGAGAAAGGGAGACAGGATTTTTTTTATTTGTTAAATTAAAAACACATGGAGAACTATTTCAACAAAAAATTGACAAGTTTTACAACAGCTACACTTTATCATGCAAAAGGCAATTCCAACTGTACACCATGCCTCTTCTGAACTGCTTGCATTTCCAATCTGTTTGGGTTATTTTTCTCCATCATATTAGGATTAGTAGTCAGAGTCTAGTAGGGTTTGGGGTAGTGTCAGGGATAAAGTACTTCCAAAGGAAAATTAGAAAAAGAATTCAATGAGTAGGCAAATATGTGCTACAAAAAATCCTCCCACACTCATCCAGAACAAAGCCTTGACATAACCATTACCCCAAGTATGGCACAATTAGAAGAGAAGAGTTTGAAAATCCGTGATTATATATCTGGAATGGAACATGCTCAGGAGTTTAAAAACTTGGAGGTGGTAGAGGAGATTCCAAAAGTAAGGGACAGGGTAAACACGCCACAAACATGGAGCTCTGGTGGAATAAAGACTTATTGAGAAACAGCCTCTGAGTTTGGACACATGAAATATATGTTGTTGTCAGGAGCTTTAGCTTCCTTTGTAGTGAGACCATCAAAGCTGGGTCTGCATCTATGTGACCTGGAGGAAGTGGTTTCTTATTTTCCAATGACCATGAGGCAGCAGTGCTGAATTCTATCTTTTTAGGTCAACTGTGGCCATTGGGGACTAAGTGTCTCCCCCCCTGTGGACCGTGAAGTCATTTGGTCATCCTCCATTTTTCCTGGTGTTTCTTGCAGCTGCACTGGGAGTTTGGTATTTGCTTCACGAAATACAAGGAATTCAACTGGGACACAGTGCTGGAGGGAGTTCTGTCACGTGTGGTGAAACAGGGTCAGCAAGAGAATGCACCAACTAGGCTTCTATCCTATATAGCTTGCCCCCTTGACTATAGCAACCTGATTCTGAACATTGCCCTGAAACCTCTCCATATAACAAAATGCCTTTACTTATAAGGGTCTGTTGGCTGCACCATGTCAGTCACAAGCCATTTTGAAGACAATGGCAGATCCACATGGCCCCACCACAGATGTTTTATCACACTCCTGCCCACCACTCCTCTAGGCCCACTACTCAGAAGGCACCAAGTTACTGGCATCTCTGTTCTACACCATTTTCATGGAACCCAGTCAATCAAGGCACTGTGTGGTACACTCATGATCAGAAACAGGACATCCAAAGATTCTCCAGTGCCACCTGTTCATGGGAATTTCAAAAATTTCATGGTATTTATCAGGAAACATTAAATGGTGAGGAAGCTCATTTCATAGAAAGCTGTGGAGAATTATCACAGGCAAGACTTCCCAAAGAGTGGCCAAAATGTCACATGAAGCCATGCCCATTGAGGTTTACAATGTGAGGTCCATGTGTGTTTTGCCTCTCAACTCTGGCTGTCAAGTTTTTCAGAATAAAATCATGTGATATCCTAGCTGAAATTCCTAGTGCTCTGTGGAAAGCAAACCTGGCCCTAGATCAGTTTCCAAGGGCAACTCTTATCCGTGGCCTCCTAAAATCCCAAAACAGTTCATGGCAATATTTCTCTGATGTCATTTCCTGAACTCAGTATCTAAGGGGAATCACACCAGAGTTCAAGCCAAGGTGGACCCAGTCATCTCTTCCAACTGTCACACAAATAACCAAAATTAAAACCAAAACACTCCCACATGGCCCTCATCTTCTTCCATATAGGCACTCATCATAAACTCCGGTTGGTGGTTTCCATGAGGGACACAGCTCAAGACAGTGTCAAAAATATGCTCCCTTGCCACTCATTTGCCTAAAGTCAGAGTGGCCTGGACACACTTCCGGTGAACCAGGAGTGATCAAATAGGCCTGCCATTAATACTGCTCTGCTTGTCCAATTTGAGGCCTACTGACTGTCAGGTATAAATTCTTTATGCGATTTGGAGTGATGAGAAAACCCAAGAACTTCTGCATGGCTTTGAAGAACTCATTTGACCCAAAGGATCCCTATTCTCACTTGATAGAGGTCAGGAACCTAACAGAGGAAGGCAAGAGACTTCATCCACAATGATTGATCTTTTTGCCATTGTGGATTTGGATGCACATATGGGATCTTTCTTTAGATAAAGTAGGTGCTGAGAATCTAAGCCACAGCCTCACACAGGGTGAAGAGGCTGATTGAGACACATCCTTTTCCAAAGCATTTAATCAAAGAAACACAGGTGATGCCTATTCATTTCCATTTGAAAACTGTTTTCTTCAGGATTCAAAAAAGGGTGGCCTGAGGCAAAGACCTTCCTGACATTCAGGGCAACAGAACATTAGGTAAGCAAAAGGCCTAAAGCAGAGTGGCCAGAATTCAGGAAGAAAACAGGAACTTAGGAAGGTAGCAGGTGATGCACATCAATAAGGCTAGCCACACTCTATTCATAAATTGGGCAGGATGAACGCTGGAAAGCTGTCTACTAGACAGGAAACAATCATTGATGCATTCTCTTTTTTAATGTCTGCATCCACAGACACAGTGTGATACACAGATATAGAAACACTCCCCTTGTCAAATGACATTCTAGAAGCAGTCTAGTCCAAACCAAACAAACCGCCTTTCCTACCTATTCTCAGACCATGAGACATAACCACAAACACACACCCACACCCACAAAGGCACCTCCTTCCAGCAAGTAGGTATGTGACTAACTGGAGTGCCCTCTGACTGACAGACTTTCCCTGAAATGTCCTGTCCTGTCTCAGATCTGGTTTTTTGGGCAAGTCTCCAAAGTTGTCAGTAGCCAGTGCTGAGCCACTACCATCTTTTTCAGGACAGGCCCCTCTTCAGAGCTTTCATGGCATTTGCCGATCCTCACATTAGAAGGTACCAAGAATGACTGACCCTATCCTTGTTAATTCCAATCAAGTGAGCACACTGAAACTGGGACTGGGACTGGCTCTGGATGCCTGGCTTCCTGTATCCCATGTTCAGAGAGTTAAATCAACAAGAAAATGAGGTGAGGTCACTTCTTTCAGGAACTGAATGAGATCACTGCTTTGGTAACCATATGTCCTAACAGTTGCTTCCAAGAGTCCCATGCGATGGAGGCTGCCCCTATTTCCTGTGACACTTTTACAAGTTAGAATGGTATATCAACCATAGGCACCCTGTAAGAGCTCTCAACACAGGCCTGGATTGGTCCACCTTCTCTACATTGAGAAGAGAGTGCCTCATTCAGACAATCCACATCAAGTTGTTTGCCATGGATGATGACTTTTGCCCTCTCAGGTCCTTCATAGCTGAATACATCTTCTCCAGGGATCATTTCTGCATGGACCTATGAGGTTCTCAGCAGGTGGAAGATCCCCTACATTCCTGTATTTTAAGACCAACTCTGTCCCTGCTCTTTTGTAAAGTTAGATTGAGGAAACAGTGTATGGTTAGTATTAATAACATGTTCAATTTGGATTAGGAATCATTCTGCTGGATTAATAATGGTATAGGGAACCTGCAATATTTTTAAGAATATAGAGGAGAAATATACGTATGAAAACAGAAATCTAGGTACGATTTGAAGCCCAGAAGGGCATTGGGCCCTTGAAGGGGATACTTAGCTTTGAATTACTTTCTGCACAGTTGTCTCAGATAAATCGACATACAATGGTATAGGACCATTTACCTTGGATGATTGAATGTAGTGAAAGAGGAAGAGTCGGCAGGATTAGGAAGGTAATCGGTATATTTTGAAAGAAGAGTGAGTATAGGATTTGGACCAAAAGTTCTTTAGAAATAGGGTTTCTTGTAGAGAATGACTGTAAATGTCAGCACATGTGAAGAGTCAGTCACAATGATGAACTGGTGAAAATATGTAGGAAAGCAGATATCAATAGAGACATTAGGAAATCAGGCAAAGTATAAAGTGAGTGATTGGATTAGACAATTTCAACATGCTTGAGAGAATATATAATCTTAGGAAGAAACAAATATGTAATTACCAATAGGATTGACATTAGAGAGCATTAGGCAAACTGAACGTGGATGTTTTTAGTAATCCCTGCTCACTTTCCATTTAGATTTTGGTAGAAGCATAAGTGTGACCTTTGGTTTTTGTGTCCAGAATATTACTGTGATAAAATATATTTGTAGATAAGGTGACATGAGTATTTCTTCCACCAGTTCTCAGAGCAATATTTTGAAGACTTATAAATTAGTATTCGGGATACAAATAAGTTTACCCTGTATCTATGAATACAGAGATAATGCATTAATAAATCATAATGTGAATAAATAATATAACTAGTTCCAATTTTAAATAATGGATTTAATTGATATCTGAAAATATACAGGAAATCTTATATTGATATACATACATTCATTCCAACGAGTTAAACATCTAATGGTAATATTAGGGTTATGGTTTATCAGGAAGAGTGTGTGAGTTTTGCTAATGTGGGTGAAGGAAAACGCGAGCCAGATGCAGGTTGGCTAGCCTAGATTACTATGTTTACCCGGCAGTTATCAAAGCCACAAAAGCCAAGGCTGTGTGAGGAAAAAGCCGACTTCTTCTGTGAGTCATAGGGATGTGAGCATATAGGGGCTGCCTAGAGGAACCCAAACTTTTCATCAAATTCAGTACACAGCATTGGCCATATTACCAATTAACAACCAAAACCGATGGCCCCCAGGGGGGTCTCTATAACCTCAAATTCTGTGTGACCTTTTTAACTGCGGCAAGTTCTCAATAGCGTGGAAGGAAATTCCCCTATGTGGAGGCCTTTTTCCTCCTTCACTCAAATCCTGAACTATACATCTCCAATAGATCCTCACCCTCTGCCATCTACTCCAGATGCTCTGCTGTCAATCCCACCTCAGCAACCTGATTTCTCCTCTCCAATTACTAGATCAAATACCCAAACCACCGCTGGTTCTCAGACAATTGCCCCCTTGCTGAGGTAGCAGGTACTGAGATACCCCTCTGCCCACTCACTCCTCTCTTCTCCTGTCAGTGTCCGCACCGGGTCCCAACAGGTCCTTTTACCAGCTAACCCAAAGCTCAAACAGGCAGAGGAGAGCCCTCAGACCCCTATCCAAGATGTAATGAAAATGGCCTTTAAAGTTGCTTTGTCAACACTGAAAACAGGTTACTAAGAATTTGAAGTCCCTCACAGGCATTTTGAGATACTCACTCCCATCTTCCCCTCTGGTCTATCTGTTCTACTGCTCAACTTTTTGATCCTAGGAAAATCCCAAAGCCCTTTCCCATTATTCTTTTACATCTCTTCTTCCTCATTCTCAGATCCACGGAGCTGCTCTCACCACCCGCCTTTCACGTCTTCCCCCTCTGTACCAGGACCACAGAAAATTCTTAACTGACCTTCTCCAGAAGTCTTCACCATGGCTGAATTTAGGACTTTTAGCAAAAGAGTCCCAATGAAGGAGTTCAATGTAGATAAACTTCCTCTTTTCTTGTTGCCCTGTTCTACGTACCATGGGCTGGAAAAATCAGCTCTGCTATGCTAGACACCCCTTTACTAGTTTTTCACAAAATATGTGAACAAGGCCTCTGGCCTTGAGCTGGGGCTTCACAGAGATGGCTACATTTTATAGATAAAGAAGTTACCAACTGGGCTCCATGGTAATAGCTGGCAGGGAGAAAAAGAAAGAGAAGACAAAATCTCTCCCCCTCCCAAGTGTCCTTAAAAACTAAACTTGCATAGAACAGAGGAAATAAAACAGAAACAAAAACAGCTTTTTGTGAACTTCTGCAGACTGTGAACTTCTGAGCCACTTTACCTACATGTTGGGTACAAAATTCTGAAACTACCTAAACTTGGGGTTCAGCAGATTAATTGATTACAACAGAAGCAATGCCCTCTAAATCCGTTTGCAACCAAATAGGATTGTTTCCCTAGCTTCGGTGCTATCTTAGGTGCCTTGCCTTGTCTGTCCCTACAAAAGTGTAATTCTATATACTTAAACATTGTTAATGGGTTCATAAAATGGTCAACAGATGTGATTAATTATGTAATGGTGCAGATGATTCCCAGAGTGCTCTATCATTAAACAGGTTCATTTAAAAATCAAATAGGGTGACAAAAAACTCGGTTCCGCTGGGAGCTGTATTCCTCACTTTAGCCATCCTATTCGGAATAGGAGTTGCTGCAGGGGTGGGCACAGGAACCACTGCCCTAGTCCATGGGACACAACAAATAACCCAATGACAAGTACCAATAGACCAAAACTTAAAGATATTAAAAACCTCCATCACAGCTTTACAGGAATCTTTAACCTCGCTCTCTGAAGTAGTTTTACAGAACAGGCGACATTTGGACCTTCTCTTCATGAGAGAAGGGGCCTTTGTGCTGCATTGAGGGAAGAATATTGTTTTTATGCTGACGATACTGGAGTTGTAAAAGAATCTATGAGTAAATTAAAAAAAAAACGCCTTGAAGAGTGTCAACGAGAGACAGAGGCCCAAAAAGGGTGGTTTGAGTCTTGGTACACACAGTCCCCGTGGGTAACTACACTTTTATCAGCCTTGGCCGGTCCTTTAATAATCTTCATATTATTGCTAACTGTAGGGCCCTGTATGCTCAACCGTGTAGTTTCTTTTCTCCAAGCTCAAATTGGACAAGTTAAACTTATGGTAATCAGACAACAATGTTTCCGACTAGCAGACATGAATTGTGACACCCCCCAATGATCACTTTTATGATTAAAAGTAACCAGAACAAGAAGTGGGGAATGAAAGGATAATAAAATAGGTACTTGTCAATTTCTGTTTTTCTGTATGCTTAACAAAACACTGTTGAAATCTTGAGAACTGTTTGCTTATCTTGTTCCCCAAATGTACTGTCCCCAATTGCCAAACTGCAGAATGTACTCCCTCACACATTTGCAAACAAACCGCCCACTTGCCATGACCCATCAATAAATTTCACTCCCTGCCCTCTCTAAGGAAAGTATATAAGCTCTGCTTAAGCTGTTCTCAGGGCTCTCTGCTAAATTCAAGTGAGCTCTGAGCCACAGCATGCTGGACCCCCAATAAACACTTTGCTGTTGCATGTGACAGTCTCTTGGTGGTCTCTTACTCCAACGCTCGACCAACCTTTACATTGGTACAATCATAAGTGTGACCTTTGCTTTTTATGTCCAGAATATTACTGTGATAAAATGTATACATAGGTCAGGTGACATGAGTATTTCTTCCACCATTTCAAGGAGGAATATTTTGAAGACATGTAAATTAGTATTGGGGGTATAAAGAGGTGTACCCTGTGTCTATGAATATAGAGATAATGCATGAATAGACAATATTGTGTATAAATAATATAACTGTTTCCACTTTAAATAATGGATTGAATTGATATCTGAAAATATATAAGAAATCATTTATTGATATTCAATCATTCATTCTAACCAGTTATACATCTAATCGTAATATTAGGGTTATGGTTCATCATGTAGGGTGTGTGAGATTTGCTTCAAAAGTACTTATGGATATCAAAAATAATGTGTTTGGAAAGAAGTCTCATGAAAAGACCAGTCAAGAAACATGAAGAAATATATGTGTTCTGAAGTAGAAAGTGATTGAAAGTGAAACAAATGCCTATAAATTTGCAAACTTGTGGATGAAATCTATATCCAATGATGTGCATAAACTAAAGAAATTGTAATGCACCAGTGTTGAAAAAAATTAACATCAAAATACACATCATGTTCCATAGGAGTCTACTTGCATTGATGTTAAACTTGGTCAGTTACTGAAGAAATATTAGGATTTGTATACACCATTCACTGAAGTTAGTTTTCAGTAGTAGGAAACAAATATGTATTTCAGGTGGATGAATATTTCTGAGAATAATCTTGTGAAAAGATAATTATAAATCCACATACATGAATATGAATGAATTTAGGAAATGTATAATAAGACAGATATATTTCATATTTTGAAAAATCTGGATAGTATATATATATATATATATATATATATATATATATATATATATATATATATACAGATATTAAAAATTAGCACTATATGCCAATTGAAATTCACCATGAAATATATATCATTCACAGATCAAAAATATTCATTTTACTGAACATGGATTTATATATAATGTTGTTCAGCTAGGAAACTCACCCATAGGTTGAATTTTCAGTTCCATCAGCATTTAGGAGGAGTGATCTCTTCTCACAATTTGTATCTGCCAAGTCAGCAACCACAAAATAGTGTACGTGTGGTACCAGGTAGGATTGTATATGTGCTTATAAAAATACATATGCTGAATAGGCTACAGCGAAAGGGAGACAGGAATTCACATATTGGTTAACTTTAAAAACAACTGGAGAACTATTTCAACAAAAAATTGACTAGATTTATAACTCCTACCCTATACAGTGCATAAGGCAAGTCCAAATATACACCAGGCCTCTTTTGAAATGCTTGTATTTCAATTTTTGGGGGGTTATTTTTCTCCATCATATTAGGATTAGTACACAGAGTCTAGTAGGGTATGGTTTAGTGTCAGGGATTCAGTATTTCAATTGGAAAATTGGAAAATGAATCCAATGTGTATGCAAACATGTGCTACACAAAAATCCTTCCACTCTCATCCAGAATAATTCCTTGACATTTCCTTCACTCCAAGTAAGACACAATTTGAGGAGAAGAGTTATAAAATCTGTGAATATATATCTGGAATGAAAATTGCTCAGGAGTTTAGAACTTTGAAGGTTGTAGACCAGTTTCCAAAAGTAAGGGACAGTGTAAACTCCACAATCATGGAGCTCTGCTGGCCTAAAGACTTCTTCAGA